>NC_139596.1:16616685-16729185 GCF_946808225.1 Silurus aristotelis | reverse complement strand
TCTATCTATCTATCTATCTAATCACCTTTTCAAACAACACATGAACATGCATTTATCTCAAATTATTCAATCCTGCTATACTCATCACTTCTGGCCAAAACAAAACAAACACCCAAGTAGTCAGAACATAATTGCCATAATTACATGATCTTGGTTTTGTTGTTCGAATTTCAGATCGCAAGTAGAATGAACGGGCCACTGTTCTTTGTTTGACACTAAATCAGTTTGTCTGTTTATTTCATGCAATTTCACAGCCAGTGTTGTTTTGTTTAAAGATTTATAATCACATGATTAGATATCACCCAAATGAGGATGGCTTCCCCTTTTGGTAGATGAGTGCATTTGCATTTGGCACAGGTAGATGAGTGCATTTAAAGCCAGTCTTCATTGATCTTAACAGTAATATCCAAATCATTTAGCAAAAATTTTGCAAAAAAAGAGGCAGAAGTTACATGATATAAAAACATTTAGACATAACAGGTCTAAAGAAATAACAGAAACATAACAGTTTCAGAAATAAGCCAACAACCAGGTATTGAAACCTGAACTGCAATGCTTGGTAAGTTGAATGAGCTTGTCACATAGACATTGAACCAGTATACCGATGTTGTCCACATACATACGTGTAAACACACTTCTGACTGAAATGTTATCTGATCAGCTCGTCCTGGTCTAGAGGATGCATTGTGATCGGATCTCAGTGTAATGTAAACGCATTCCAGTCATTGTCTCCGCATTCGCAGGTCGACAACGCGCAAAACCCCGCCCCCTGTCTTTGATATTCTATTATATATGTCATAGTTCCGCAACACACGTGCCTCATATACACTGCCTGGCCATCCGATGTTTATGTTGGTGAACCTCAAAATAAGAAGTCCAGTCAGCATTATTTATACAGCACTTTATACAATACAGATTGTTTCAAAGCAGCTTTAAAGAAGCCTCTTCATTTTGCAGGGTTTGTAAATTGTCTCGTGACTAAAAACCCACCACTTCAGGTCGATTCTGCACCGAGGCCATCTTGCATGCTCGTTTAAATATTGCACAGGAAGCATGCTCGTTTAAATATTGCACAGGAAAGACAGATCCGATCGGTTATCCAGATAGAGAAGTCAGTTGATGTTGTCAAGCGCAAACGCTCCGTGTCCTGATTGATTGATGATCCGATCTGCTCGATCACGC
Organism: Silurus aristotelis; assembly: GCF_946808225.1. Taxonomy (NCBI): domain Eukaryota; kingdom Metazoa; phylum Chordata; class Actinopteri; order Siluriformes; family Siluridae; genus Silurus; species Silurus aristotelis. The sequence continues at coordinate 16,728,003 of NC_139596.1, read as the reverse complement.
ATGTTAATGCCAAGTGTAAACGCAGCCAAAGTGTGTTGCATTGCAGTGGGGTTGTACATAAATGTCCCTTTAAAGTGTGTGTGTGTGTGTTTGCGCACGCGAGTGAATAATTGAGTGAATAAAATCAGTAGTATGGAGATTTTGAGCAGGAAAGAATGTGTGTATGGTCTAGGAGTTGGAATATTTGGTGGCCATCTTTGAAGGCCATGATGGTTGACAGACATTGATTAGAACTAATATAGACACTCAATACTCTGTTGCTCCTCTACCATCATGTATTTATTTATTTCATTTTGTTATTATTTCAGACAGCCTTTAAGAACGTTTTAGGGCAAAAGAAGAACATACTGAGAGCATTCTCATGGATGGATCACCACAAGGTTGTGATGGACATTAACATGAAATATGGAGAACATGAATTGGAATCAGGTGCAAAGATCACATGAAATGGTGCAGTGACTGACACCTAAGTCTATCTTACAAAAAAAGCTGGCAGATATAATTTTTTTTTTTAATACTTTGAAGAATATGCTGACCAAGCATTTCTCTACTATATCCTTAATGTATAGTCATAAATTGAGTCCCTGAGATAAGCTATGATGTATGATTTGTCCTCTCAGATATATATATATTTTTTAGATTTAAAAATAAAACTATTCCATAGATTTTAAAGGGATGATACTATTAAATGATTATTAGTGCTGCATTTATGTATTTGATTTGCTTTAAAATAACGACACCATTTTTGAATGTATTCTCTGCACATATATTTTATGACTCCAGCGGATATCAAGTTTAAGATTTGAACAGAAATGAGACTCACTTAAAATCCAATTCGCATTTGCAACTGCTGTGTAACTTCTGAACAGAGCTCCCATCTGTAGTTAGGTCTGAGCTCTGAATACGGATGGGAGCAATTTCGGGAAAGAAATCCACACTTCACGCAGCAAACTTCACTCCCTTAGTGAACATGTAATCATTTCTGATTCTGCCTTACTCCTTAGTTATTTCTGCATATCATTTCGTCCCTTTCTTTTTTTTTTGCTTCAAAGTCGATGAAGACAGAGGTGAATAAACTGAAACCTCACCCAATACGGTCCAAACAAATCAGGTGCACAGAGTAAAGTAATGCATGTGCATGTAGATAATTAGATGTTTCAAACCGATCCAGTCACTGTGAAAGGCGTGCTGAATGAAGACTAGATCTAAACTAGTTTTAAACATTGCGTGTGTTGTGTAGCACTAACTGGCATCTTTTAAAATGTGCATACGTTTTAGACTCCCCTGTAAATTTGATAAGGAACTGTGGCCCTGAAGGTCATTCTCGCTGGAGCTAATTACTCCGTAGCCATTAGGCAAGACCTCATGTTCAGGGCTGAAATAGGATTTTAATTGGCTTGACTTTAATTGTTAGACTTTAATAGAGTCCAATCAAGAGACAGAAAATAGTGGGTAAGGAGTCTAGATTCTTTGGCAGCTTATTGCTGTAGGGTGTTTCTAAGCACCACTGGGCAGATTGTCACATTCACACTGCTGGTGCTGGCAGAAGCTGTAAAAAAAAAATGAGTCTAGTTTTAAAACATTCCAAAGAGTGTCAGGATTATCAATGTGAACGAATTATCATGCATGTCTATTCTTACAATTGTATTCTTTTAATTGATTTATCTGACTTATTAAAACAAATAGGAATCATGACTATATTTCCAATCATGCAGATTCCCAATCACCCATATTCCTAAGCTCTATCACTCAAATCACAATCATCCCAATTCCAATCATTCATATTTACTTTCCTGGAGAAAGGTGGGCTGGACTATTGTAATGCATTACTAGGTGGATGTCCTGCATCATTAAAAACAAGCTACAGTTAATCCAAAATGCAAAAATTGGACATTGGACCTCTTTGAGTGTTTAAAGGCTCTGGAATGGAGAAGCTGGTCTTGGATCTATGATGATCTCATATGTTGAGCTATTTTATGAGTTGCTCAGTAGCTCCTGGTTCCATAATCTCAAATGACTGTATAAGACAGTAGAAAGAGCATTACTCATAATCTTACATTCCAGTGCTCATGTTATTTCTCACTCTTCAGTGTTCTGTATTGTTTAAAGATTTATAATCACAGTCTTGATGTCACCCAAATGAGGAGGGGTTCCCCTTTTGAGTCTGGTTCCTCTCAAGGGTTCTTCTTCATAACATCTGAGGGAGTTTTTCCTTGTCACAGTCACCATTGCTGCTTATCAGGAATAAATAGATTCCCAATCCCTACATGTACAATCAATTACATTCACAATCCCAATAATCTGCTATCAGACCTACATCATTGACAGTTAATATTTTCAATTTCCCACTCATCTATATCTACAAAATCACCTCCATTTCCAATCATTCATATCCACATTCCCAAGCATCCACTTTCTCATTTCATTCTTCCACATTCCTTATCATGCACATCCATTATCCCAATCAATTCATTTCCAGTCAATCACATTTTTAATCATCCACACTCCCAAACATACACATTTTTAATAATTCATAGTCCCATTCATTAACATTTTCAATCATTTACATTCAAAATCATACACATTCCCAATCCTACATTTTCAGATATTTTTATTATTTACATTCCAAATCATCCACAATCACAAATATCCACATTCACATTTTCAATTTTTCCCACATCACCTATACTCAACATCTATTTTCCTATTTCAGTTATTCATACTCCCAACCATCCACAATCCTAATCATATTCACATTTTCAATCAGACACATTCCCACTTATCAATTCACATTTTCATTCATATTCCTAATCATCAATATTCACATTTTCATTCATCCACATTCCCAGTCATCCATATTCTCAATCAATCATTTTCACATTTTCAATTATTTACATTCCAAATCATCTACAATCTCAATTATCCACATTCACATTTTTGATTTTTCACATTCCCATTCATTTTCACATTTTAAATAATTCATACCCACAATCATCCACATTCCCAATCATCCATATTTATATTTTCAATTATCCACATTCCCTAATTGTCCACATTCACATTTTTAATCATCCACATTTCACATTTATAATAATCCACAATCCCGAATCCACATCTGCATTTAAACCACATCCACAATGTGTTATAAAGTCCTATAAAGTCAATCTGACAGAGGAGCTAATTGTTACGTCCCAGTAGATGTCCGTTTGTGTGAAGTTTTTTTTCCTCTCGCTCTTTTGGTTCTCCTTCCTGTCATTCTCTTAAGGTTCCTCCTGAGGACTGCAGGAATGTTCAGGAGAGCACCTTTTGATTTGCACCTTGTTGAAGTGGTCTGTTGTTATCTTGCCTGTTGGGGCAGGTAGTATGTCACGTGACTTACATCTTGGAACACGTAGACGATGTTATGTATAGAGACACTAGCTAGGAGTGTGCGCTGCTTATGTATTTTTGGGTAGTTTAGCGTAGGTAAGCTAGGGCGTGTAGAGGCGCCGGAATCTTGCTTTGTTTAGAGTTAGGTTAGTGGTATACTGAGTCAGTTGGGTTTGTTTTATTGTGTTCTTTTCTTTAGCGCCACTCCCTGCTCCGCTCTTCTGTGGGATTATTTATGTTTTTGTTATGGATTATTTATGTAAATATTGTATATAGTTTGTCACTTCCTTCCCCATGGTTGAATAAACCTTTTGTATTATATTTGGCTTGCGTGTCCTTTTCCCCTGCCTATCCACAGAATGACCGCAGTATGAATGTTACAGCTTCAAACCCTAGACTAACAACAAGAAGTCGTAACAAATCATCTACAATCTTAATTATCCACATTCACATTTTTGATTTTTCACATTCCCATTCATTTTCACATTTTAAATAATTCATACCCACAATCATCCACATTCCCAATCATTCATATTTATATTTTTAATTATCCACATTCCCTAATTGTCCACATTCACATTTTTAATCATCCACATTTCACATTTACAATAATCCACAATCCCGAATCCACATCTGCATTTAAACCACATCCACAATGTGTTATAAAGTCCTATAAAGTCAATCTGACAGAGGAGCTAATATTGAACCATAATGACTAAAATGTTAAGAAACACACCAAGCTTTTTTAAACGGATTGTATTTAAAACCTCTGCATCATTGTGCTAATTTCACCCAGACTCCCCAGCTGCTTTCATAACCTGTGTTTGCAAGTACCATGCTCTAGGTCTTTATTTTTAAATATATGTCTCATTCATTTCCCTAAGAATTTCAGTGCGGCTGCTTTGATAACTGACAGCTGGACTGACTCATTGTCAGCGTTCATTTTGGACTCCTTCCTATGAGTATTAGCTCATGTCACATGTTACAGTCCAGGCACCCAAATTGTTTATTTATAACTGACATAATTGTGACGCGTAGGAAAATCGGGATACATAAATACCACATTAATCATTGTGTCCTGCCCCCAATAAAATCCAGCTAGGCCACTAAAATGTAAAATATTTTTTATATTTTATTTCTTTGTAAATGGACTTGGCTACTGAATCACTGAACTTAGGACGATATAGATATACATGATATAGTTATAGATTTATAGTTATAGATTTTCTTAATGCCACACTTGTAACGTTAATGCCACACATATAATGTTAATGTTAATCTTGGGCAATTTTTGTACAATAATTCCAGTGCAATAATTGTTACATGTGGAATAACTTGTATAACTGTATCATTGTAAGCAGGCTTTTGCTGCCATCTGTTTCACTGCTGCTACACATGTTGTATAGTATATTTTAATTAGTTTAAAAATTTAATGATTGTACAGCATATTTACTTTTAAATCCCAGCCACACCAAGCTGCCCTCCTGAGCCCCTTAAGAAGGCCCTGAATAACTGCATCGGACATGTGCCATAAATGTAAAGGGAAAATTTACTGCTACCACATACAAGATCCAAGTCCTATACTAATGTGTGCCTCCAGCTTTTTTTGATGAAGAACTACAAATTGCTGGAAATGTCAGCTGCCCCATTACTTTTGTTCATATAGTGTATATTTTTTAGAATGTGAAAATGTGGAAAACATTTTGAAAAATTCAACAAAAAAAATTGAATTGTGGAGCTAAGGGGTCGAGAACCTCCCATACACATTAAGGACAAAAATAAAATATTAAAACTAGGTTATTAGATGCCTTAAATTTACTGTGCTGCCACTGCCACAAAGCAACACTTTCCATTATTTGACCCAATTTTTTAATAAACTAACTGCAACTGCAAAATTTGATCATTCATTCATTAGTAAATGCTCAGCTCCATACAAGTGGAGTACGAAAAGTGCAAAATTTATTTTTTATATTATATAATGATTCTAAAAAGTTTGGGGTATGTGCTGCAGGGGGGTGTTCTAGAGGGCCCCTCTAAGAGCTTTGACACAATTCGAACACTCGTGGAAAAGTAATTCTAAATCAGCAATGTAATTGGTATCTGAATGCTGAAAAAATTGCTATTTAAAATTTGTTTTCAAAACAACAAAAAAATTTACTGTCACTAGTTTATAGAATAAGTAAATGTTGAGCGCCAATGAAATGCTAGCTTTTGGTGTATGTTAGAGATTTCCATTTTGAAATAGACAAATGGTTTTTGTAGTTAAATATTTTTAAAAAAGCATACCTCTATGTTCACTACCTGCCTCATTAACCCCACACTCAGCCCCTCGATCTAGATTCATCTCCTGAATAATGCCTATGTCTGTTTTGTTTTAAAATTGTCTCATTATTGTCTGTAAAGACCAGACCTGTTATCCAATCATGAGGATGTTCAGCGCTCATCTGAGAGTCATACTAAATGATGGAAACTGCACCGTCTGGTGTGATCCACACCTTCTGACCATGATGCCAGAGTCTGAGGTGTGAATTGGTGTGAAGTCACTGGGGTAACAATGTCAGGTGTTGTAGGTGTCAGTCAGTTGCTCTAGTTTAACATGCATTATATGCTTTCCTATGATGCATCTCTATTTTTAAAACAAATCCACTCAAATTCAAAGAACCATCTTAGAAACAAATAAAAAAGACTGAAAAAAATAACCCTTTATAAATTACAGTATACTGTATATATTTATTTCCTTGAGACTTGCTATAAAACAACTAAATTGGATCTGATCCAACCAATTAACTTGACACGTAAGTCACATAGTTAGTTGATTTAGGTCCCCCTGTGTAAATTTAAAGTGGCAACCCAGCCATTAGGGGGGCACAAGCCAGTGTACTCTTAGTGCCGGTCCCAAGCCCGGGTAAATGGGGAGGGTTGCGTTAGGAAGGGCATCCAGCGTAAAACATGTGCCAAATCAAATATGCGGATCACAAATGAGAATTTCATACCGGATCGGTCGAGGCCCGGGTTAACAACGACCGCCACAGGTATCGTTAGCCGACAGGGTACCGGTGGAAATTGGGCTACTGTTGGCCGAAGGAGGAGAAGGAGAGGAGGAAGGCGTCTACAGAGACGGCAGGAAAAGGAGCAGTGTAGGAGAGTAGAGGTTCGGGTTGGTACTTTAAATGTTGGTACTATGACGGGTAAAGGGAGAGAGATAGCTGATATGATGGAGAGGAGAAAGGTAGATGTGTTGTGTGTTCAGGAGACCAAGTGGAAAGGGAGTAAGGCCAGGAACATTGGAGGTGGGTTTAAACTGTTTTATCATGGTGTGGATGGGAAGAGAAATGGTGTAGGGGTGATTCTGAAGGAAGAGTACAGTAAGAGTGTAGTGGAGGTGAAGAGAGTTTCTGATAGGGTGATGATCGTGAAGGTGGAAGTTGAAGGGATGATGATAAATGTCATCAGTGCCTATGCTCCACAAGTTGGCTGTGAGATGGAGGAGAAGGAAAGATTCTGGAGTGAATTAGATGAAGTGGTAGATGGTGTACCTAGGAAAGAACGATTGGTGATTGGGGCAGACTTTAATGGGCATGTAGGTGAAGGGAACAGAGGTGATGAGGAGGTGATGGGTAGGTATGGTTTTAAGGAGAGGAATGTGGAAGGGCAGATGGTGGTAGATTTTGCTAAAAGGATGGAAATGGCAGTGGTGAACACGTATTTTAAGAAGAAGGAGGATCATAGGGTGACATATAAGAGTGGAGGAAGGTGCACACAGGTGGATTATCTTCTGTGTAGGAGATGCAACCTGAAGGAGATTGGAGACTGTAAGGTGTTGGCGGGGGACAGTGTAGCTAGGAGGAAGAGTGTAGTGTGAGGTTCAGGGAAGAGGTCAGACAGGGGCTTGGTGGTGGTGAAGAGGTGCCGGATGATTGGGCAACTACCGCAGGAGTGATGAGGGAGGCAGCTAGAAAAGTACTTGGTGTGACATCTGGAAATAGAAAGCAAGACAAGGAGACGTGGTGGTGGAATGAGGAAGTGCAGGAGAGCATTAGGGGAAAGAGATTGGCAAAACAGAAGTGGGATCGACAGAGTGATGAGAAAAGTAGGCAGGAGTACAAGGAGATGCGGCAGCAGGTTAAAAGGGATGTGGCGAAAGCCAAGGAAAAGGCATATGAGGAACTGTATAAGAGGTTGGACACTAAGGAAGGAGAAAAGGATTTATACCGATTGGCCAAGCAGAGGGACCGAGCTGGGAAGGATGTACTGCAAGTTAGAGCAATAAAGGATGGAGAGGGAAATGTGTTGACTAGTGAGGAGAGTGTGTTGAGAAGATGGAGGGAGTATTTTGAGCAGCTGATGAATGAGGAAAATCAGAGAGAGAGAAGGTTGGAGGATGTGGAGTTGGTGAAGCAGGATGTAGATAGGATTAGTAAGGAGGAAGTGAGAGCAGCGATTAAGAGGATGAAGAATGGAAAGTCGGTTGGACCAGATGACATACCGGTAGAAGCGTGGAGATGTTTAGGAGAGATGGCAGTGGAGTTTTTAACCAGATTGTTTAACAGGATTCTGGAAGGGGAGAGGATGCCTGAGGAATGGAGAAGGAGTGTGCTGGTACCGATCTTTAAGCATAAGGGAGATGTGCAAACCTGCAGTAACTACAGGGGAATTAAGTTGATCAGTCACACCATGAAGTTATGGGAAAGAGTAGTGGAAGCCAGGCTGAGAGAAGAGGTGACCATCTGTGAGCAACAGTATGGTTTCATGCCGAGGAAGAGCACCACAGATGCCTTATTTGCTTTGAGGATGTTGATGGAGAAGTATAGAGAAGGACAGAAGGAGCTGCATTGTGTATTTGTGGATTTAGAGAAAGCGTACGACAGGGTGCCGAGAGAGGAGTTGTGGTATTGTATGAGGAAGTCAGGTGTGTCAGAGAAGTATTTGAGGGTGGTGCAGGACATGTATGAGGACAGTGTGACGGCAGTAAAGTGTGCAGTAGGTACGACAGACTGGTTCAGGGTGAAGGTTGGACTACATCAAGGATCGGCCCTGAGCCCTTTCCTGTTTGCAGTGGTGATGGACAGGTTGACGGACGAGGTCAGACAGGAGTCTCCCTGGACTATGATGTTTGCAGATGATATTGTGATTTGTGGTGAGAGTAGAGAGCAGGTTGAGAAGAGCCTGGAGAGGTGGAGATATGCGCTGGAGAGAAGGGGAATGAAAGTCAGTAGGAGTAAGACAGAGTACATGTGTGTGAATGAGAGGGAGGGCAGTGGAGTGATGCGGTTGCAGGGTGAAGAGGTGAAGAAGGTGGAGGAGTTCAGGTACCTGGGGTCAACAGTGCAAAGTAATGGAGAGTGTGTTAGGGAAGTAAAGAAAAGAGTGCAGGCAGGGTGGAGTGGGTGGAGAAGAGTGACAGGAGTGATTTGTGATAGAAGAGTATCTGCAAGAATGAAAGGGAAAGTTTATAGGACTGTGGTGAGACCTGCGATGTTGTATGGATTAGAGACAGTGGCATTGAGTAAAAGACAGGAGGTGGAGCTGGAGGTAGCAGAGCTGAAGATGTTGAGGTTTTCGTTGGGAGTGACGAGGATGGACAAGATTAGAAATGAGTTTATTAGAGGGACAGCACATGTAGGATGTTGTGGTGACAAGGTGAGGGAGGCGAGATTGAGATGGTTTGGACATGTGCAGAGAAGGGACATGAATTATATTGGTAGAAAAATGCTGAAGATGGAGCCACCAGGTAGGAGGAAAAGAGGAAGGCCAAGGAGGAGGTTCATGGATGTGGTGAGGGAAGACATGCAGGTAGTTGGTGTAAAAGAGGCAGATATAGAGGACAGGGTGGTATGGAGACGGATGATCCGCTGTGGCGACCCCTAATGGGAGCAGCCGAAAGAAAAAGAAGAAGAAGAAGTGTAAATTTAAAGTGGCATCCTATCTGTCACATGGTGTCAGTAGAAATACCTGATTGGGATACCTGCAACACCACAAAGAAATCAACCTGAGCACCATTGAGCTCTTCAAACATGTTTGGGTTGTAAAATTAAATAGCCCATTGGGCATCATTAAATCCATTATAACAAAATAGAAAAAATTTGGAACATTCCTGATGAGAGAAGGCCATGGACCAAAACGCACAGACTGGACAATTGAGGCATTAATCAGAGATTTAAGAAAGACTTAGATAACACCAAAGGAACTGAAAGCTTTAGTGGAGATGGGAGCTTCACAGTGGTCCACAGGACCACTATAATCTGTACACTTTACAGTGCGTGGCTTTATGGAAAAGTAAAAAGATGTGAAGAAAGCATGTTTGGAGTTCACCTACAGCATGTGCCAGACCAAACACATGGAACAAGGTTTTCTGGTCAGATGAGACTAAAACTGTGAGGTACAAACCCATCACCTCAGGAGCACTATTGTTACAATGAAGCACGGTGGTGGAAGGCTCATGCTCTGGGGATGCATTTTATCAGAAGGAACTGAAAGGAAAAACAGATGACACTACATAAAAGGCAGTTCTTGAGAAAAAAAACTATTTCTGTCTGCCACAGATCTCCAGCTGGGTTGGAGGAACCCCCCCTTCAGCATAACAATAACCTTAAATATTCCCTAATGGAAAGAGACGTGTGTGGAATTAGCATTACCTGATTACAAAAAAAAATTATAAATAAATAGAGCGGAGCACGCTAGTTGGTTCTCGAGAGAGCCGGCTGCATGTCACTGCTATCAGACATTGTGTTTTCATTTTGGTACCTTGGTACTCTTTTACTTAAAAAAAATTATTTTGTTCTTCAGGTGTAGGTCAACCAGCTTGATCTCACACTGCATAATTTGCATGACTGAATGGAAATAATGTAGTTTAAGCTCAGGTTGAATTCTAGCTTCTTTTCTATGAATTGTACATTTGTAAATCATTTCCTTTGAGATCAGGTTCAACTTCCAGGTCAGTCTCTGTCCTGATTCAAGGAATTGTCTCCTGCATGTAAGGGCATGCATTCATGAATAACTAAATTCTATTAAAAAACTCAAACAACCAAGGGACAGGTATTTTATATTATATTATAATCATCTAGTTATTTATATTATATATATATATATATATATATATATATATATATATATATATATATACTGTGGAACCTCAGAGCTCGCAGCCTCAGCGCTCGTGACCTCGCATGCTCGCGACTTTCATTCCGACCGGCGACTCTCATTCAGATCGACTCGTGAGCAACCGCGAGCTGCTCAAAACGCTAGTTTTACCATTTCTAATCAAGGTTTATCTCATTAAAATTGTCTAATAATTAAGTGTTATGGAGTGAAATAGTGTTATTTACTCATTTAAATCGATTTTGTATAGTGTTCTTTGGGTTTTTACTGGGTTGGAAGGGGCGTATCAAAAGGTCGCGAAAATTCGGAACTCGCGACTGGTCTTGGTCCCTAACCCTCGCAAGCTCAGAGGTTCCACTGTATATATATATTTAATATGATTGCTACTGCATTGCTGTACCCTAATAGTGTAAGAGTAATATCACGTTAGCCATCAGAGCTGACACTGTATTATTTAATCATCAGAATCAGAATTCATTATTGATCCCACAGGGAAATTGTAAGTTTGCAGTTGCTCACACTACAATTAAAGGTAAAATAAAGTAAAAATAATTTTTTTTTTTTTTTTAAATAAAACATATAGTATATAGTAGGTTACATGTTAGTCACTAAGCTACCCCATCAGATAAAGCTACCTTTACTTGAACTAGGAGGCTCAAACCCGTTCCAGCATAACAATGACTCTGTGCACAAATCCAGCTCCATTAAGATATGCTTTGGATAAGTTGGAGTGGAAGATCTCCTGCTATAGAGCTTTGATCTCAACCCCACTGAACACCTTTGGAATAAATGTGAACCCTCAATTATTTAACTTACTTTAGACTTAAATCATAGATTTTAGTGTTTTTTTTTTGTTGTTATTGAACTTTAAGTTGTAAAAGTGTTCCATCATTTAAAAAAAACTTGTTTGAGATTTATATCTCCTTGTCCTTTTAGAATTAGCCCCTCCCCTTATTTTGTATTTATTTTTATTTTATTTAAATAAGCTATTTTTTTTTTTTTTTACTTTTTTTTTTTTTTTTTTAGGACCAGTAACCTGACTTGTACTTAAATACAATTTCATTGCAGTCTGAGTACTTTTACTTAAGTTGAATGTTTTATTAGTGTTTCCACCTCAAGTTAAAACTACAGCAAGAACTTAATTTTAAATAAAGCATAAAAGTAGTGCTATATGTAAACTGTGATTTAAATTGTTTTTTTTATATCACACACACACACACACACACACACACACACACACACACACACACACACACACACACACACACACACACACACACAATGTCACAGTGTTATCCAGGATTTAAGAATAAAATAATCAAATAATGCTGATGAATGGCAACTGGACCAGTAAACGCTGATTTTAATTAGTAACCATTAATAGGCTCGTATAAGTATATTTGCGAATCGTAATTGGAGTTTGTCCTTTACCCGTATCAAACTATCACAGACGCCACTGCAAGATCAAAATGTTTCAGTTTAATCAACTGGTTAAATGGACACTCTGAGCATTCTGGCGCTCCAGCTGAGTGTCTCTGGGGTTTGTGCTGATAAATAACACCAGCTCTAGACTAAAAATAAAGGTATATTTCGTGTCGGAACAAATGCGACAGGAGCGAATCGATGATTTATTCGCGGAATTCAGCAGCGACGTTTTAATAAAACAAAACACTGCATGCTTAATATGTAACTGAATGCAATTTGAGGTTCGAAAATAGCACCTTTCATTTGCAGTGCATGTGCTCCAGGTTGTTGACTCATAAATGCAAGGTTCAATATTTTCTCGCATCCTCCCACTGAGTGTTCATCAGACACAGAGAATGAGAAATAATTAAAGTTAAAATATACATGGAACAGGTTTAATGAGCTAGCTTTTTTTTTTTTTCATTTTTTTTTTTTTTTTCTTTACAGGCGAGTAATCATTTTAATTGGATTTGAAGCAAGTTGGTCACACTGAGAATCAAAGCAAGTCTGACAACAAAAATGGTACACGCTGTTCCGACTGCTTTACTGACGTCTGCTAGATGTTTTTTTAATTTCGTTCTTTTTTTTTAATGTCACTAGACGGTTTATTTGTTTACTAGGAAGTTTACAAGAACAGGATGCAGGTTTATCTGAAAAAATAAATAAATAAATAAATAAAACCAGCCAGAAAACCAGTCTAGACAGCCAAATACCTGAATCTGACAAAACCAAATCTGGTATTGAAAAAAAAGAAAAATTACATAAAAACGTCTGTGATTTATTTTTTATTTATTTTTGTCAGTGTGTTCTCCTTAATCTCCTCAAACTTCTATTCCACATTTAGTCCCCATTTGCTGTTATATTAACCTCTAATCTTCTAGGAAGATGTTCCACTAGATTTTGAAGATTCATTCATCAGGCACTGATGTGGGTGAGGTGAGGAGGCCTTGGGTGCAGTTAGAGTTCCATTTCATAGTTCAGCAGGGTTGAGGTCAGAGCTCATATCTTCATGAAGGCTGCTTTGAGCACATGGGTTTTGTCATGCTGGAACAGGTTTGGGTCTCCTAGTTCAAGTGAAAGGAAAATTTAACTACCACATCCGAAGACATTCTATACAATAGTGTGCCTCCAACTTTGTGGGTTTATGGAAGAACCACATACGGCTGGAAAATCAGGTGCCTCAGCTGATTAGGCATTTCTATATTTGACACAGGCACCAGTGAGCAGTTTTTTGTGTGTGTGTAAATGTAAACCTTATCAACTGGTGGCTTATGGGTGATATTGAAAACAGTTTGGTAAATGCACTCGACTGCTGTGGACTTACACGACTTCAAGAGAGCAGCAGTGAAGCAGAACAAATTGTATTTCACAAATACGATACAGTCTGTTTTATTAACGATAGTATGCAACTTATTTGAATAGTTAGTACCCTAGTGACGGTTTTACATTATAATATAATTCTTGCTAACATTGCTACATTAAATAATAGATGAGAGCTCAGTGGGCTTACTGGGTTACTGATCGGAAGGTTGTGGTTTAAGCTTTGATAATACCAAGCTGCCACTCTCAGGGCCCTTGAGCAAGGCCCTTAAATCTTTGTATCATGTCTGACCCCAGCTTCCTACCATCGCTGGGATAAGAATCTCACTGTGTTCTAATGTAAATGTGACAAGTATAAAGCATCCTTCTTTTTTTTTCCTTATTCATTCTAAATAGCCTTCTGTTAACAATTTAATTCAAATTCCACATCTAGTATGCTGCCTAACGCTAAGCATTACCCAACATGTTCAACTCTCCTGTGAAGATTTGTACTGGTTAAGCTACAAGAGTGTTAGTACTGTCAGGTACTGGTGTTAGTAAAGTCAGGTACTGGTGTAGGTGAGAAGGTAAAGAGGCCCTGGGTGCAGTCAGCGTTCACATTCATTACAATGCTTTTAAATAGGGTTGGAGCTCTATAGCTGGAGATCTTCCACTCCAACACATATCTTTATGGAGCTGGCTTTGTGGCTTTATGGAACAGATTTGGGTCTCCTAGTTTAAGTCAAGGGAAAAATTCATGCTACAGCATCCAAAGACACCTTATACAATTGTGTGTCTCCAACTTTGGGGTAACAGTTTGGGGGAGAAACATGTGGAAAATAGAAAAGTCAGGTCTCGTGATAAGTTTTTTTTTTGAGAGTGCTTCTCGATATTAAATTGAAATATAATCATGTGACATTTGTATACCGTATATATCTGAATGCGCTTGTTTTTATATATTATTCATTAGTTTTTTTATTTTTTATTCCTACACTTTGTAGTGCGAGTGTCCAATGATGTTTTCTGTACTGTACACAAAAATAAAGTATGCTTACGGTTAAAAATACAGTATTTTTAACTATTTTTTAAAGTATTTTATCGTCATATCTATAATGTCTGGGTGCATTTCTGCAAATTCTTTCACGATTTTCTTTTGACATCTTTAATAAACCCAAAACACTCGATGTCCATCGTGACTCGTACAGGATCATACTGTGTCTCTGTGTCAGGAAAAAAAATCCTCAGAGGTCTTTTATTATCAGTGCAACGAGACATTTGAGGGAGGAAAGCGATGGACGGTAGAAACGACTGACGCAGAACATATATAAGATTTACACAGAAATCGACACATAGGGAAAATGGAGTGTTTGTCATGGAGCTTAGGAATAAAAGAATGCAATACACATCATCCATGTGTGTGTGTGTGTGTGTGTATGAATGAAGGGATGAAACGGTTCAGGATTGCGGTTAAACTTTCTATACAGAAGACTTTATTTCTTTTTAATGTATGATGTAAACAGAGCAAACATGCTTCTATCAATTTACAGGAAAATAAATACCACAAAACCGATCCTTATAATTAACTAAACACTGTATAAAAATAAAACCCTAGGTCCAAAATCAATTGGAAATTCTTCAAGCTTGATGAAAATATAATGTAATATCGTCTTAATCAAAGTTCCCTCAGTCTTTTCTACAGGCCGTGTACTCCTTAAATTATTCATGTCAAATTCATAAAAGTAGCAGCGTCCGAATTTCCATCCGATTTCTGCTACTGATGCATTTGTTCTTTGCTGTGTCATTTCTGCCCGGCTGCTGATTGTGGCAGGTCATGATGGAAGAAAAATGAGTAAAAGAAACGAGAGCAGAGGTGCAACAGGATGCTATGATGCCGTATTCCGTGACCTGGTTCCAAATCTGCGAAAAGATTAAGAGAAATATGTGAATGGTATAGAGGTTTATGGTAATATATTAATCAATTAGGATGTGTACTATTCAAGTTACGTTCCGAATGACCGTTCGTGGCATTAATTTGTTTGTAAGTTGTTACTGTGTTCGTTATTGATTACGCATATCTCCTAATGATGTAAGAGCTATACATACTATCAAATAGGCAATAAAATATACTAAAACCAACCAAAATTATCTAAATACTGTATACAATATTTAGTATTAAGTAATAAAAAATAATACAAATGAATAAAAAAACGTATTGGCCCAAGTCCAGTGCGCATCATGTAGACTCGTTACGGTCGACGATTAGTTTACGGAGATTCCAAACAAATTTCACTTTGAGAACAGGTTTGTTCGTGTCCACGAAACTTCGTCAAGTGAAAGTTCGTAAATTGGGGATCGCTTGCCGACACCTAGTCATAAGTATTCTATGTGCTTTTTGAGCATCACATTCAAAACTTAGTCCCAATTTGCTATTAAATTCATATATACAGTATTTGGACTGGGCCTGTAAGAACATGTAGTGTTTGTGGAAACACAAGATTTATGTGCTTTTGAACACCCCATTCTTCCCTCCACTTATCTGGAAAGATGTTCCACTAAATTTTGGAGTGTGCCTGTGGACATACAGTGAGGAAAATAAGTATTTGAACACCCTGCTATTTTGCAAGTTCTCCCACTTAGAAATCATGGAGGGGTCTAAAATTGTCATCGTAGGTGCATGCCCACTGTGAGAGACATAATCTAAAAAAAAAAAATTCAGAAATCACAATATATGATTTTGTAACTATTTATTTGTATGATACAGCTTCAAATAAGTATTTGAACACCTGAGAAAGTCAATGTTAATATTTGGTACAGTAGCCTTTGTTTGCAGTTACAGAGGTCAAACGTTTCCTGTAGTTTTTCACCAGGTTTGCACACACTGCAGGAGGGATTTTGGCCCACTCCTCCACACAGATCTTCTCTAGATCAGTCAGGTTTCTGGCCTGTCGCTGAGAAACACGGAGTTTGAGCTCCCTCTAAAGATTCTCTACTGGGTTTAGGTCTGGAGACTGGCTAGGCCACGCCTGAACCTTGATATGCTTCTTACAGAGCCACTCCTTGGTTATCCTGGCTGTGTGCTTCGAGTCATTGTTATGTTGAAAGACCCAGCCTCGACCCATCTTCAATGCTCTAACTGAGGGAAGGAGGTTGTTCCCCAAAATCTCGCAATACATGGCCCCGGTCATCCTCTCCTTAATACAGTGCAGTCGCCCTGCCCCATGTGCAGAAAAACACCCCCAAAGCATGATGCTACCACCCCCATGCTTCACAGTAGGGATGGTGTTCTTGGGATGGTACTCATCATTTTTCTTCCTCCAAACACATTTAGTGGAACTATGACCCAAAAGTTATATTTTGGTCTCAACTGACCACATGACTTTCTCCCATGACTCCTCTGGATCATCCAAATGGTCATTGGCAAACTTAAGACGAGCCTGGACATGTGCTGGTTTAAGCAGGGGAACCTTCCGTGCCATGCATGATTTCAAACCATGACGTCTTAGTGTATTACCAACAGTAACCTTGGAAACGGTGGTCCCAGCTCTTTTCAGGTCATTGACCAGCTTCTCCCGTGTAGTTCTGGGCTGATTTTTCACCTTCCTTAGGATCATTGAGACCCCACGAGGTGAGATCTTGCATGGAGCCCCAGTCCGAGGGAGATTGACAGTCATGTTTAGCTTCTTCCATTTTCTAATGATTGCTCCAACAGTGGACCTTTTTTCACCAAGCTGCTTGGCAATTTCCCCGTAGCACTTTCCAGCCTTGTGGAGGTGTACAATTTTGTCTCTAGTGTCTTTGGACAGCTCTTTGGTCTTGGCCATGTTAGTAGTTGGATTCTTACTGATTGTATGGGGTGGACAGGGGTCTTTATGCAGCTAACAACCTCAAACAGGTGCATCTAATTTAGGATAATAAATGTAGTGGAGGTGGACATTTTAAAGACAGACTAACAGGTCTTTGAGGGTCAGAATTCTAGCTGATAGACAGGTGTTCAAATACTTATTTGCAGCTGTATCATACAAATAAATAGTTTTAAAATCATACATTGTGATTTCTGTATTTTTTTTTTTAGATTATGTCTCTCACAGTGGACATGCACCTACGATGACAATTTCAGACCACTCCATGATTTCTAAGTGGGAGAACTTGCAAAATAGCAGGGTGTTCAAATACTTATTTTCCTCACTGTATGTGTTCATCAGCCACAAAGGAGTTAGTGAAGTCAGATCTGGGGTGCAGTCAGCATTCACAATTATCCCAAAGGTGTTCTTTAGGGTTGAGATCAGAGCTCTACAGCAGGCCACTCAATATCTTCCTCTCCTAATTTGGGAGTCAGTCATTGGGGAATGATAAAAAACAGCTATTAAATCCACACAAATATATTTGAGCTTGCGCAGTTTGCTACAGATGCGAGTTGTGAGTGCTGACTAGTGCGCTCTCTGACCATCCAATCGAAAGACGTGATTCAATGCCTTCTAGGGGGCCTTGGAGTGAGCAACTTGAATTCTGATTAGTTAAAGCAAGAGCTCATGATGATAATTTCTAAAGGCTTTACGGCAGTACATGATGTGAAGGCTGAAATCTGATTGGATAGAAACTGCAATGTAAACTTGGAAAAAAAAAGCTATGAAATAAAGAGAAATATTAAAATATATGAAATATTGTGAAGAATTAAAAGCATATTTATAGACAAAAACAGGAAAGCGTAATTCAAGGATTCTGATAGTCCTTGATGGCACACCACTGGAATTCATTGTTATAAACATGCAGATCCGCCTCATTTAGTAAATAAACCTCTTTTGCTATTGCAGTTTTAAAAAGCAAGCTGTAAAGAAACGAGGAAAAAAAATCAAGGAAATAAAAATTCTAACATGAGAAGTCAACAATCTATAATATAGGAATTAATGTAGCCAATAAGCTTTAAGTATAATAATTATCTAAATTGAAAACATAGACCAAATAAGAATTAAAAACGACACTTCCAGTGTCAATGAATAAAATGAAATAACGCTTAATTACAGAATGAAGGAATTCGTTAACATTTTCTCTCTGCATAAATTTTGCGTTTTTTTTTTTTTGTTTCGTTTATTTTTTCCTGTGCTGATATCGGCTTTCCCCTCACCCTCCGCAAGCAAACGTAGGAAGCTATCAGCCGCTGCTCGCGTCCTCTGGGATGTCATTAAGATCACATGGATGGAGTGACAGAGGAACGGTTCCCCTGCTGAGTTTACTCAGGCCTGTGCAAGAAGAAAAGTGGGGGAGAGAAAAAAATTATTTAACGAACAACATACCAATCAATCATTCGCCATCACATGCACCAAGCCGGAGTAAAAAAAAAATAAAAAATAAAATAATAATAATCTGCAGTTGTCCAGAAAACGTCCTTTTATTCATCAGGGGTCATTGATTTTCTGGTAGTGGTCCTGCTGGCTGCCTGCAAGGGGTTTGCGGGTTGCTTTATATGATTAAACTGGGTCTTAATGTTGAAATGGGCTTTTTTGGTCCCCATCTTTTTGGTTACCTCACACACACACACACACACACACACACACACACACACACACACACACACACACACACACACACACACACACACACTTGAAAACGGCCAATAATCGATCATTTTGCACCTGCTCATTCATGCAATTATCCAATCAGTCAGTCCTGTACCAGCATGTTAACATTCATATCAGATTGGGTCTTTTTTCCTCCGCCTTGATTTTTGGACGCCTTGAAAGCCACGGATCGAACCTGACTGAAAAAAAAAACAGCCGTCAAAGAAGTTGAACAAGTGAGAAGAGAGCACTGAACACCGAACAGTCTCTTAAATGGTGGCAAATTGCACTTTAGCTGTTCTATAAAAGGCTTATCTTGGTATTACCAGATTTCCTGTCTAATAGCGGTCATAAGACTGATGAGGCATTTTAATACACACACAGACAACCCCCTCCAGACCTGTGGGTTAATTATCCAGGGCAGCTCCAATAAACCAACTCATTACAGCAATTAGCTGCCACTGTACAGGCCATTTTCTGTAAATGATGGAGGTGCCGCCATCGATCGCCTCCTGCTCGCTCCCTATTTTGTAAGGAGGTCGGATGGAACGTGCGGGGGGTCAGGACGGAATGAATATGAGGTCTTAATTCGTGTACCACCACCGTTAGGCACAATTTTTATTCGTTCTGAAACATGTTCTGAAAATAACATTCGTTTGGTATAGTTTAGGTTTTATGTTTAATCACTTTGGACAGCTTTAGATGTGCTACATTATTTGATTCTGAAGTTTTAGGCTGTAATTTTAGTTCTTTAAAATTGGAACAATTTACATCAATTGGTACAGTGAATAAAATAATTTCACTGTACACTGTACTGTATATAGTTATGGATCTGACTTAAATTGGACGACTGTATTGAAATAATGATTTTGCGCAACTGTTCCAGAGGACAGACAGCAAACTATAACTTATTGGATGTTCCTATTTCTTATGACACAATCAGGGCATGTGTTTCGAGTCTATTTATGAGCGTCAAGGATTTCTCACTTGCAGCTCCTATATAATATATATATATATATATATATATATATATATATATATATATATATATATATATATATATATATATATATATATATACATAAACACTGTATAAATAAAAGTCACATCATATACTGTATGGGCAGAAGTTTGTGGACACCTGGCCCTTATGATTGATGATTGGTGTGCTTTTTGAACATCCCATTTCACATTAAGTCCCCATTTGCTCTTCATAACCTCCACTCTTCAGATGTTCCACTTGATGTTTGAGTGTGCTTGTAGAGATTTGTGCTCTTCATCCAACAAGGTCATTATTAAAGTCAGCTACTGATGTAGGTGAGGTGAGAAGGCCTGAGGTGCAAATTTCATATTCCTCCCAAAGGTGTTCAGTAGGGATAGGGATTGTCATGCTGGAACAGGTTTGGGTCTCCTAGTTCAAGTGTATAGAAGCGTGGAGAAAATGTGTAATATCAGTTATTAAATGTAATAGTTTTCAAATCACATCCTTACTCTAACTGTATAATCAATTCCTCTAATTCTTTCAATATACATTTGTTCCATGAACAAAGTCTAAATCTTTTCAATAATGCTGTATTTTATAATATTTTTTATTAGCAACACGACACATTGTGTTCCTGAACTTTCCATTCAAGGAATATATCAATTTAAAGTTGTTATTCATTGAGGCTTGGATTAAAATGGTTTAAATCAAGTGACTAGTCAAGCTGGGTAATAATTATAAATAATAGCACAACGAAAGCACAACTAATAAAGGCAAAATTAAAATCAATGATCGTTACTCTTTTGAGAACCAGTGATTTTTGCTTTATATGCAGCATACTATACATAATGCTGTGAAGTACTAGAGAATACGTTCAGTCTGACTATCCATCTTTCTTTTAACAAGATTTTTCATTAATCTAATATATTCAATAAGGATATGGTCCAGAAAAAAAAGTCATCCGAGACCAAACGTGGTCATAATGTGCCTATATTCAGACAGCGTGACCTGGATATCCACTCGGCCCAGATCCTCATCATTTACATTCCTGTCCTAACTCACAAAAGCTGATTTAAGAAACAAGGGGCTAAGCGAACGTGATTGCTGTTTTAACAGAAGCGTAATTGTAGATCAGACAATTATATTTGGGATAAAGTGTGTCTAAGCAAATGCATGTTTGTTGCCTAAAGCTGGATTTATATTATAAATTCTTGGGATATTAAAGCATAATGTCTTCACTATATTACACTTGGAAGGGTACAAATTTTTTATTAAAAAATTTTAGACTACTTTATAAACACTGCTTATATTCACCAATTTGACCGCATAGAATGACTCACAGCAAACACAGCATTGGGAATCATGAAATAAAAACATAATAAAACATGCTAATTCTCAGAAGCAAAACCCTTATTATATCATCGTGTCTGATGGTGAGACTTGTTCAAGCTGACAGGAAGTCTAGAGTAACTCTAAACAACCACTTTTTTACAACAGTGGTGATTCAAAAAGCATCTTCATCATCAAACATGGTGAACAGTGAATTTTATGTAAGTACTGGTATTTCTTTTAAAGTGACCAGTGATGACACTGGTGACATGAGACACTGATATGCGTATAGCAGTGGCAGAAATCAATCCAGTATAACAGAGCGCTGCTTTACACACAGGAATCTTATACATTGTGAATAAATGTCATAACGAAATCCAGAAAAAAAAATGAACATCAATCAACAAGTCCCCTTTTACTGTAGCCACATCTGCACCACCCGCATCCATCACCTCTAACAGAAGCTGAGAGAAAAGCTATAAAATAAAGAGAACAGACTATTGGAAATGATTTAATACATGTTCTTAAATAGTTATAATAAAACATAGGTCAGTGATTCTGGCCCTGATGGCTTGACACTACACACACACACACACACACACACACACACTCACACACACACACACACACACACACACACATAATGTACATATTACATTACACATCTGTATGTCCTAAATGGGGTCTAACAAATGTGATCAAATTACATTTTTCCATTTATTTGATTTGTGCCAATTGAAACAATATAGTTAAAAAGATGTATTGCATTAATTGATTTATTCTATTTTCTTTTTGATAAAACAACTTAAAATATAATTTTATATTTTATTTTATCAAGCATTTGTCAATGATCGCAAATGTTAATAATAAACTGCTCTTAGTGAAAAACGCCAAGCAATGTTTATTTTTTGCATTTCTTCCCCCCAAACCTACCGAAATAAAAAATTGAACCGCGAATTAAAAACCAAGGTACGTACCGAATCATGAATTATACATATATATATATATATATATACACACACACACACACACACACACACACACACACACACACACACACACAGTATATATAGTACACTTTTCCTACTACGGCAGTCACTGCAACTGAATAATTCTCACCCTGATATCCGTTTTTTTGCTGAGATGAAAATATAATGTCATATCACCTCGATCAAAGTTCCCCCAGTCTTTTCTACAGGCCTAATACTCCTTAAATTATTCCTGGGTCAAATTCATAAAGCGCTTAATGGCAACCGCGGCCTGATTTCCATCCTACTTGTGCTACTGATGCATTTGTTCTCTCCTATGTCATTTCTGCCAGGCGGCTGTTTGCAGCAGGTCATGATGGAACGAAAATGAGTAAAAGGAACGAGAGCTGAGGTGGAGCTGAACGCTGTGATGCTGCTGGGGTTCTGTATTCTGTCACCTGGTTCCAAATCTATGAACGATTAAAAGAAATATGTGAACAGTACAGAGACTGATGATATATAT
The DNA here is from genome assembly GCF_946808225.1 of Silurus aristotelis. Lineage (NCBI taxonomy): Eukaryota > Metazoa > Chordata > Actinopteri > Siluriformes > Siluridae > Silurus > Silurus aristotelis. The sequence continues at coordinate 16,705,416 of NC_139596.1, read as the reverse complement.
ATATAATTAATTAATAAACATTTCAAGAGTCTAATTTGGCTATTTAGTCATGTTCTGTCTCTTTATTAGTCAAAAGTAAGTGACTTGAATCAGCCATGAGATGATCTGGTGATCAGGTGAAATAATAATAAAGCTTTAACTTGGTGAAATCCATCGTCCCCACCAGCTCTGTTTGACCAATATATTCTGCTCAAAGCACACAACATATATTCTATTTGCTACAAATGAAATGTCTTTTTCCAGTGACAAATTACCTGATAATATGCATAAAAAAATTGAATATTCTTGATGCCAGTGTTAAATCTCCATGGCCCTTCATACCTCGAAAATCATTTCCCTCATGAACTGCTACGTGTGGATTCATAAGAAAAAAAAAAACACGTTTGGAAAAAGCAACAACAGGATTGTTTGTTCTAGCATGCCAATTTCTCACTTCATATAAAAAACAAATGGTATATTTATTTAAATAATTTTGTATAAGAATATCCAGAGAAAGGATTTATTGCTGCGGTAGCTACGGTATTGTGTTTGGTATATGAGCTATTAATGGTAAGATTCATATCAGTGCATCGGCATAAAAGTTCATGATGTGATGCATCGATTTAAAAACCTGTGCATTGGATACAAGTTGGCATTTGTATCGTGATACTTCATTTTAAACATATTTGGATCGGTAAACATTTTTTTTTATATATATAATTATTAGTAGATGCACTATAATTTTATTATTTAGAAAGATCGATAATTTGTGACCAATATTTAATATGATACGTGAATATGACGTATCACAACACTACGGAGACCGAGGCGTGTCCTGAGTGTCACATAGAATACAGATTAACATGGCAGAGGTAGATCTGTGTCTTCATGGAGACAGAACAGAAAAAGAATGTTGCATTTAATATATATATTTTTTTGTACTAAAAAAGCAAACAATTGATACCATATTGAATTGCATAGCATCATATTTGAATTGAATCGTGATTTCACTGCACCATAATAATATATCATATCGCATCACATCAGTAGCCGCTTCATATTTATCTTTAATGTATCGTATCCTTGGCTATGCTTCGAGATACGAATCACATCGACCTCGGTTATATAGATGATGTATTAAAGCTCCCTTAATACAAAGTTGTTACAAAATGCAACTTGAAATCATGTTTTTGTCCTCCATCTTGTTGACATTCACACATACGAAACCTTACAGCTTTTCTTCCGACTTTTACTTTACACTAGGTCTGCCAGGCCTCAGCAGGTTAGAAACTTCAATTGCCAGAAAACACTAAACACCATCAGATGCTTAACACACGCTACAGCTCTCTTATTCACCCAGTTACATTTACACATACAGTAAATACCGAAGTGTCGTTTTACTCCACACATTACCAAACCTGCTTTTATCAAGTGAAGTTAAGAGTCGAGAAGCTTTTATTGTCATTTCAACTATATATAGGTGACGCAGTACACCGTGAAATGAGACAACGTTCCTCCAGAACACTGGTGCTACATAAAACAACATAGAGCTACATCACAGAACACAGAGCTAAGGACTAAAGTGCAAACAGTGCAAGACAAGACACTTTTATTGTGATTGTCCTTCGGATTTGGACACGTTTTGTTTCACATTTATGATGTAAGCCAAACCTGGAGGTTCTCTCTACATAAACATTGAAGAACAAACATATCCATTTAAACCTATGATTCCCAGCAGTACTATTGTCAGAAATGCTTTATATCAACATCTTCTGACCTTTCAACCTCTCTGTGGTTCTACCAACAATAAGATTGGTACAGTTTTGATCAAGACTTTTACACAAAGGTCCTGTGAGGGTGCAGGTTTTCATTCCAACCAAATCCACACCAAATTGTACCTGTTTAATCTAATCCAATGATTTTCACTTTAAATGAATGTCAGGTATGGCACTTGATTTGTTTTACCAATCAAGGTAAAAGTTGCTCATATCTTTGACAATCAAAAAAACTAGAAAGTAGCCACAAATTATTTAATTACAGTAACGCAATACATGTACTTCAAATACTTTTGAGTATTTTCGGTCATTGATATCCAGTTTGGACATTCAACTTCTTCCTGATCTACAGCCATAAACAGCTAAAGACAAAGTCTGTCCTTAAGGATTTTCATGGCACTGAAAATAAATATTGGGGCAAAGCATATCCAGAGGGAAGTCAATTATATCAGTAAGAGATAAAGACAAAACCTGGCTGGTGACTTTAGACCCAGATTCACATTCTCTACGTTTCACACCCTTACAGGAAAATAGCAAGTTAAAGAAGCTTATGGTGGTTATGGGGTCAGAGTTCCTAAAGCTCATTAAATATGTTTATAATTCTCCCATGTGTGTATGTTGTTGTGTAGTTTCTCTCTCAAGAAATGCTGCTTGTATGGTGCTTAGTGACTATAGGCTTTAAATACCAACACCACAGACAATTTGAAAGCTTGCTTTCTGCAGCACTTAGTAGCCACATATGTTAAACTATTTAACCAGTCCACCAGGATGGTGAAAGCTCCAGTGAGCTGCTCAGTCCCATGTTACAGTTGCCTAGAAAATTAATTGGAGCTTCTAATATGGTTGATAGTATAAATGTGGTTAGCTTGGGATTAATGTGCATTTATGCAAGCTATGTAAAATGAATGAGCATTTAAATTTTCAGTTCACCCTCCTTGTGCTTTCCTAATAAGCTTTTTCATGCAGTACAGTACACTATGTTTCTGATCTTTTGAATGTATGTAACCAGAGCATTAAGTCTGCTTGTACTGGTTTCCTCGGCTACTGATTTGTCCACAGTTGATCTATTATATTTTGCATGCAGATTGATGTAGAAGACACCATTTTGTGTAAAGCTTTATAATGTATTTGTGAAATTGAGAATAAGCAGTGGAATAATGGGTTCCACTGGGGAGGCCTTCCAAGGAATAGTGCAAGCCAGTAATAGGCTTGTGAACTTGCTGATAGAGTGTTTTACCACAATGCCATGGCTTATTCAGCATTTAAATAAAACCAACAGCACCTGTGTGGCTCGAGGAACTACATGGTGGTATACAAAATGTTCAAGACTAAATGGTGTAACTGGTGCTATTCTGACCATGTGCATTACCACCTCAGCGATTTCCTCATGAACAGCAAGTAGGAACAAAGCACAAATGTGAAATTCTGTGTGAAACTGGGCAAATCTGCCACAAAGACGCTTGACATGACATACGTTTGACATACAGAGACACTGGAATGAGAAGTTCAAGGTGTTTTGAGTGGCACACATGCTTCAAGAATAGAAGAACATCACTGGAGAGATCAGGAAGACCTATAACAAGCTCGACCCCTAAAAAACGTACAAACCATTCGGCAAATTGTGCATGATGATCATCAGAGAACAATCTACATGACCTCACTTCCACACCCACCCTAATCGGCAGATTTGGCGGACTTCGCCCTTTTCCAGAAGATGAAGATCCGGCTCGAAGGTGGCCATCCAGCATGAATCGCAGAAGGGGCTCGATACGCTTAGAAAAAGAAGATTCCAGGACACATTCCAGAAGTGGAAAGGACGCTGGGAGCGCTAGATTGCTGTGCAAGGGGACTATTTTGAAGGTGATGGTGTTTAAATGTAGATAAATAATGGACTTTCTTTTAAAAACTGGCAAAAACTTAAATATACACAGAGAATGTAGCCAATACTTAACAATGTCATGCATTTACTATAAAACTGCATCTCTTTTTATATAGTCTTTTGTCCTGGCAGCCTTTTGCATTCCCACTGCATGCTTAAAATAATATCTTCCCCGTCTGCTACCGGTCACTGACCCATGGTTTCTAAATGTACTGTACCACAATAAGCTGCACACTGCAACACCTTACCTGTTCTAATTACATTAATCATTGAGGTTCTGGTTTGTAATTACTGCTTGTTGGTTCACAATACATACATTTAAACAATGCTTTTTTACAAACTCTCCTCTAATACTTTACTAATGCTGTCAACACCAAAATTTGACTCAAACATATGTTTTTCCAGGCAAAATTCATGATTTATCTGACCGGGCAATGCTTTTTAGATGCTTTTATACATGCACATTACAACATGGTGTATTTTGCATATCCCAGTGATTTTAGGAATCTGGGGTTGAAAAAACAACATTCGCCTTAATTTTAAAACATTAATGCATAGAAAAATGCCTAAGAAAACCTCTGCTCCAGCTAGAGATGATGTATGTGGGTGGTGCAGCTGTGGCTACAGTGAAAGAAGACTTTAATTAAATGAATTGGGTTTATTGCTTTAGTAATGATGCAGCACTCTGTTATACTTTGCTTCTTAATAATATTGATATTTTTAACAGCCATGGCATTATAATGATGGTATTAAGAGGTGGAGTGACTCAGGTAGGACACCACTGAAGGCCTAGTTGTTAAATGCATGGCCCAACAGTGATTTTTACTAGTATGTCTCCAATGCTACTTTGGGGATTCTAGAAGTTCCAGATTCTGAAATTTTTGAAATTTCCATGTAGTTGTAATACATGCAAAAGGAAAATGTATTTCATTGCAGGAATGTCTACAGACTTCAGAACAAAAAACAAGCAAAATGTCAAACTTTTGGGGTTTTCCAAGGTCTCAACACTTTTCATGTTGCTGTCAAAAGTTTATTCAGTACAGGTTATCAAATTCTCTTGATGGTTCTATTAATCAAACTGTACTGCCAAATGTCATAAGGCATAAATTAAGTCACCAGAAGCTAAAAGTCTTATTGTCCTTAATTTGGTATTCACAACTCACAAGATATTTCAGTACATACCCATATGTCCTAGATATTTAATGCAGGGATGTTTAGTTCGGATTATGTCAAAATATAGCAATTACCGCATATAAATCTATATTAGAGATACACTATTTGCACTAAAGTGTCGGGACACTTGAATTTTTCAGGCAAATTTGGTTCCTTCCCAAACTGTTACCCCAAAGTTGGGAGCAAACAATTGTGTTTTGATGTGGTATTGAATTGAATTGAATTGAATTGCATTGAATTGCATTGAATTGTTGCTTTTAGTAGACACCTGTGCACACAGCCATGTGGAATAGGATGCTCAAAAAGCTAATCTTGTAATCAGGTGTCCACAAACATTTTTACATGTATGTCTCTACATGTGTATGTATATGGTTTTGTCTTTGGTGAACACTTATGGAAAGAGTATCCAGTGTTTTGCAAATGATCAATAAGTTTTCTGACACAGGTCTCGAGTCTTCAGAACCGAATATGTTGTATTAAAAACATTCTTGCGAACATGATAAGCTGTGTATCTCATCAGTCATATTAAAAAGATTCTGATTTGATTAATTATAAAAGCCTTTGAAATATGGTTTTATAGGAAATAATTAACTTCAAGGAGGTAACTAACTTATTATCTTAGATATCTTTTGTATTCTGCTTCAGTGTGTCAGTAGAAAAGTGCTCACCTTATATTCTAATGAGTTGAACATTAGGGCGTTCTTGTTTACTCTTGATCACGACTCACGTTTCTCGCCATAACAAAAGTTTTGTAATCTCGCAATAAAAATCTTGCTCCTTGTGAATATTTCTGGTGTATATCGTGAAGTACGCATTGGTGTCTGAAGTCTCTTTCATAAAGTAAAAATTTCAGCAAAGATAGACTTTATCTCTAGTTTTAGTGAAGCAAATGCGGTCACCCATGATGCTGCGTTGATGCTGCCTCTAGAACTTCATCTTATGCTGAATATATAGAAAAATTACATACTAATCCCAAGGAAACAATGTCAATGTCGAGATCTTGTAAAAAAAACCATTGTTAAGATGAGAAAATAATTTCATGATCACAAGAAAACAAGAAAGAAAAAATATTAGAACGCATTACCTCTTAGGACTTTCATAGTAATAGTTTTTTTACACGTCATGTACTTTATAGCACAGTGACTTTCTTTCTCCACATATCCTAGTGACGTTAGGAAGCTGGGGTCAGCCATGATATAGCATCCCTGGAGCACAGAGGGTTAAAGGGCCCTCGTTCAAGGGCCCAAACAGTGGCAGATTGGTGACACTGGGGCTTGAATCTCCAACCTTCCAAACAGTAATCTAGAACAGTGGTCCCCAACCCCGGCACCGATCCGTCGTCAATTGGTACCGGGCCACACAGAAAGAATACATAACTTACATTATTTGCGGTTTTATTTATTATCTGATTCTGAACAATGTTTTATTTCGGCAAATGACCGGATTCTCTCCTCCACATCTGTCTATGACTCACTCTTGATGCATGTCATGATGCCTCGGTCACATGTCTTACCTTCATCCACTACCCTACAAAAAGCCCAATAGAGTTTGTCTGGGATCGGTAGAGGTAACCTTCCCACAGTCGATTGTTTTTTGTTTGATTTCCTATTTGCTGAACTTATTTTTTTTTTTTTTTTATTGCTATTTATTTTTATTTTTTTACATGAAACTGCCAGTTTCCTGAAAGAACAGGATCTGCCTTAAAAGCGAAAGATGCTCACATCAAATGTTGATTTGATTTGGTAGTGTTTGTTTGTACTGTCAGGCATTGGGTGCACTTTTTACAGTTATTGTTCCTGTTTCATTCCATTATTTTTTAAAGCATTGTTTCTTTTAAAGAATTCTTTTTTTTTTTGTCGACCTACGATTTGGAACGGTACTGTTCTGAAAGAAAAGGTCAATTTACAAAGTGACAAAGAAAAGAGAAAGCACTAAGGGGACCGAGACTGAGTTTGAAAGAAGCTGTAAAATATGAAAATTTAAGATGGGCTTTGAGGGAGGAGACGGGGAAGCTTCACTAAAAGACAAAAGCATTTGGATACCTGACTTTCCCCAGCCATATGTCATTCCTCCCCAGAAGAATGACATATGGCTGGGGAAAGTCAAAATTTGCACAAAATTGTATTGGACGTCTTTGACTGAAGCATTCGTTTTTCCCGTCTTTTGTACTACAAGACCAAATCTGTTCCAGCATGACAATGCCCCTGTTCACCAATCCCAAAAAGACCAAGCTGCTGCTACTAGGCTCTTGATTAAAACCCTAAACTCTCAAATGCAGTTGTACATTATAAATTAGATAAAAGCCATGAATGTAGATGTAAACATGGTACCTATAAGGATTGTGGGATGGTAAAAGGGTGATGAATGAGGGTACGGTGGTTGTGTTAAGCTTTTAATTGCGTTAATCATAAATAAGTCAGGAAATGAGCAATGAATGAGACAATGCTGAGATCTCCTGTGTCGCAATTTGCTCATTTTCTTTTCCTGCTGTAAAATGTTTGGGAGAAATGCTAGAAACACTTACTTTTGAAATGTGCTCTTCTTGTATGCAAAGAAAAAAAAAGATATAAATTCAACACATCCAAGTTAAAAAAAAAACCTATTAACTCTACAGCTGATTAAAGCTCATCAATGCTGCATGGAACATTAATTTTACTTTGGGTAAAAAGGTTAAACATTTAAATAAAATCAAAGGAAATTCTATCCAATACTAACGTACTTGATATGTTTGTCTAATTCTTAGTGGTTTCTTGAACAATTATTTGTTTTTAGCATCCATTAAACGCTAAATATATCGCTCTTTTGGGCTAAGCCCATTTCTTTCTTTCTTTCTTTTTTTTTTTTTTTTTTGCTAATGAGTGTATATCATCAAATTTGGTTTCTGTGATTGATCAAGCATTCAATTATGACCACCTGCCTAAAACTGTGTTGGTCCCTCTTTTGCTGCTAAACCTTTCGTGACACGTTGAGTATTACAGCATGAACTTCACCAGCAGTTTGAGCTACAGGATCTTGTCTATTGGATCGGACCACACGGACCAGCCTTCGCTTCTCACGTGCATCAGTGAACCTCGGCTGCTCACGACCCTGTCGCCGGTTTATCACTGTTCCTTCCTTGGAGCACTTTTGATAGACACTGACCACTGCAGACCAGGAACATCCCACAACAGCTGCAGTTTTGGAGATGCTCCAAACCCAGTCATTTAGACGTCATAATTTGTCAAAAACGCTCAAATCCTTACGCTCGCCCATTTTTCCTGCTTTTAACATCAACTTTGAGGAGAAAATGTTCACCTGCTGCCTAATAAATAAATCCACTCACCAACAGGTGCCATGATGAAGAGATCATTAGTGTTCTTCACTTCAGTGCTTATAAAGTTATGATGTCATATTAATCCATGATCTGTGTGCATACTTTAGACAGGCTTCGTTCCTCCAAGTAAACAAATTGAAGAGGAGCGTAGGATGGTTGTGTCTTCATGTCTTTCAACCCACTTGAATTGTTTTACATTTCCTTTTTTTTACATTTCCATTTCCCATTTATGGTACTTGGTAGATGCTCTTATCTTATAATTTATACAAATAAGAAGTAGAGGGATTTAAATCCACTTCCCAGTTTACGCCAACACTTCAGAACCTAACATTATGTTTTAAGTAATGCATAATAAGTGGATCAAGAATGTACAATCTTGCATTTTGAAACCTCTGCCAGATTTACAGCATTGATTATGGAGCATGCTTGAAGGATTGAACCGCATGAATAGTATAATCGCACTTTGCCTGCATCCAATTTTGAACCCCGCTTTGATCTTAGCGTTCGCTTCGCTGCCTGTGAAGCGATGATCGTATTTATTACCTCTGCTCTGAGACAACCCACTCAGTGTAGGAGTGAACACATGATTATGTCTGAAAATTGGAGACCATGTCCTTCTGGAGCATCCTTTCATTTAGCGTATCCAAATTCAAATCTGGCATCATGTTGCTATGTTTACGGCCTCATCAGCAGAATCACAAATGATAAAAAAATCAAGATTCGGTTGAGCTTTGGATGAGTTCGCGTGATTGTAAGCGAAGCTTACTTGCCCTGATAGAGTTACAACGTCATGTGACGGATCGTAAGGAAATGACAAGCGCGTACTCGTAAACATGTCAGCATTCTATTGGATGATTTATCTGCAATCGCTGCGTTGTAATCTGCAGTCCAGTAAGAACTAATTAGGTTAGAACAAAGTCGAGCGCAATAAAAAACAAATGAAAACATTTACATCAACTCTGATCAAATTTTACGAGTTTCAGCAGCGTGCAAATTTGCTTTGCTATTGAATTTTTGCATTTTATGCACATAGGAAACTTTGGGGGGGAAAAGAATTGAACAATGGCAGAACTACTTGGAATTGAATATTTCTATTAGATTTTTATCCCCACTGGCAGGGAAACACTGTATTTATTTACCTTCTGTATGTTTGGCATCACATATTTGTTTCTTTGTCACTGGTCTCAGAAATAAAACAAGTTTTTACCGAGTTTAGCGTCCTTGATTTCTTCCCTCGGCACTGCACTGCACGGCATGGGGGAGTTAAATAATGCATAGTTCATGGCTCCAGCTTCTATTACACAACAATACATGGTACATTTGGCTATTCATAAAGTATTCGAGGTAGAAAAAATAATTTGTACAAATTTTAAAGTGTATCTCTAGTATAAAATGGGACATACAGCATTTAGCATATGCCCTAATCCAGACCACATACAATAAAGGTTTAAGACTTCAATTCAAAATTTCAATTTCTTGAATACTTTATTTATCTGCCTTCTTTTTCTTTGTTTTATTTTCCCCCCATCCTATTCCCTCATGCCGGACCGTCGTAAAAAGCATTTCATTGCATGTTGTACCCTGTATGTGTGTGTATGTGACGAATAAAATTTAATTTTTAACCTGCTTCTATGCAACCGTTACACGTCACAACTTTTAGAACTTGTTCAAAACTTGTTCTAAACCTGCAAATGCCACCAGAAGCACTGCTTAGTATTGAAGGACTTTTCGCTTTGAAATGTGTCGCTTGTGACCAGGGGCTTTACATTACACAGCTCACTGGGAGGAATTGAATCAATGCTAGAGTCAAGCACTTAGCAATTTTTCCTGTGAGAGCACTAACGCATTCAAAGGTGACCAATAGTTGACCCGTGAAATAACTGAGAATTATCTGGGGACAAGTCTGAGAGAACCTGACCAACTGACCAGTTTATTACTTCATAAATTGGGCCCGTAGGTCCGTATTGTTTTATTTTTATTTTATTAGGGCACTTTATGGAATTATATGGAAATACTAAGCTGTGAAGTATAATACTGCCATTGTTTTACTTTATAGTCTAGTTTAAAGTTTTATTTTAACCTTTTTAAGCATTAGGGGTGGAGTAAAACAACAGGGTCCTTCCTTTGTGTACAGTACGCATGCTGAGACCCTTATAGTGAAATATGATATCTGTAATATAGGCATCCAGTATGAGAAGGACACCAGCCAGGAATTTAAAAAAGTGGTGTTTACATTTATGGCATTTTGGCAAATGCCCTTATCCAGAGCGATTTATTCTTTCTTTCTTTCTTTCTTTCTTTCTTTCTTTCTTTCTTTCTTTCTTTCTTTCTTTCTTTCTTTCTTTCTTTCTTTCTTTCTTTCTTTCTTTCTTTCTTTCTTTCCATTATTTTGTTTGTTTGTTTGTTTTTCTTTCTTTCATTCTTACTTTATTATTTTTATTATTTAAATTTTTTCTCTTTCTTTCTTTCTTTCTTTCTTTCTTTCTTTCTTTCTTTCTTTCTTTCTTTCTTTCTTTCTTTCTTTCCATTATTTTGTTTGTTTGTTTGTTTGTTTGTTTGTCTTTCTTTCTTTCTTTCTTTCTTTCTTTCTTTCTTTCTTTCTTTCTTTCTTTCTTTCTTTCTTTTTAAGTCCTTTCTTTTTTTTTCTTTCTTTCCATTATTTTGTTTGTTTGTTTGTTTTTCTTTCTTTCATTCTTACTTTATTATTTTTATTATTTCAATTTTTTCTCTTTCTTTCTTTCTTTCTTTCTTTCTTTCTTTCTTTCTTTCTTTCTTTCTTTCTTTCTTTCTTTCTTTCCATTATTGTGTTTGTTTGTTTGTTTTTCTTTCTTTCATTCTTACTTTATTATTTTTATTATTTCAATTTTTTCTCTTTCTTTCTTTCTTTCTTTCTTTCTTTCTTTCTTTCTTTCTTTCTTTCTTTCTTTCTTTCTTTCTTTCTTTCTTTCCATTATTTTGTTTGTTTGTTTGTTTGTTTGTTTGTTTTTCTTTCTTTCTTTCTTTCTTTCTTTCTTTCTTTCTTTCTTTCTTTCTTTCTTTCTTTCTTTCTTTCTTTCTTTCCATTATTTTGTTTGTTTGTTTGTTTGTTTGTTTGTTTTTCTTTCTTTCTTTCTTTCTTTCTTTCTTTCTTTCTTTCTTTCTTTCTTTCTTTCTTTCTTTCTTTTTTAGTCCTTTCTTTTTTTTTTCTTTCTTTCCATTATTTTGTTTGTTTGTTTGTTTTTCTTTCTTTCATTCTTACTTTATTATTTTTATTATTTCAATTTTTTCTCTTTCTTTCTTTCTTTCTTTCTTTCTTTCTTTCTTTCTTTCTTTCTTTCTTTCTTTCTTTCTTTCTTTCTTTCTTTCCTTCCTTCTAGGAAACAGGGGTTGTGGTATAGGGTAGTGGCAGAGGCAAGATTTTCCTGTTTGTAGAAAATTAACTGATTATAGCATGTCTTACAAACATGCTCAACTGGAAAGCTATTAAAAATTCAGAAAGCTGACAGACATCAGGATATCAAAGAAGATCACAGATTTCATCATATAATCATCCCTCAGGTAACGAGTTCATGTGAATAGATTGGTGCTCAGTGTTCCTACTGATTCACATTTCATTTCTGAAGCCTTTAGTATTATTATTGTGACTATCGGTTATAAACTACTGCAGTTTCTCTATAATTACATGACTGATGGTATTAATATGGATCTGTAGGAGTTGGTCCTTTGGGATGCTCTACTGTGCCTAAGCATATGGATGATGGTACTGTATTGATAAGTCCACATCAATCTGCCTGCACAATTAATTTTTTTCTTCCTTTTTTTTCCAATACATGTTTAGCATTAACACAGTGGCGGGCCATCAGCGCTAGCAAGGCCTTCTCTGATAACTTCAGAATCAGAACCAAAATCAGATATATTTTTGTCCATGAATTTACATAAAATTATTCCCAACAGTCTTTTATTTTCATTTCATAGCTTTTCTCTTGGATGTGCTGCAGCCCCACTGAGTGAATGTTTTGGTCAGAGTTTCTATTTGATCAGATTTCAGCAGTCACATCATGTATTACCTTAAGACCTTCTGAAATGAACAGTGTGGGCTCTTGTTAGATTTAAATCCATGTTGCTTGAAGCTGTTGCTTTAACCAATCAGATTGCGATGTGCAGACTCCAAGGCCATCCAGCAGGCGTACAATAATGTCAGTATTGTCATGTCCTTTGATCGAATTTAATAGCTGTGTTTTTTTTATTCCACAATGGGTGATAGAGAAGAAGAAGTTAATTTGGTTGCAGATACACTTACGAGAACATTTAGAACACAAGAATTTAAGAAAAGCTTGGAAAGGAAAACCGTAATTCAGGGAAAAATTCACAAAAATGCAGGGAAACACAGGGACTGGCAGATGTGGCGGTGCAGCTGTGGCTACAGTGAAAAAAGACTTGTTGAATTGTGTTCATTTGGTCTTTCCATTTTCTTTCTTTCCATTTTCTTACTTACTATCTTTTCTGTCTGTCTGTCTGTCTGTCTGTCTGTTTGTCTGTCTTCTTTCTTTCTTTCTTTCTTTCTTTCTTTCTTTCTTTCTTTCTTTCTTTCTTTCTTTCTTTCTTTCTGTATTTTTCCTTTTTTTCCCTGTACATTTATTTTTTCCTTCTTTCTTTCTTTCTTTCTTTCTTTCTTTCTTTCTTTCTTTCTTTCTTTCTTTCTTTCTTTTTCTCATTTCCTTACTACAAACAATAAACTGATTTTTAGTGTGTAATGTTTTCTGTATGTCACTAATGAAAAGAATTGCAGTTAATGTATTGTATTTTATGCCCCCCCCCCACAACCCCCAGCAGTGAGATCATATTTCACTCTGATGAGTCACGTCTATAGTACAGTGATATGTAATCCTATCTCAGACGTGAACAAGCTGCTATTACATGATTATGTGCAATAAAACATACATGATTGAGATTATTGATTAAGTTTGCTCTAAAGCAGTGATTTGAAGTCATGAGCTATAATTAATACATTTCCTTAACCAACGTGACTAATATGGATTTATCCCAGTTAATCCCTTGAGACTCTGATATAACTGGACATCTGGATGGTGTTTTACAATTACATACTCAACACGTGAACCAGGTGCAGTATTTCTTTTTGTTTTACATCAAAAGACAACATTTACCGATGTGTCTTCATTGGTTTGCTTTCATTCTGTGTCAGACTTTTGTTGTTATACCTTGAGGTTCTTTAGATCCTCAAAATAGGGTTTCAAATATGACGTTTAAACGGTTCTCCTTTACTAAAGATCCATTATTGATAAAAAAAAAAAAAAAGTACTGCAAAGGAGAGCAAATGTCAATATTAAATCAAGACCACATGTTTAGATATATGAATTGAATTGTTAGAATTGAATTTTTTTTCATTCATGTGTTTTGATGGAAAACTTAAAATGAGATCATGAATTGATTGATTGTATTGTCAAAGTAAGGCTTCCAAAACATTCATACCATGGGCCAAAATAATGGATGATTGTAGCATGAACTCTTAACCTCTTCATCTAGAATTTCAACAAAAATTATTTTTAAAAAATCGGTAAACTGACAGACATCAGGTTATCACATAGGATCATGGTTATACATACATATAATCTTCCCTCAGATGATGGCTACATGTGAATTGGCTGGTACTCCGAGATCATCAAAAGTGCATAAGCTTGGAGTAGATGGATTCATTTATTGTTTAAGGTTGCAAAGAATTAATACCACAGATCACAGTTTGTAGACACCTAATCATACAATTCATATTTGCTTTTTCCATTCCACATATAGTTTCCATTTGCTGTTATAGTAAGCTCCACTCTTCTGGGAAGATGTTCCACTACATCTTTTTGGAGTTTTGTGGAGATTCATTCAGCCACAAGTGTGTTAGTAAAGTCAGGTACTGATGTAAGTAAGGTGAGGAGGTCTGAGCTACAGTCAGTGTTCACAATCATCATGTTTAGTAAGGACGAGGTCAGAGCTCTATAGCAGGAGATCTTCCTCCACAACTCATGTAAAGAATTTCTTCATGGAGCTGGCTTTGTGCACAGAGGCATTGTCATGCTGGAACAGGTTTGGATCTTTTCAAGTGAAGAAAAAATTGAATTCCACCAAATCCAAAGATAAATTCAATTATTTGCCTCCAGTTATGTGGTTTGAGAACAGTTTGAGGAAGAACTACATATGGATGTATATATGGGAAATGATTAATCTAAAAATAAATAAATAAATAAATAAATAAATAAATAAATAAATAAATAAATAAATAAATAAATAATTAAAAAATGTGGTCATTTGGGATGTAGAATGTATTCATACTGGTCCATCTTGCACATGAGCAGTATGCTGCTGTTCATACCTGGTGTTCATGTAAGTCAATCCTATTATACAGAGTGTATACTGGTCGGCACCATTTTGTGTATTTTTGTGTATCTGTCCTGTGAATCTGTATCTGTTCAGGCTGTCTTTTGTCTTGAACTGTTTGCACTAGGTTGCACGTGATGCACTTTATGTGGCTAGGACAACTTCTTATTTATCCTGTTATACTGGCTATATGAGCTATATTTCACATTTCATCTATATTAAGTACAGGTGGTCTCTACTTACGATGGAGATACGTTAGGACGACTCCATTGTAAGTAAAACATATTGTAAGTTGAAGATGGTACTGTGACTGTGACGGTCTTTACTGTTACATGCTGATTTATAATTTTCATTTTCTGCTCTAAACTGATAGCTTTCCTCTTCTTTTTAACTACCTGCAGGAGACACATTTGGGCGCTTGGAAGACATGCTTTTATCACTAAAATTGCTGCTTGAAACAGAAATAAATTATACACCGAGACAACTTTACTTTGTCGACCGCTAGCGATGGTGGGGCATCTCACAGGACGAGAGATTCATTCATCCCAGCTGCGTGTCCAACATATCGTACATCGGACGCTGCTGAATGTCTATGCTGTGGGAAATGTTAAATATTCTTACAAACGCTATCGTCATCGTAAGATCGGAAAATAAGTTGTACCATCGTAACTCAGGGACCATCTGTACTCATTTGGATTCACACACATAACATCTCAAAACATCCACCTACATCTAAAATACTTCATTACAGCTCAAAAACCTCCAGCTGCATTTCAGAAACTTCCAGCAACATCTCAAAATCTTCAGGCCACATCTCAAAAATGTCCTTGTCACTTTAGTGTGCACGCATTTTTAATTCGAATTATCTGCAGTAAACTTTCTAATTCTCCCTGCATCATTCTATCATAACATTTTTTCCTAATTCCATTTTTCCTAATTATTGCTATATTTCCCAAAATGATTTTGTACATTAGACTACTTGTCACGTGTACATTAAACACAATGAAATTCTTTCTTCGCATATCACAGCGACATTAGGAAGCTGGAGTCAGAGCACAGGGTCAGCCATGATACAGCACCCCTGGAGTGTTAAGGGCCTTAAGTTAGTGCCCAAAAGTGGCAGCATGGCGATACGCTTTACTGGGGCCTGAACCCCAACCTTCTGATCATTAACCCAAAACCTCAACCACTGAGCTCTCACTTACCAAAAAACAAAAGTCACAAGGTTTGTTGCTAAATTAAAAAAAAATACACTGAAAGACTGAAAACGCAGCTCGCCTACATACATTAAAAAAAGCACAAATCACTATAATATTTCTATAGTTTCTGCTGCAGCTAGTTATTACAAAAAAATAATAAAAATCGCACAAAAACTTTATGCTAATTACTGTAATTACGACATATTTCCACATTACAGTGTATTGTGTTCTACGCTGCCCTTGATGCTATTTCATCTTTCAGCTGTGCATATGACAGGAAGTGACAATAAACTCCACTTCATTTGCAGTATGATTTGCTTGTGAGCGTGACAAAGCCTAATTGGCGCTACACCTGAAAGCGAGCTGATCTTGGCATTTATGGAGATTATAGCTTCTAGGAGAGATGTGACTAAGCCCAGATTTGGTTCGGGCTTATTTTGCTGTTGCTCCCTGGAGCAATAAATCGTTCCCTTTCCTTTTCATGTTCTTCCCACATATGGATGATGTGGATATCCCCACTGACGTAGGGATACGTTTAAGACACCGTGTGGCAACAACCACAGCCTTGAAAATAATATTGCAGGGAAGAGGGAAATTTTGGTGGCCGACCCGGAAGTGTGGGGAATTGTTGGGAACCAGTGCGACCTTGTTTCGAACCCCTTCCCTTATTTATAGTAGAGGGTAAAAGCCTTTAATGAGGATGTGCTTTATATTTGTGTGTGTGGTCAACCATGATACAGCGCCCCTGTAGTACAGAGGTTTAAGGGCCTTACTGAACGGCGCCAAGAGTGGCAGCTTGCTTGAACCCCCATCAAACCCACCCACTGATGAGAACCCAGAGCCTTAACCACTGCACTACTGCCACCCCTAAAAAATAGTAAGTGTGGTAATAGAACACCACCTGGGGTGCTTCACCTTTCTTTAAATATTAGAAGACAGGACACCATCATGATATCATAACCGGTAACGGTGTCGAAATTCCCCTTGGCACAGCTTTCACACTGCACATCACCATGAAATTCTTATGAAAGGTTTCACGGCGAAGTTCCAAAGTTTCCCCTTTTCCTGCGCCACCCTGTATCTACTCGATCTGAAATCATCTTCGTCTCAGCTGTTCTCATGAAGCAAACAAGCAAATAAAATGCGTCTCTCATTCACATTCTACAGGGGACGATTTTTTTAATTAGTGACCTCAGAGTTGATAGCATTAAAGGCTGATGGGACCCTGCAGTGCACTTTGTCTCTCTTTTACGCAGAGATTAGATCGAGTCATTGTTGTTAAGCGCAAACAAAACAAGGCATTAAATGAACTCGGTTGTGCTTCATTTATAACAATGTGCATTGGGGACTTGAACCAAAGGATTCAAATAACAATAATCATCATTATTATTAATACATGATTAAACATTATTGCTTTAATTATGTATTTATTATTATTTTTGTTTATTAACTATGATTATTTTTTATTTACAGCTTGATATTCACACAATATCTAGGCCATGGATTGAATCTTAACCCTTTTAACAACTTATCCGATAGATATATATTTTATATATATTTTATATATATTTTATATATATATATATATATATATATATATATATATATATATATATATATATATATATATATATATATATATATTTTTTTTTTATTATTATTATTTTTTAATTTTTTAATAACAGCTTCATTTTCTTTCTTTACAATATTTAGGCCATAGATTGAATTTTAACCTCTTTAACAACTAATTCAATTTAATTCGATACGGTTCATATAACTCTTTTAACAACGGACATTGTCTCAACCCAGCTTTAAAAAAAGAAATAGATTCCGAGTATAAATTTGTGACAAAAATTATTTGCTACAAGTTGAGCCCTAATGAGTGAGCCAGTAGGGACAGTGGCAAGAAAAAACTCCCTGAGACTTCATGAGGAAAAACCAGACACAAATGGGAACTGATTCATTATATTTCCATAATTGTTGAGCTAATCAACTGTTCACTCATGGATTCTTGAATGAAAAACTAAAATCTTTAGAGCATATTATAAATTATTCTGAAAGATTTAATGTAATTATAATTTTAAATTGAGAAAATTTGTAAGTTTGGAAAACTAAAATGATCTAGCTGCGATTTCCAGAACATCTGACTGACTAAGGAAAAAAAAATGCATCCTAATAAAATGTAAGATTGTAACAAGCAGTGGTGGACAGTAATAAAGAAAGTGTAATTTGTTACTGTACTTAAGTGGATTTTTCCGCCTTCAGATCAAACTCAAGCTCAAGCTAGCTAGGTTTTGTATTCTCATATACAATTTATTATCATATTTATCATTCTATACCTCACAGGAAGTGCTACATTCCATATTACCATGCTAACAGGCTCAGATTGGACCTGGTACTCTGATGCCGGAGCGGTGATGAAATGGATTGAAGCGGGTGATTCGGCCGTCTTTTTTGATTACAGCATGAGTGCAGGATACGAGACGGCTCTGTCGTATTGCTTCGGTAGCTGTAGTATTGCATGCAGCTCGTTCGAATACATGCAACCGTCGCCTACAGTGCCGGAGAAACACAAGCATCTGTGTCGTGCTATATTTAAACCTGGCACTGGCACTTCTTTATTGGGGATTAAAAAAAAAAAAAAAACGGATTATAAAACTCCTTGTGATTTAAAGTAGGACAGTCTCAGGCTGGCGGCGGTCCTATTGGAAATGACTGCTCTGTGTTTTATGTAAGACAAACATTGTGGTAAAAGAGGAGAACATAATAAATTTGTGCTCAGCTGCACACACACACACACACACACACACACTCACACAGACAGATGACACAGGTTGTTCAAGGAATAAAGGTAAGAGGAAGTTCAGATGACGCAAAAGATGAATCAGCAGCTATCTGCGCTGCCATAATGCGAATTTTGCACTAATCCCTGGCCGAGTTTCTGGTGGCACACACCTTCCCTTCACCTTCATTCACATCTCCGATTCAACAGCAAGCAGTAAACAACTGGAATGTTGCGCTAGATTATGAAAAGCTTGAGCAATACTCGTTCGCATTGAGGCCGCATGACAAAATATGGGCTGTGTCTTACTTCTTTTCCAAACCCCAGATGAGAAAAAGTAAGGAATAAAATGTGTGAGCAAAACCTCACATAGTCACATAGTTAGATTTAACTAGCAAACATCTGAGGAACAAGCGCATTTCTAAGATTTTTTTCCATGTGGTTCTTCACCAAACTGTTACCACAAAGTTAGAAGAACATTGGATATGGTAGCATGAGATTTTCCATTCACTTGAACTAGGAGACTCAAATCTGTTCCAGCATGACAATGCCCCTGAGCAGAAAGCCAGCTCTATGAAGATATACTTTACATGGTTTGGAGTGGAAGATCCCCTCCAATAGAGCACTAAAACTGTTACTGCACCTCCAGGTCTCCTCAACACACCTTCATAAGTACCTGACTTTATCAATGAATTTCTACAAATCTGCCCAAAATCTCGAACATCTTCCCAGTAGAGTGGAGCTTATTTTACAGCACATGTAAACTAAATGCGAAATAGGATGTAAAAAAAAATGCAGCAAATCTCATAACCAGGTGTCCACAAAACCTTTGTCCATTTAATATATCTACCAATGAGTGATAGTCCACTCTAGACTCCTTCCAAACCTTTAAAGAAAATCTCACTGTACAAAAAGTTCCACCTTGTTAACATTTATAGTTACACAACAATACAATATCCATGTCAGATGTCGTGAGATCGAAGTTGGCTCATGGTGACTCTTTGGATGGTTTGATTTAATATGCATAGAGTTTTTCTTGGCAGGATACAGAAGTAAATGCTCAGACCCTTCTCTTCAGTGCAGTTTGTGTAACACTGGTGTTGCTATTTTACATAAATATGATCATTCACTCTCAACACCGACCCATACTGCAGCTGCCCAAGACCTTGAGACGAATAGCTGGGCATAATGGAAGTATTTGCATATTAATATAAACCTGTAACAGAGTGGACTACTTTCAGTAAATGAATAAACACCCACTGGCTAATTAGATTTGAGCTTTTTTTAAAAGAGCTGTGTTAGAAAGAGCTTTGTTATATACAAATAAAAAAGATGATGCAATTATTTTTCATTCGATCATTATCATATATACAAAGTAGGTCCACTGTATATAATGTTATTCCCTCTATTTAGTCCTAGGATGCTTTGTTTATTTGCTGTTAGAAATAATAGCAGTTCTTTTAAATGCCTAATTAAGGCAGACACAGAATTATAAATTCTAATATGCTAAACATGACAAGATGTCTACTAGCAAAAAGCCATTCATTTAAAAAAAGCACTTACTCTGGTATTGGCAGGTGTCAGATTCGGCCCATGCTGCTCACTACAATATGACTTATGGGTCTTAAGTATGGGTCACAGATGGGCTCGTGTGCAGCGATGCACTGTTACATTTACAACCTTTGGCCTCAGTCCACAATGACTTATTGGCGTGCTTCCTTTTGTCTACTTAGAAAACATGTCCATATGCTAGGGTAGACAACCTTTTTCTGAATAATTGGTTTAGTCATAGTAAAGAGGATGTGTATTTTGGTGAATTTCAAAACACTGAAATTGTAATGCCGCCAGTTGGGCCAACAGATCCGAGAGGAAAGTTCCACATATCTAATCTAAATGTTGACTGGCCACCCACTTAACCTGAATGGGCTTAACATGAAAAATGTGGGGGCATCTTGTGATTCCATCATGAGTGAGAGAAAGTTTTGCAAAAGATTTTTTTAGTGCAGACAGACCAGAGTCTCAAGAGATTAACAAAACAAAAATTTGACATAAAATCTAAGGAGAACGTTATTCTAGAGAAATGAAAAGCTGTAATACGTATCCTCTTCTCATTGTTGATAAGTCGAGCTCAGCATTTTCCTTTAAAAAAGCCCAAAAAAGATTTACACACTTTGACCATAAGTGATATCCTGCCTGAATCGATCCACCTCTTCATACAATCGTTATGATGCCATGCCTGTAGAAAACCTTACATTTTATATACAAACGCAGTATAACAGGCTGCAGCATAACAGACAGGATTCTCAGTGAGAATGAATGGCATTACTAAAGCATCAAACCAAAAGAATACAATTTAACATGTCTTCTTTCACTGTAGCCACAATTGCACCACTTGCATACATCATCTCTAGAAGAAATCTTGTCATTCTACCAAAGCGTAGTCCAAACAAACGACTGGTTCGTTTTGTGAATCAAAACTTTTTATGATCACAAACACACAAACTTTATCTGGCTCTTTCAACTATTCGAATCATTTGTATAAATATACATGTAATTATATAATATATTATTATAGTTCATTATGATGACATCTTAGTGTGTATTAGCTGCTTAACTCTAAAATATTTTGAGCAAGTATTTGTCAACAACGCACTTTACCAATTAAAAGTGCAAAATGTGAAAGGAGTTTTTTCAGCTCTGAAGATAATCAAAAATCACCAGAGAGTAGATTGTCATGTTTGGCTATTCTCAGCATTATATACACTAAGTATATCAATCATTCCTTGAATCAACAAAAACCTTACAAGGATGCTTGCTTCAGTGTTGCTACCCCTCATAATTCACATGCCACCCCATAAACAATTTTCTAGATCCATCCCTGATGTCAGTACCGCAACTGGAATTTGAATACCGAGGTCATCCCTAAAAGTTACCTCTTTAAAGTGCCAAGTGTCATACGCCAAAGTTTAATCTAGCAACAGGGCAAAAGGGTTTGTGTCAAAGTGTGTGAACGAGCCGTTTTTTTTCCCCCCTCGTTCCCCTTATTAAAACATTCACCAAAACCCCTAGTAGAAATGTTTTTTTTTCTCTGAGAAATTTCCCCAAAGTTGAACAACTAATGATGAAAATCAGCTTTGAAACAAACAAAAAAGCCACTGAAAACAAACAGCACATTTCATGCTGCGCTTTGGACAGCACCGGCCCCTTGGGGCGCCTTCAAATGTATGTGTGTGTACACACAGATGCGTCTCCGCTGTCCTCCAGATAGAACACCTCCAAACAGAATTTCTGACATGTTGAAGTCTTCAGAGTAGTATTATATACCGCACAGGCCACCAAAGAAGCCCCTCCTGCGGTTAGCGAGCTCGATTTCTCCCACGGTTGTTGAATTAGCTTTTCATTCTCTGCTCTTTCTTTCTTGGTGGGAGGTAAGAACATCTTCTCCTTGTGGGCTTTGCGTGCACACATTTAGCATCATTAATTTGGGCCTAGTAGGCTGTCTCCTTCGGGAGTCCTGTTATGCTATGGCCATATAACCTACTTGTCAACGTGATTCCCTCCACGGAGGAAATAATAGTCTTCACATTTGCCATGAAATTGCCCCTGATTGATAGCCTTCGCATGACAGCTTGGCGTGTGCCTATTTTAATGTCAGAAGCTCCTAAATGTAAAAACCTATTTTTGGAGCATTAACAAGCATCAGCTTTTGCTTTCAACTCATGCTAGGTTCACTACAACATGCAACTGGGGTCTGCTGTTATAAGAAAATAATCAATAACAGTGAGTTACTTTTTAATTTAAAAATAACAATTTTTAAAATTTTTAAAGGTTGGATGGTGTGGAGATTGTGAAGCAAGAACTGGATAGGATTAGTAAGGAGGAAGTAAGAGTAGGGATTAAGAGCATGAAGAGTGGAAAGTCGGTTGGACCAGATGACATACCGGTAGAAGCATGGAGATGTTTAGGAGAGATTCAGGAGATGCAGTGAAGATTTTGACCAGGTTGTTCAACAAGATTTTGGAAGGTGAGAAGATGCCTGAGGAATGGAGAAGGAGTGTGCTGGTACTGATCTTTAGGAATAAGGGAGATGTGCAGACCTGCAGTAACTACAGGGGTATTAAGTTGATCAGTCACACCATGAACTTATGGGAAAGAGTAGTGGAGGCCAGGCTGAGAGAAGAGGTGACGATCTGTGAGTAAGGTTTGGTATGGTTTGGTATAGTTTGGTAACAGTATGGTTTCATGCTGAGGAAGAGCACCACAGACGCATTATTTGCTTTAAGAATGTTGATGGAGAAGTATAGAGAAGGTGCATTGTGTGTTTGTGGATTCAGAGAAAGTGTAAGACAGGGAGGAGAGGAAAGGATGCGAGGGTGGTGCAGGACATGTATGAGGACAGTGTGACAGCAGTGAAGTGTGCAGTAGGAACAAAAGACTGGTTCAAGGTGGAGGTTGGGTTGCATCAAGGATTGGTGCTGAGCCCTTTCTGTTTGCAGTGGTGATGGATAGGTTGACTGATGAGGTCAGACGGGAGTTTTCCTGGACTATGATGTTTGCGGATGATATTGTGATATGTGGTGAAAATAGAGAGCAGGTGGAGATGAGCCTGGAGAGGTGGAGGTACGCGCTGGAGAGAAGGGGAATGAAAGTCAGTAGGAGTAAGACAGAGTACATGTGTGTGAATGAGAGGGAGGGCAGTGGAGTGGTGCGGTTGCAGGGAGAAGAGGTGGAGAAGGTGGAGGAGTTCAGGTACCTGGGGTCAACAGTGCAAAGTAATGGAGAGTGTGTTAGAGAAGTGAAGAAAAGAGTGCAGGCAGGGTGGAGTGGGTGGAGCAGGATTGATTTGTGATAGAAGAGTATCTGCAAGAGTGAAAGATAAAGTTTATAGGACTGTGGTGAGACCTGAAAAGTTGTATGGTTTAGAGACAGTGGCATTGAGTAAAAGACAGGAGGTGGAGCTGGAGGTAGCAGAGCTAAAGATGTTAAGGTTTTCTCTCAGATCTCTTGATCAGTTTTGATAAAGTGCTGCTTGTAGGAGATTTTAATATTCATGTAGATGATGCAAACGATGCCCTAGGATTATCATTTGTCGATTTACTAAACTCTTTTGGAGTTAAACAAAACGTCACCAGACCAACCCACCGTTTTAACCACACACTAGACTTAATAATATCCTACGGAGCAGACGTCGCTGATATAGATATTTTACCCCAGAGTGATGACATCACAGACCATTATCTCCTACTGTACACACTACCGGTAGAGCAGATTAACCGTGTTTCACCATGGTATCGACTTGGTAGGACTATTATTCCAACCACTAAGGACAGATTCATAAATAACCTGCCTGATTTATCTCAGTTTCACATTAAACCCATAACTGCTGATCATCTTGATGAGATGGCGAACAACATAGACCTTATCCTCACTAGCACTTTAGACACTGTTGCCCCCATCCGGTTAAAAAAGGTTCGAGAACAAGCACCTGCACCTTGGTATAATAGTCATACGCATGCCCTAAAGAGAACAACACGTAATCTGGAGAGAAAATGGAGGAAAACTAAATTGGAGGTATTTAGAATTGCGTATAAAGACAGTATGCTTAGCTACAGACAGGCGCTAAAAGCTGCTAGAGCTAAACACCTGAGCAAACTCATAGAAAATAACAAAAACAATCCCAGGTTCCTTTTCAGTACAGTCGCTAAATTAACAACAAATCAGGGATCTGAAAAATGTGTTCCATCACAGTTTAGTAGTAAAGACTTTATGAATTTCTTCACTGAAAAAATAGATAACATTAGAAAAACAATTGTGGCAGTTCAACCTCTGACAGCATCTCCCGACACAATCGTACTTACAACCCCACAACTACACTGTTTTACATGTATAGGACAGGAAGAGCTGTATGATGCTATTATGAAAGCTAAATCAACAACATGTCAGTTAGATCCAATTCCCACTAAACTATTGAAGGAAGTGTTCCATACAGCTGGTGAGCCTCTTCTCAATATTATTAACTCCTCACTATCGTTAGGTCACGTCCCTAAATCCCTCAAGTTAGCAGTTATTAAGCCCCTCATTAAAAAAACTAATCTGGATCCAAACACACTATCGAATTACAGACCAATTTCAAATCTCCCATTTATGTCTAAGATTTTAGAAAAGATTGTCGCTGCCCAGTTATGTAACCACTTGCAGGAGAACAATATCTTTGAAGAGTTTCAGTCAGGTTTTAGGCCCCATCATAGCACAGAAACTGCTCTAGTTAAAATCACTAATGACCTGTTTTTAGCTTCAGACCAAAGCTACATCTCCCTATTAGTTTTACTAGATCTTAGTGCTGCGTTCGACACTATAGATCATGATCTTCTCCTCGATCGCTTACAGAATTACATCGGTATTCAGGGACAGGCATTAAGCTGGTTTAAATCCTACCTGTCCAATCGTTACCATTTCGTAGATTTAAATGGAGAGCTATCCAGGATAGTTCTAGAACCCCTGCTTTTCACAATATACATGCTTCCATTAGGAAATATTATTAGAAGGCATGGAATTAGCTTCCATTGTTATGCTGATGATACCCAGCTATATATTTCATCCAAACCAGGCGATACAGCTCAATTAGCTCGCATAACTGAGTGTGTTGAAGAAATAAGAGATTGGATGACCCATAACTTTCTGCTATTAAATTCTGATAAAACGGAGATTTTGCTCATCGGCCCAAAAAATAGTACACAGAAGCTCCAGCATCTCAGCCTGCATTTAGACGGTTGTTCTGTAACTACTAGTTCAACGGTAAAAGACCTAGGAGTTATTTTAGACAGCAACTTATCTTTTAAAAATCACATCAATCAAGTTACAAAAACAGCCTTCTTTCACCTTAGAAATATTTCTAAGCTAAGAAATATGTTATCTATATCTGATGCAGAGAAGCTCGTCCATGCGTTTATGACCTCTAGAATAGACTACTGTAATGCATTACTAGGTGGATGTCCTGCATCATTAATAAACAAGCTTCAGTTAGTTCAGAATGCCGCAGCAAGAGTTCTTACTAGGTCAAGAAAATACGATCATATAACCCCAATCTTATCGTCCCTACATTGGCTTCCTGTTAAGTTTCGAATAGACTACAAACTACTGCTACTCACTTATAAAGCACTAAATGGTTTTGCTCCCATGTATCTATCCAGTCTTTTAACACGCTACAATCCGTCACGCTCCCTGAGATCTCAAAACTCTGGGCTTCTAGTAGTTCCTAGAATAGCAAAGTCCACTAAAGGCGGTAGAGCATTTTCACACTTAGCTCCTAAACTCTGGAATAGTCTTCCTGACAGTTTTCGGGGTTCAGACACACTCTCCCAGTTTAAGTGTAGATTAAAAACATAACTTTTTAGCAAAGCCTACACATAACACACATCACACACATCACATCACAACCTTGTGCTCCAGAATATATGATTACATGCACATTATCAACTTGTGCTGTTAATATCATGAACAGCAGCTACGCTAATTCCTCTCCACTGCTTCTCTTTCTCTCCCCATCCCGAGGCATCCTGAGGTTTGGCCAGCTCCAGTCACGTCCCACCTCGTGAAGATTATGGACCTATGGATGATCATGGAGAAGTAGATGCCGAGTGTTTAAAGGCCCTGGCATGGAGAAGCTGATGCTGGATCTATGATGATCACAAATTGTTCTGTATTGTTGAAAGATTTATGACCAAACTCTTGATGTCACCCATATGAGGATGGGTTCCCCTTTGAGTCTGGTTCCTCTCAAGGTTTCTTCCTCATATCATCTAAGGGAGTTTTTCCTTGCCACTGTCGCCACGGCTTGCTCATCAGGGACAAACGCACACTATTCACCTTCACTGTTGTTTTCTGTAAAGCTGTTTTGAGACAATGTCTGTTGTGAAAAGCGCTATACAAATAAACTTGACTTGACTTTGACAGGATTTGAAATGAGTTTATTAGAGGGACAACGCATGTAGGATGTTTTGGTGACAAGGTGAGGGAGGTGAGATTGAGATGGTTTGGACATGTGCAGAGGAGGGACATGGGGTATATCAGTAGGAGAATGCTGAGGATGGAGGTGCCAGGAAGGAGGAAAAAAGGGAAGGCCAAGGAGGAGGTTTATGGAAGTGGTGATTGAAGACATGCAGGTGGTGGGGTTGAAAGATGCAGATGTACAGGACAGGGGGTATGGAGACGGATGATCTACAGTGGCAACCATTAATGGGAGAAGCCGAAAGAAGAAGAAGATTTTTATTTACAGGAGGGGGGAAAAAAGAGTATTTTAGCTATGTTTCATATTGTCGGAAGTCTGTGAGCTATTTCAAACTAATTTTTTTATCACACATGTTAACAACAATTAACAGTTGGACCTTTACCATTTCTCTTCTGTTTCCTCACTGTGAAATACAGCCCATCTGCTGCCATGCTATCATACACAAAGTACACAAACCATGTAGCTGAGAAAAAGTTATAGGGATACAGTCTGTAAAATGTGACTCCAGTAAAAGTAAAAGTGTCCCTTTAAAATTTAATATTAGTAAAAGTACAAAATGTTTTGCCTTCAAATTTACTCAAGTATCCAAAGTACTATTATTTATTATAACTATATGTTCCTATTGTCATTTGTATCACAAAACGTTTTACCTTAATCAACTCAGTTTATGTGAAAAGACTCAAATGTGACTCTTAGCACACTGATCTATTAATAGAATGATATTAATGACTCAAAGACTGATTGATTGCTATTAAAATGATCATGAGCCCAAAACCTTCTTTTCAACTACTTAAAAATATGCACAAATGAGGTCACATGTGATGTGTGACATCATTTATCCCTCTCTAAATGTTCTGCTTGATGTTGAACTGATGCTAAACTGTATGTTGGTGATCAGCAAACGCTTGATCCTGATTGGTGACTCGCTGCGTGTTTCACAATTTACGTTTTTATCCTCATAAATATAAAAGGAACGACTGATTTCACGAAATGTAGTTTAGATATTTGACTTTGAAATGTAATGAGGTTAAAGGAAAAGACTCCCCAAATGGAAATACTTCAGTTAAGTACTGATCAAATGCATAGTTATTTTATGCTTGCTAATATTATGAATAGCATCTACGCTAATTCCTCTCCACTGTTTATCTTTCTCTACCCATCCTGAGGCAACCAGAGATTGTGCCAGTTGGATCCCACATCATGAAGATTTGAGGAAGAACAACCTCTCAATCAATACTCAAAATAACATTCTACATATGCTGTTTTTTTATCCTTGAACATTTATTGCCTCATGGAGGAGTTGGTGTTGAATCTAAAATGATTTCAGATTCTAATTTATGAGTTGCTCAGGAGCTCCTGGTTCCACAACTCCAAACTGATTGTATAAGACTGTAGAAAAGACATTATTCATACATAAACACACACTTCGGTGCTCATGATATTTTTCACTCTCTGATGTTTGTAATGTTTTAATGATTTATAATCACACTCAGTGTCACCCAAATGAGTCTGGTTTCTATTAAGATTTCTTCCTCATACATCTAAGGGAGTTTTTCCTATATAGCTATAGGGATAAATACATATAAATGTAAATAAAAGTAAACGGTGTTCTATAATTATTTTATTTTGTAAAGCTGCTGTGAGACAATGTCCGTTGTGAAAACTGCTATAGAAATAAATACAATTTTAATTGATTCGAATGTTTTGTGGAAGATGAGAGAAAAGTTAGAGGTTACATTTAATGAGATGTATGGTAGCTTCCAGATCATAACCCATTTCGTTATAGTTCTACGGTTAGCAACTAATAAAAAAGCTTCAACGATAGTGTACATTTCAGAATTTAACAATACAAAAAAACACCCACAATCTTGTGCATTTCAATTATTAAACAGTAGGCGCCAGAAAGTGCGAGGCATCCTGCTTCTCTCCTGCTTCAGTTCTGTACGCCGGTGCTCGTTTATCAAGCGGTACCTCTGGAGATTCCTCCTCAAACTCAGCGTGAGTGGAAGGATCCGTCCCGCGCATCGTTCCCATTTTCATATGCATCCACTCCCTCTGCATTTCTCGGCATCTCTTCACACAGCTGCATGTGGTAATGTTGCGAGAGGGATCCTGGGGAATCTCCGGGAGAAGTTAAGCTACGTTTAATTGCTCGGAGACGATGTTTAACGACTAAATGCACAAACGTTCGGTTTGGTCGCGCAGACGGGTCTCTGGTGCCTGTTTTACTTTAGTCTTCTGGAAAGGAAAAAAAAAGGGCTGACTCAGTAGTTTTGTCTGTCTGGCAACCTAATCTAATAGATTGCTGTGTAAAGGAGTGTTTATTTTTGGGATTTGAGGATTGCATTAGTGTACCATTTGAGTAAATCGATTATTATAGTAAGTATAAGGGTTAATATGATGCAGCCCAACAAAAGGTTATGTTCCCCATTCCAAGTGTTTAGTTCTCTCATAACAAAGGTATTTTAAATCCATAAAAAATGTACATTTTAGCAGTGGCAAGCTGCGCATTTCACATCAAGTAGTGTCCAACATGAATCAATCCACTTCGTAATATTGTCATTATAAGTCCAGCTATAGAAATCAATATTATAGAGAAACGTGGTATAACAGAGCGCTGGATCACAGACAGGACTCTCATACTGTGAGAATGAAATACTCTGACTTGCATACAACCCACATAGAACAGCAACAATGTGTTTTTATTTAAATTTATACAATCTGAAAAAAAACAAAAAACAAAAACCACTTAGGCTCATCTTCTATGATGCTAAGCCAAACATGTAGCACACTTGAAAACCAGTCCCAATTTGCTGTTGTCCCTTCACTCTTCTGGGAAGATGCTCAATTTTGGAGTATGTTTGTGGAGATTTGTGCTCATTTTACCAAAGTCGTTAGTAAAGTCACAAACTGATGTAGGTGAGGAGGCCATTTTCAGTAGGGATGAAACTAGAGCTAAATAGCAGGCCACTTAAGATCTTCCACTATATCTTCATGGGTCTCCTAGTTTGAGTGAAGGAAAAATGTCATGCTAGCACATCTGAACACACTCAGTTTGCAGAAGAATCACATATGCCTAGAAATGTCAGGTGTCCCAATCCTTTTGTCCATATAGTGTATGTGGATTTGTCATTCGGCACTAGTGCTCATGTGTTTTGAGTGGCATAGGTCAAATAATTGCTCCTGGTTGGCACTCAGGGTTTAGAGTTTTGCTCAAGGGCTCATTTTTTTGCTTTTCAGCCTTTATTCTGGTGACAACAGGTGGAAAAAAAAAGAAAAGGTCTGACTAAATCACAACCTTAAAATGTCACCTTGTAGTTGGATTAACAAGATAATATAATACGGTGCACATGTTAACTCTGGCATTTACTTTCGTACCTAGCTAAGCGTTAATCCTCATTATTCATCCTTCTAAAAAGAAGAACAGACGTACCTTCAGGAGAATCTCTCGCTCTCTCTTTCTTATTTGTCAGAGCATGAGATTGTTTTCAGTCCCCGTGTGAACGGAGCTCCTGATTAAGCACAGCACGGTGTCTGCATTGGACCCTGGCACTAACCTGAGGGCACGTTGCACAGTGGGTCGGCATCCTCTATTTACTCATCCTGTCACTGCCTCTCCGCCCGGCTTCACAGCGTTAATTAAAAACGGATGTGGCTGAAGTTCTATGGTAAACACACACACACACACACCCACACACACACACGAATGCTGGGTTCCCAGATCGCAGTCATGAATGAAATTTTTTGGTGTTGATGTTTGGGATTAATCGACTCCTGATTGCACCTGACCCTTGTATCATGTTCTAAAAGTTTGTCAGCAGCAGGATTAGAAGGTTTTTTGCTCTGTTGGCTTGTGTATTTGTTGGATTGGATTGATTTATTTTTTCGCTTTAGCTGTTAGGGATTTAATTAAGAAGCTAAATATTTTTTAGGAGGAAAAAAGAAAAAGATGTTTCTTAACGATGAATGGCAAATTTTGAATTAATTAATTGAGGAGAAAATGTATAACCCAAAGAAGTAAGTAAAAACATCTCACTTAAAAAAATTATATTAATGAAAGAAACCTTGCAGAAACCTTCTCCATGGATGCTCTGTTAAATTGCTGGATGTTGGCTGGACATTAGAAAATCATCCATTTTCAGAAATTGTAATTTCACCAATTAAAGGTTCACAAGATTCATCTTTGACCAGTTTTAGAGAACTAGCTTATCATTGGTTGGTATTGTTTTTCCTCAAATCTTCATGATATGGGATCCAACTGGCACAATCTCTGGTTGCCTCGGGATGGGTAGAGAAAAATAAACAGTGGAGAAGAATTAGCGTGGATGCTATTCATACTATTAGCAAGCATAAAATGACTATGCATTTAATCAGTACTTTACTGAAGTATTTCCATTTGGGGAGACCTTTAACCTCATTACAATTCAATTGGTATCATTGGATCCGATGCTGTTCATTTGCCCTCATTGGTGACATTCAAGATTCGTTTGCACAATTCGTCAATTCAACATATTTACTAAATAAAAATTAATTTTTTTATTTGTATAGCGGTTTAATGGAACTTTAAACCGCTACTTTAAAAGGTTTAATGGAACTTTTGGTTCCCTGGTGGTCTAGTGGTTAGGATGCGGCGCTCTCACCGCTGCGGCCCCGGGTTCGATCCCCGGTCAGGGAAACAACCCCAGCCACTCTTAGTGCCGGTCCCGAGCCCGGATAAATGGGGAGGGTTGTGTTAGGAAGGGCATCCAGCGTAAAAACATGTGCCAAATCAAACATGCGGATGATCCGCTGTGGCGACCCCTAATGGGAGAAGCCGAAAGAAAGAAAGTTATTAGAAATTTTAGATGACAGATGATGACAACTGGTTCAACCATTTTGCATTCAACAAGTTATGCAGTAAACTGATGCTGAGATGTTTTGGGGTTAAAACTATTCAGGTGAAAGCGGTATAATATAATTTGATCAACATGAACATAAACAACTCGTAATGTAGGAAACAGCAGACAATTGTATACAATTCTCGAAAATACTTATTCAACCTCCACATCATTTAGTCATTTGTGCTCATTATAAGAACATTTCTTGTTGCTTTGATCAAACTGCGAATGCTTCGGTACATTCATTTAATTGATTGTGTACAATTGTCTGCAGCATTTACATTTACATTACATTTCAGCGTCTATAACTTATCTTTTCGGGCAATATGAACTCTGGATGATGTATACTCAATGTAATATATGTAATATAATAAACACTTTTGTCAGGAACTGTCACCATTTTATTTTGGTAGGTCATGTTCAGCTGTGAGTCCTGAATGTGGGGGTTCAGGTCAACAGGTTAACCACTCTGATTAGCAAAAATGCACAGCACAATGAACTTTGGAGGTGGATGGGCTATTACAGCCTTTTTTCTTAATCTTGTTTTTTTTTTTTTTTTTCTGAAGCACCCAGACGGTAGGATCAGAATTTGGTATAGTTGTTTTCTTGGCTCATTTTAATCCTGTTAATCCCAGTTAATTATCACTTAAATGACTCATTCTAGGAATTGTGTTGCTGGCAATGTGCATTCTTTCAGGGACACAATTTATCTTCTGTTGGCTAGATGAAGCATCATAACTCATCATGTTGCTAAGCAAAAGTCGCCTCAAAATGGCCTAAAACATGAGTAACCTGCAGAAATTGCGTTATGGAGTCATGTCAACATGGGCAGAATCTCAAAGGAAGGTTTCCAACATCTTTCATCATCCACGGCATAAAGAATTGCGGGGACTTAACCAGGATTTGTGTAGTGTTCTTAAAAAAATTCTTAATGAGTGTAAATATACCTGTTCCTTGAAAAACCCAGAGCTGGTTAGATAGCATACATAAAAAGAAAAAGATATTAAAAAAGACCAACAAGCTAATAAAACAATTCCAAGACAATGTTCTGAAAAGTCCAGGGTACCTTGAAATCCAATTAAAATGCACAAAACCTTAAAATCAGCTTTTCCTAGTGGTGGCTGTCGATCAAAATTCAGTGCCATTACTTAGAGAAATGACCAAGGTGCCATTGGGAACTCATAACATAACTCGTAACTACCACCAGCATGTTTCAATGTTTAGATATTGCAATGTAAGTAATAAGCAGTGTTTGGTTCCTTAGTTTCAAGACTGTTTACAAGAAATCTGTTTACACATGATCACCTTCAAAACAGTCCCCTTGCAAAGCAATGCAGTGCTCCCAGTGTTACTGCCACTTCTGGAAATGTGCTAAAGAGGTAAGAGGGTGAAGTCTGCAGGACCAAATCTGCAGAAGTGCACAAGTGAGATCATGTGGATTGTTCTCCGATGATCAACAAGTTGCCGAAAGGTTTAGAAATTTCCGGGGGTTCAGCTAATTGAAGGTCTTCCTGATCTCTTGTCGTCTTTCATTGATGTTTTTCTGGTCTTGAAGCACGCGTGCCATTCAAAACACCTCAAAGGACCCCTTGCAGCATCACTGTATGATAAACGGTTGTCATGTCAAATTTCTCTTTGGCAGATTTGCCCAGTTTTACGCAAAATTTCACTTTTTGTTTTCCTACATGAACCTACATTTTCGTTGACTGAAAACGGCATCTCAGTGTGGATGCGTTTTCAAATGTTAACATGACCCTTGCTGGAGACCTGCTTCTTAACATTGACAAAGAATGTAAAATATTAAAGATAGTGAGCTCAGGGTTTAAGAAAATATCTTTAGATTTTATTTTTTTTTAATGGCGTAAATACCCCGAATTCCTCACTGTCAAAAGTCTAAGAGCTACAGTGACTCCCCTTGGAGTGGGCCTGCCTCTGTCTTTTTATCACAGTTGACTTTTTCCACAGCCACGGGGATCCAAGAGAATCAAAATGTCATCATTCTGAAGGGGAGATGGTCAACGAAGCCTAGCCAACCTATACAGAGGCAATGTAGCATCCCGCTAAAGTCTGATATACTACAAAGTACGAGGACGACCGCGGGGTACCAGACGACAGAAAACCCCTACAGACAACCTCATTTTCTGACTTCCAGACCGTAGCCGAGAGATGAGCGCAGCCTTTTCATCTCCCTGTCCTGTTTGTCCAGTGCAGCATGGAGACCGAACGACTTGCTCAAAGGTGACGAGATGAGAAGTCACCCTCTTGTCATTGTCATGGAAAGTTTTTCTTTTCCATTTTGGAAATACCACAGATGTCAGATTTATTGAATTTTTTTGTCTTTCACTCTTTTTACAAGTTGGCTACAAGTAAATAATCTTGGTAAATACTTTTTAGTAAGAATTGGTGCCAAATAAATTAAAGCAGGGTTCAGTTTTTCTGAGCAACTTCAAGAATCTTTTGTAAATAGTTTTGTGTGTGTGTTTGTATACATTTATGTTACAAGTGATTATGTTAGAGTGAAAAACTGTCTGGGGGCGTGAAAGAGTGACACCGAGCCTGGCCTTGCGACTTGAAGGCTGTCTGCTTCTCTTATCGCTGTCTCTAAGAGCATGGCATTAAATATGGGACAAAGTACAGACAGAGGGAATAGACACGACGATGAAATGCATGAAGCCAGACAGAGATTGTAAAAAAAAAAAAAAAAAAAAAAAAACACAACACAAATTGGAAGTCATTTATAAGATGGAAAAGTCTGAATTATGTCTATCCAGTGGAGTTCAGGGGTCTGTTCTTTATACATGGATTTGTCAATTAGCTGGAATTTATTGTTGATGATTTGTCCCGATCCAGGATTGTTTGGTCCTTGAAAGTTCAAGTTTGAGTTGATGTCATAGCAAAAGTAAGTAGCTCTGTAAGCCCAAGCCTGCTTTGGAGCAAAGATCGTGGTTTTATAAGTGGAGGTGAAATGGGAAGACTGTCACAGCCATGTCGTCTCCACGTTTAAGAGAACAAGCTGGTGCAGGAATGATATGGAGAGCTTTCCGCATTCAATTCTTAGTATTGGACAAACGAGATCCTGAGAGTTTACTTTTAAACAGATATTGTGTTTTTTGTGAGGGAATCGTTTACCTGATTTATTTTTTTAATCTTTAGAAGATCCTCATATCCATAAATTATCTGTGTATACAAAGTGTAAGGGTGACCCTCAAAAAGTCGATGATTTAATGCATCGATAGGAGGAATCTGATTCAACTAACAATCTCAGTTGTGTCTTTACAGAGGTGTTATGAAATGATGATAAAGCCATTTTAGTTATGCGGAGATGCTCGATTATAATTTTACAAACTACCAGAATAAGTTAATTTTCAGCCTATTATAAAACAATAACAATAATAATAACATTTAATAAATGTATTTTTACATCAATTCACATTTTTACACTGTTCAGAGCCTTTATATTTATTTGCTATACATTTATCCATTTCCTCAAAACTTGTTGGCCATCGATCAAACAAAACATTATGACCACCTGCCTAATATTGTGTTGGTCCCCCTTTTGCTGGTAAAACAGTCGTGACCTGTCGAGCATTAACAACATGAACTTCTTCAGCAGTTTGAGCTACAGTAGCTCGTCTTTTGGATCGGACCACACGGACCAGCCTTCGCTCCCCACGTGCATCAGTGAGCTTCGGCAGTCCATGAGCCTGTCGCCGGTTCACCACTGTTCCTTGCTTTTAGCACTGCACACCAGGAAACCAATTAGAGCTACAGTTTTGGAGATGCTCCGACCTATCACAATGTGACCCTTGTCAAACTCACTCAAATGCTTATGCTTGCCTATTTTCCCTTCTTCTAACTCCTCACATTTGAGGACAAAATGTTTACTTGCTGCATAATAAATATATCCCACCACTAGAGATAATCAGTGTTATATAAACATACAGTTGATGTGAATGTTATAATATCATAATGTTATGCCTGATCAGTGTATTTGCATATTTATCTGCACTTGTAAATTTGCACAAGTGCAATCTATCTATCTAGATTAAAGGATCGATTAAAGGCCTCATCACCCAAAATCTAGTGGAACATCTTCCCAAAAGAGTGGAATTTATTATAACAGTAAATGGGGACTGAATGTGGAATAGCATTTTCCCAAAGCGTTTCGACGCAGCTCGAGTTCCTGAAATGGATGGATGGATGGATGGATGGATGGATGGATGGATGGATGGATGGATGGATGGATGGATGGATGGATAGATAGATAGATAGATAGATAGATAGATAGATAGATAGATAGATAGATAGATAGATAGATAGATAGATAACATACAATAAGATAGCTAAAATACATACACAATTTTCATTATCATCAGCAATGCATTCTAAAGGAAATCGTTTACCGTAAGACAGTGTAAAGTTTCAGGAGCCAACGACTTGCAGAACTAAAAGTTAAACAATTTCAGTAATAGCATTGAGGCTAATTATACTGGTTTTGACAGTAATGACACATGCAGTTTCACTCTGACAGAAAACTGACATGAATAATACTTAAAGCTCCGTTTTCAACGTTAATAACTCTTTTGCGACACTAAAGATCTGCCACGGAATTTACCAATGCTCAATTCAGGAAACATATATCCCTCGCGACGACTTAATTATAGCCCCAGCTATAAAAACGCAGTATTTTGTGCCCGTGTGGGTGTGTCAGACGTCTAATTGGCAGCGCCGTCTCCATGGCAACATAAACAACACCTTTCACTGCTCTAATGCAAAAAAAAGAGTTGCAAAGGGAAATAGTATGGGAAAGTTGTAGTTAGTTTTTTACATTCCAATGCAGCTTTCTGTTTAGCAGCTAGTTAAAAAAAAAACAATTAATTAATTAATTAATTAATTGATTAATGACATGGGGAAAATAAAGCACAACATGTCATTGAAGAAGGTGGTAACTTAGTGGTTAAAGACATTAGACTTTGGATACAAAGGTCGTGAGTTAAATCCAAGCCACACCAAGCTGGCACTCCTGGGCCCCTGAGCAAGGCCCTTAACCCATAGATTCTCAGCTGTTTTGAGCATTGAAACCTGTAAATAACTTCACTGGGAATGAAAATCGGGTCTTAAATCTTTTGTTCACCATGGACTTCTGACTGGATGGTCATTAATTTGAATCCCAGCACCACCAAGGTCCTACTCCTGGGCGCTTGAGCAGTGTCCTCGAACCTAAATTGCTTAGTTGTGTTATTGTTAGTTGCTCTGGATAAGGCCGTCTGCTAATTTCCATAAAAAATTCATTTAGAAGAAATTGTCATGAACCGGCTGTATATTATACATAATTTATTGACACTGATTATCTGTTCATCATGGCACCTGTTAGTGGGAGATATTATGCAGCAAGTGAACATTTATATTTTATAATGATACTAATCATTTATCATGATACTGACTTTCCAATGATACTAACAAAAACTACAGCAAAATAATACCTACATCTTTTGAAAGGTTTCTGAAAGGAGATGTTTATATGGTAATTATGAAAGAAGTCTCCAGTGTGTTCCTGCGAAAGTCAATAGGTTTTCTCTTCGGGAGAAGGATGTTTGAAAACAGCTGGTGAAAGAACAATCAATTGTCACTGTTCTACTGTAAGTGATAAAAGGAAATGAGGCATTTTTATGTGTTTCACAACTTGAAATAACTATAAAGAATACAAATAAAAAAGTGTTGCTCATTTATTAAATGTGTTATTGCAATTATTTGCAAACAAGTGTACAGGTTTACAGGATATAAGATCTATATTTGTTTATTTCTGTTCAAGGCTCTGGGTTTTGGATAGAAAAGTCAGGGGTTTAAGCCCCAGCATCACCAAGCTGCCACTCTTGGGCCCTTAAAGAAGGCCCTTAAAACGCTGACTTATGTCTGATACCATTTGTGCTCTGACCCAAGCTTCCTAACATCTCTGGGATATGTGAAAGAATTTCACCGTGCTGCGCCGTAAATGCGACATTTGTTGTTTATGCTATTGATAGCTAAATAATTTTAAGTATATTTGTGAAATCTTAACTTGTTCATATGACATACACTGTCTGATGAAAGATCTTGCAGTTCTAGGCATAATCCTGACTTAAAATAAAAGCGGTACCCCAACGCGTGTCCTAATGGCTGAATTACTGCTAGACTGCTGCCTGTATTAGCCGTGATGTGCCACTGATCTACCTGAGGAGAAGAAGTCAGTCACAATCTGCACTTCTCCAGCAACCTACTGTTAAAATAATAGCTTGCGGTTCCTCATAAATAACTTTGATTAGCCACGTCGTAGGATGGGGAGGGCGACTCCTAGGGTGCTTATCAGATTCATCACGCAACAGAAGTCGGGTTAGAGGTAAGAGCTATTGGAGCAAGAGTTAGCTGAGAAAATCCACAAAATTAAAACATGATTAGATTTTGGGGAAGGAGCCTGCGAATGATAAAAGTGCAATAAAATGGCTTCGTTTGCTCCTTTCGGAAAAATTAGCACTAATGGAAGATGGAAAAGGGATGCACAAGAAATTATTACAGCATGCTGTGAAAGAGTTCGGTCCAAAATATGACGAGGGTAATCAAATAAGATGTGTTCCATGAAAGTTAGGGCTTCCTTGAAACAGATCTTTAGCAAGGACCATGCCATAACATTTGAATTTATGGTCATACCAGGGTTTCTGTAGGTTTCACAAAGATGAATTTAAGACTTTATTAGACATTTTTAAATTTGATTAGAAATGAAATTCAAGGCCTATTAAAAACCAAGTATCGCTGAACTGCACTCCTTCATAACTGAAAAATAAAATCCGTTTCGAGATTCGCACAATTACCAAAAAGCTGATTGGCTGTTGCTTGTTGGTCTCATTTGTAGTCGTAATACAATCAATTATATTTGGACTAGCAGATGAAAGAACTATAACACCACGTGAACTAACAAAGATTTACAAAGAAACGTAAAACAGCTAATTTTAGACTTTTTAAGACCCCATGGAAACCTTGTATATGAATGTAAAATCCATGGAGAAAAAACAAACATATATTAAGAAATGTTATGATGTCTATTTATAGCATTATGTACAAAGAGGTGAATGAGGAAATGGATCCCCAAAAGCCTTTCAACATATTATTTTTTATTTTAGATCCTCTTAATACCAGACATGTGTGCACAGCTGTAGCTACAAATAATAGACAGGTAAGTTTGACAGTATAATCATGAGTCACTAATCCCCTATTGGCTCCTCACTGGCTACTGAAGTGTGGAGTGATGGCTCAATTTCACTAATGTAGAAGTTGCAACGTTCCATCATCCTACTTGTTTAACCTCTGAATTAGAGCACCTGTCAGAAGTTTCGAAAGCCAGAGTCTTTTATGGTGTTTGAGAGACACATGTTCCATTTGCTTCAAAACATCAACATTATTAACACTATTAAGATAAATATTTAAATGTCTAGATGTTTCACTTTATTTTCATAAAAAAAAAATTGTTTTACTAAGAATTAATAACCACTTTACACACTCGTAGCGTCTTAACAGTTTGTTTCTCTGTTCTGGCACCGAGGTGGTGGAATGAACTTCCCCTAGGTTTCCGTACAGAGTCCCTGACTATCTTCAAGCGACGACTGAAGACCTACCTCTTCCTGAAATACTTAAATTAGCACTTCCAAGCTTGTAGAATTCAAGGGTTATATTTATATTAAGTTTGTAATCTTGCGTACCAGTGTAGATTTATTTATTGCGAGAGACTCAAAGCACTTTTGTACGTCGCTCTGGATAAAGGCGTCTGCTAAATGCCACAAATGTAAATGTAACTCCAAATATTTAGCTGAAATACACCGATTAGGCAAAACAGTATAAAATTACAACATCATGACCAGTGAAGTAAAGAACACTGATTATCTCTTCATCATGGCACCTGTTAGTGGGTAAATATATTTATTAGGTAGCAAATGAAAATTTTTTACTCAAAGTGGACGTGTGACAAGCAGGAAAAATGGGCGAGCGTAAGTATTTGAGCGGCTTTGACAAATTGTGACGTCTAGACATCTGGTCTGCAGTGGTCAGTGTCTATAAAAGTGCTTCAAGGAAGAAACAGTGGTGAGCCGGCGACAGATTCGTGGGCGGCCGAGGCTCACTGATGAGCCTGATGGCTCACAGACTCAGACTGTAGCTCAAACTGCTGAAGAAGGTCATCATAATGCTTGACAGGTCACAACTGTTTTGGTAGCAAAAGGAGGACCAACACAATATTAGGTGGTCATAATGTTATACCTAATCGATGTACTTTTATTGGGAAAACGTTTAAAGGCAGTAATGTGATCCGGCTTCATGAAAAGCGGACCATATTATTTTCCTATAAAAGCAATCCAGAAATCTATGTTGAAGTCAGAAGTGATCATGGAAACAAATGTAGACAAGTAAATAGGAGACTAGTCCACATAACTAATGTACATTTCATAGTCAAGAAGACGTTCATGAAAAAGCAAAGGAGAAAACAGGTATACATAACCACAGAAATTATATTTAGGGGACAGGATTGCAGTCAAAACAAAAGAACATGGCTGCAATAAACAAAAACAAAATGCAGAATCAATGCTGCTTTGATAAATTCATTATATTGAGAAATTCATTTAAATTGAAATAAATAGTGATAGTTGTGGTTAGATTTCATAATTTTTTTTCTCAATCAAGTCATCATGAGCCCTAACTTTACAGAAGCATTGTCAAGCTGGCACAATTTTGGGTCTCATGGTTCAAGAGAAAGGGAAAATTCCATGTCGGCGCATTTAAAGACATGTTTGACAGTTTGGGGAAGAACCACATATGGCTAGAAAAGGTCAGTTGTCCCAATATGTTTCTCCACATATTGTATATGTTCTTTACTTATTTATTACAAAATTCTTTCCAATCTCTGCGAGACTTGCCTATTGCTTGGGTTTCCTTCTTTCATTAATGCTTTAATTTTCAGGGAAGGCTTTTTTTTGGGGTGTGGCTTGGGGGGGTTTGTGTTCATTTAGCTATAAGCACATAAGTAAGATCAGACACTGATTTTGGGTCCTAAGGTCTAGATGGTTGTGAGTTCAAATCCCAGCCACACCTAGCTGCCACTCCTGGGCCCCAGAGTAAGGCCCTTAACCCCAGAGCTGCTCAGTTGTTGAAATGAAATAAATGTAAGTCCTGGATATCTGCCAATTGTCATAAATGTAAATGTAAGTCAAGGGTGCAGTTGGTGGTCCAGTTCATTCCATACTGTAGGTGTTCAGTGGGGTTAAGGTCAGAGCTCTGTGCAGGACACCAAAGTTCTTTCTCTTCAAACCGAAAAACACTTGATTTGGACACACACACACACACACACACACACACACACACACACACACACACACACACACACACACACACACACACACACACTCACAAGAGAGAACTTATGACCTTTTTTCTTCTGAATGAATAATCAAAAAAAAATCTTTCAGCCCACGCCTTCTGTTGGACATTTCAAAGGCCAGCGTAACACAGCCATCTTGGCATCCCCTCATGTCCTTCTATTCACGATGGAGGGATAAAAGAGGGGAAAACAGAGAGCACTTCTCTTCTTTCAGGATCTGTAATAGCGAGGGGTGCCAACTGTCGCTGCTCAAGCTGAGTGGTATTTGAGGAGCGCTAGGCAATGCATCATAGTGATGGATCGAGGGTTATTTACAACAACAAAAGGACAGGCTACAAAGGAGAGGGAATGAGTTTTATTCTCCAAAGCCCACAGATCATTCTGGAAGATATGCCAAGGATTTGCACCCTCCATCACCGGCAAGGGACGGACCACGGATCACAGATGGTGGAGAAAGGCTACCATATGCCCCTGCCATGCTACCCACCTGGCTCACCATTCTGCGACACCAGCGCTTTCAATTTCCTTTAAAATATATACTGGCACTTGAAAGCCTGCAACAAATTACCATAGAGTCAATTTAGGTCGTGTAGTGTGATTAAACTGGCAGAGAGGCAAATAATTGCCTGTGTTCGACAGGAAACTGGATCCCGTAACATAGTAATGTTGGATCACAACGCATTGTCGCGTCGCTTCGGGGTTGAAAGGCGTTGGAAATGGAGTGCTAATGCTAGTTTATGTTTTTCTGGTCACGGGACAGCGTGTGCGATGAGGCAGGCAATGGAAAAAGGCAGTGGAACAGCAAAAAGTAGACCATGGTATGGAAAAGATTCATGACAGCATTTCACCAAATTGAGTTTGCTTGAAGTTTTGAAGCAATCACAAGCTGTGAAATAAAAACCCTGCAGCATCAATAATACATTCACCCACTTTAGCTGGTAACAGAAACACCAAAAAGACACTTTTGCAAAAATAAGGCTAGTACTCTCAAACGCACAGAACGTCTTAATTGAAATGTGGATTATTAAGTTTAGTTATATATATATATATATATATATATATATATATATATATATATATATATATATATATATATATATATATATATATATATATAAACTGCCAACGTAGACTGTTGCCATGCACTAGGAGGCCTGGGGTGCAGTCAGAGTTCACATTCATCATTCAATAGTGTTGAGAGCTCTTAAGCAGGGGATCTTTTATTTCAACTCATGTAAAGCATACCTTAATAGAGCTGGTTTTGTGCATGCTGAAACTTGATTAGTTCAACAGTAAGAAAGATTTTTAAGCTACTGCATCCAAAAAAGTCCTATACAAGTGTGTGCTTCTAACTGTGTGGTAACGGTTTAGGATAAACACAAGTGGCTGGAAACATTAGGTGTACCAATACTTTTGTCCAAATAGTATA
Source organism: Silurus aristotelis (assembly GCF_946808225.1). NCBI lineage: Eukaryota > Metazoa > Chordata > Actinopteri > Siluriformes > Siluridae > Silurus > Silurus aristotelis. The sequence continues at coordinate 16,663,242 of NC_139596.1, read as the reverse complement.
CCGTAATTCCCGGACTATTAAGCACACCCAAATATAAGCCGCATCCACTGAATTTTACACAGATTTTTATTTTGAACATAAATAAGCCGCACCTGTCTATAAGCCGCAGGTGTCTACATTGAAAGTAATGAACTTTACACACTCTTTAATGAAAGACAGTGTCTGTTACACGGCTTGTATCTAAACAGTAGCCTACCAAGAAAGTCATTGTTCACTGTCTTCCTCCTTCCTTTCACAACTATTTTTATCTTTTCGCATCGTCGTGTGTTTAAAAATCACCATCGTTGAATCTTTTCTCAAGATGCCGTGCAGCTCAGAACACAGGTGAAGTGTGTTTTCATGCCTGGTTGTTTTCAGCGTGACGAATGATTCACATTTCCTGTAGACAGTCCGAGTGAGCGGCAGGTCAAACGTCAGAGGAACCGCATCCATATTTATGATGTGGTGCGGCCCGATTCAGTGGGAGTGCATCTGATTTAATATAAAGAGTTTCATTGGTTCACCTGAACCCGTTCAGCAATTTCATTGGTCTAATGTTATCGGGCTCAGTTTTTTGGCATGAAGCTTTTGGCATAAGGAAAAATCCATAAATTAGCCGCTTCGTTGTTTAAACCGCGGGGTTCAAAGCGTGGGGAAAAAAGTAGCGGCTTATAGCCTAGAAAATACTGTAAATAGAGATTTGTTATGTGTAAATGAATAATAATTTAATTGCTAATCATCATGACGAGTGTTAACTGTCGAATGTAGTTAGGTTAAAGTAGATTTTACTAAACACAATGGCGAACATACAGAATCGCTAACAAGAAATAAGATCAGGATGTCAAAGGTCAGTGTGGCAAAAAAACAGGTCAGGTCATCAAAGTGGCAAACAATACACAACAGCTTCATAACAAACAGAAACAAGAACAAGTGAGCGTAAACTTTGCATGCTTCACAGTGAATCAGTGTCTTTTTATGTTGTGGCTGTGGGTCTGGGTGTAACTGAAAACATGTCTGGAAAATGTGAGTGCTGTATTGTTGAATTGAAACTGCAGTGGCCAAACAATTTTTTCACAACTATGAAGCATGGACTCATACCCTGACATCAGATTCAAGAATTTGGCAGCAATGTGGTATTAAAAGCAGGTCTGTTAATTTGAGTTTTTGCTTTATACGTGTCAAATTTTTTCTTTGCATATCCCAGCAATTTTATAAAGCTGGTCAGCCATGATACAATACGCCTAGAGCACAGAGAGTTAGGAGTTTTGCTCCCAGGCCCACTGAACCCCAGACCTTCTGATCCGTAACTCAAAGCTACCACCTTACATTAAGCATATCTTTCTTTCTTTCGGCTTCTCCCATTAGGGGTCTCCACAGCAGATCATCCATATTCATGATCCGCATATTTGATTTGGCACATGTTATTACGCTGGATGCCCTTCCTAACGCAACCCTTCCCATTTATCCGGGCTTGGGACTGACACTAAGAGTGTACTGGCTTGTGCAACCCTAATGGCTGGGGTTGGTTTCCTGACCGGGGATTAAACCCGGGCCGCAGCGGTGAGAGCGCCGCATCCTAACCACTAGACCACCAGGGAACCTACCTTACATTAAGCATATAAGTGTCTAAATACCCTTAAAAGAGTGTTCCTGCCCCAGAAAAAAAAAAAAAAAAAGCATTCAAAATATGAGCCTGGAATGACTGACAGCTGTGTAGGCGTGGCTAACAGAATTTGCAAGCCCCACCCCCTACTTGAATCTTCTCCAAGTCTCTCAACCGTTTATTTTCTGGTCGGGAGTTTGACCCATTTCACATTAGGGTGTTATATTAGCTGGAAAACAAACAAAAAAAAACCCATTTTCATTAAAAAAAAGTGCAAAAAGCAGCACTTTTGCACAGATATTCAAACAACACAGTCAGTTTCATCACAGTCAAATCTGGGATTCTTCTCGGAACTTTATAATGTATTTATATATCAAAGTGGTGATTTCTGTGTGAATCATGGTTGCAGTTCAGTGCTCTGTTCTCCTGCACACCAGACCTTTTTTATAAAGAGAGAGTTTTCTATAGTTACAGACCCACAGTGAGAACCCTGACTCCACACACTCTCAGCAGAACCGTGGGGTTATGTTATTGCTCTTGAACACAGCGTCTCATTTAACGCGCTATGCTTTCACTGCAAAGTAGCGATGAACAGCAAGTTTTTTATGAAATATAGTGGTGTAAAAAGTAATATATTACACATAAACATGTAATTCAGAAGATGGCAGAACCAAGTGCACATTTGATTGAAAGGAGTTAAACATTATTAGATCTCTGTGCAGCTGGGGATGGTTCTACAGCAACAGTCTAAGGATAATGAAGTTCCCTTTTGAGTCTGGCTTTTTATTTTTGAGTGGATAAAAACTTTAATGGTCAAGCACGCACAAACCACCAATCAGAGTAGCTTTTAAACTTGTATTGATTGCCGCTTGGCAGTGGCGGATTTAGGTATAGGCGACACGGGCAGCGTGTCAGGGCGGCATCTTGCCGGGGCTTCCATGCAAAATGTTGGGTGACGTCACGTCATTAAGGAGAGCTGAATTCCAAATTAAAATGATGACTGACAAAAAAAAGGATGAAACCCTCAGGAAACCCAATTTATAAAAAAGAGGAAAGAAGTATAAAGAAAACAGCTCTATCACTCATCTCGTTATGAGGAGAGAATAAGCCAATGCATTAACTGTATATCGCTTAGGTTATGATGTGTTGCCTGCTGTGCTTTTATTCATAAAGCAACAATATTTCTTGTAGCTGCATAACATTATAATTTATAGTACAGTATATAGTTTGTGTGTGCGTTATGTGTATAACAACAAAACAATTACAGTTTAACTACCGTAATTTCCGGACTATAAAGCAACCCATATATAAGCCGCACCCACGAAATTTTACAAATATTTAAATTTTTAACATAAATAAGCCGCAGGTGTCTACACTAATGAACTTTACACAGGCTTTAACGAAAGACACGTTACACACGGTGTAACGGGTGAAATATGTTGCGCTTCCTTTAGGAGCATAGCGGTATTTTGGGAATAGCCTGCTGCCGCATTTTTCCGCTATTACTGCATGTGTGCAAGACTGAGGAATATGTCCTTATTATTTTCTGATGAAGTTTCTTTGACTAACCCGTAACGCTGTTGCCAAGAAAAATAAAAAAGCACGAGTTTTGGAAACCTGTCTGTGCTTATATGATTTCTGTTGCAACTGGAGTTAGCGAGCTCTCCCTTCACCCAGACTCAACGCATTACAACGGCTTGTATCCAAACAGTAGCCTACCAAGAAAGTCATTGTTCACTCTCTTCCTCCTTCATTTCACAACTATTTCTCTCGGGAGTTTATCTTTTGGCATCGTCGTGCGTTTAAAAATTTTTTTTTTTTCTCCCGATGCAGTGCGGCTCAGAACACAGGTGAGGTGCATTTTTTTGTTTCATTGGTCTAATGTTATGTCGCTCAGTTTTTTGGCTTGAAGTTTGTGAAACCAGGCAAAACCCAGGAAAAATTCATAAATTAGCCGCTTCACTGTTTAAGCCGTGGGCACGTGGGGAAAAAAGTAACAGCTTATAGTCCGAAAAATACGGTAGTTTATTTGGATTGTAGTTAAACAGCACTTATTGATTTGGTTATATTTAATTGAGGTGACCTCATAAACATTTTCTATGATTGTACTGAAAATGTCCTCCAGTCCTGAGTTTCCAGTGCAGCCTAAAATGCTAGTTTAAAAGACATGTATTATAAGGATAAATATGTTGTATGTATCTTATGGTTGAATTAGCCAAGGAGTTTGTGGTGATATTTATACATGAAATTGAACAGAAACGTATCCAAATTTGTGGATTTTGCTGAGAATATGTTTTACTCATCCAGAGACAGTAGCTGAGGCAGAGAGGAGCTTTTCAAAGCTGAAACTAATCAATCGGGGAAACATTGGGTCATGGCGAGCTTCACCCAGGGAGTCATTCAAGCGAGAATCTCCATTGCTGGTTGCTGGTATCTACTTACTGTATCACCAACATACAGTTCAGCGTCAGTTCAACAGAACATTTAGAAAGGAATAAATGGTGGAAGAATGCAGGGGCTGATGGGTAATATGGTCATAATCCATAATTCTGACAATTACAATGTTTCCCAAAATTAAAATACTTGACAAAGTGCAGGTCATTGAAAAGATTTACTAGAGTACAGTAACAAAATACAATGGCAGTGGCAGGTCTGGAACCACAACGTTAGTACTGTGTAATAGTTTTCAGTCAGGGTACGCTTTAGAGTTTGAATATATTGGATTTCTAAATCATTTAAAATTTCCTTCGATTCATTTTTTTTTTTTATCGTCTTTCACTCCACATTCATGGACTGTGGCTCCTTTGTACTAATAACAAAAACAGTAATAATGCATTTACATTGATCCAATTGGCAGAAGCGTTTATCCAAAGCGGATTACTAGCGAGCCGGAATCCAATCCCGGCACCAAGCTGTTAAAGGAACACGACCAGTCACACACACACACACACACACACACACACACACACACACACACACACACACACTCTACACAAACATCATCATATTAAGACTTACGCCTGGGATATATTTACAGAACAGTGCAGGGAAGCTGAACATTTTGGAACCAGGAAATGGGAACCCTGGGGCGTCGGCGATTGTTTGAAACCAGTACGAGCTCATTTCAAACCCCTTGCCATTAGTTACGTCCTAAATGGTAATGATGCAGAAACACAGCATTCACACCATCACACCAAGCTTATAAAAGGCTTTTACAGCAAACGCTCGTTGTGCAGCACTCGACTGCTCCATTATCATCAATTATAAAGGGTTCGAAACATGTAATTAAGCAGCTTTTTTTACTTTTAACTTGCTTTTTATTAATGAGGTATAAAACGTAACTGGTGAAACACGCAGCGAGTCACCAATCAGGATCGAGCGCTCGCTTTGTTTTACACGTGTTCTGATTGGCGCTTGGTGCATCTACTGATCACCAACATACAGTTCAGCATCAATTTAACAGCAAGCAGAACATTTAGAGAGGAACAAATGATGAAGAAACTCCAGACTCGAACTTGCCACATCACACGTGACCTCATTTACACGATTTTTGTTTAAGTAGTTTAAGTTGAAAAGAAGGTTTTGGACTTTTGGATAATTTAAATAGAAATCAATCAGTGTTTGAGTCATTAATATCATTCTATTAATAGATCAGTGTGCTGAGAGTCACATTCGAGTCTTTTCACATAAACTGAGTTGATTAAGTAAAGAGTCTTGTGATAAAAATGATAATAGAAACATTATAGTTATAATAAATTATAACTATATAACTATAAATACTAATAATACTCAAATAATACTTGTATAATAAGTAATAGGTCGTATTTCACACAGTGTAGCTCCACCTTAACTCAACTACTTGGTTTGTGTACTTTATCCACCAGTGTTCTAAACGAGGTTACACTGGTTCCAGACATTCGCTGATGTCCCAGGGTTGCTAACTACTAGTTCCAGAATTTCCCGTTTCCCCGTGACATCCTGTACGATCATCGCGATTGTTTTGGTTTGGGTTCTTTAATGGTTGCATTATTACATACTGTAAGAAAAGTTCAAATACGCCAATTGTCACGGTTTTGTGATCAAAGAAAACCTGCGGAAATGTTCTGTGTCAAATTATAAATTCCACGAATGTGAATAGAGCTCGAATGGAAGGTTCCTACTATACAGTATGAACTTATTTAGGAACGTTTCTGTAACGTTGTTATTATCAACGATAATGTTTAAGTGCATTCATTAAAACCTGTGATTTTTTTTCTTGTCCACTCTATTATCCGAGCTGCTGTTAGAAAAAAAAATATGAATCGAATTTCAGAGTCGGTTTCTAAGGCCATATTAACACTAAGAAATAAGCCAGGGCTACTGTTCCTGTCAAACACCAGGGCAGGTGGTGGTGATAAAAATCTAGAAAGCAAATTAAACTGAAAATATGCACAGACATTGTAACTATGGTGTGTGTGTGTGTGTGTGTGTGTGTGTGTGTGTGTGTGTGTGTGTGTGTGTGTTGGCTTGCTTACCTCTAACTGTCTGTAAGCTGCTCTATCCAGGCTCCTCACTGTGCTCATTGACAAAGTCACCACTTGAGCAAAAGTTTACAAGTGCAATGAAAGCATTTTTCTTACTGAAGGTCACTCTGAAGTCATGCATCAGCTCTTTTTATTCTTTTACTGATTTAGCACTGAGCACGATATAGTGAAGTGTTACTGCATTATGAAATAGGAGCGCCAATCAAATTCATGCAGCCCTGTTTTACAAGGGGAAGAATTTTTTTTTTATTTCACCCCAATATAAAACATCCTCCGAAATCCTAGTTATTGGGCAGACAAATGTGAAAACCCAAATCTATAAAGAAGCCAACTAAATATACGATATTACCAAAAATGTACGAATGGCAAACATATAGCAAATGCATCTCAGAACTGCAATGATTAGCTGGAGAATGTATACATTATATGGACAAAAGTCATGAGACACCTAACTCTTTGCCAAATTGTTCCCACAGTTAGCAAGCGCACAATTGTATAGGACATTTTTGGATGCTGAAGAATTAAATATTCTTTTTACTTGAACTAGGAGACCCCATGTTCCAACATTATGGTGCCCGTGTGCTCTATGAAGACATGATTACATCGTTTGGAAGATCTCGAGTGGCCTGCTATAGAGCTCTGTTGAAGATGAATTGGAACCTTACACCCCAGGCTTTTTCACCTCAACTTCATCAGTCATTGACTTTACTAACACCCTTGTAAATGAGCACAAATCTTCACAAGCACTCTCTAAAATCTAGTGGAACATCTTCCCAGAAGAGTGGAGGATATTATAGTAGTCAAATGTGGACAAAGTGTAATGTTTGTATGCTGCTTTCAGGTGCTTTTCTGAGGTTTAGATATTACATCATCAGTGTTCAAGTTTTTTTGGAAAAGAAAGGAAGTGGAAAACGTTCCTTCTTTTTAGCTGGAATGATCAATCAGATAAATGTTCATTTTGCCCTACAGAAAAAAATAGAGAGAAGTGAACATTTTAACTGCCGCATGCAACAAATTGGAATCACAACTGCACCCGCAAATTCAATATATATAAGGTAACCTTAAATAGTACAAAACCAGGAAGTGACACTGACTTCTGCTGGTGGGGAAGAGTAGTGTAGATTATCACAATTGTATCCAACTGTAAAAATGCTGTATAATATTTTCAGTTGCATTTACAAATAAATTCAAAGTACAAATAAATAAAAAGAAATAAATGTATATATATATATATATATTCAAATAAATTCACACATATATATATATATATATATATATATATATATATATATATATATATATATATATATATATATATATAAATTAAAATATTAGAAAAAAAAATTAGAAAAAAAAAAAAAAAAAAAAAAAAAAAATATATATATATATATATATATATATATATATATATATATATATATATATATATATATATATATATATATATATAATTTTTTTTTTTACAGTATTTTACAAGGCCTTTAATCCTACGCTTCATCTCTATGCCAGTCTGGATAAATTTATTTGCAAAAAAAAACCCAAACGCTTTTGTACATGACTTATAGCAGTCCTTAGTTAATTGATTAAACTCTATCATCGTTCATAAATAATGCATTTCTATAATAAATTCATTGTTGCCTGGTAAAATATTACTTAAAGTAATACAGCACTGGGTATAATTAATGCCAAATATTCATCGGGCCCAAGCCACGTCATTCTGAAGAATCATCCTGCTAGTAATTAACAACACTGATTTCTGAGACTTCCACGCTATCTCAAGCTGTATGACTAGGATTTATCACATTACTCAACGAATTAATGCCTCATTTGTACAGAATATGTATTAGTGACTCATCAAGGGTGGTCTTGCCATAAATCAAAAAGTGCACAAGCTGGCTTGCGACAAATTATTAATCTGTGTTGTAAGGAAAATGTAATACATATAAACACGTTAGAAATCTAGATATTAATTGCATGTAGTGCCTAAAGTGCAAATTATTTTATTGTGTTTGGGATACTCATGTGTGTTACTTTTGTTTATATGCAAGACGATAGGTAAAGTAAAGGTACATAGACGCTTTGACTCGACAAATATATAAATGTCCAGATGTTCCACTTTATTTTTATTGAAAAATCCTCTTTAAGCATAAAAAACAGCTTTAAACACTCTCGGCATCTGGACAGTTCATTTCTCTAAATGTCCAACTGAAATACTTCACCGTGCCTCTTGTAAAACTTGCCAATGGTGTTCTTTAGTAGTTGGAGATTTCTTTCTTGTAATCCAATTCATTCCAGAGCAGTTCAGTAGGATTTAGGTGCCATGACTGGGCAGGACGTTCCATGATAGATATCACTCCAGACAGTAAATACAGTAGGAGTACAGTAATTACCCCTCCTGTTCTTGTGAATCTGTGTATTCAAACTGTAAGTAAGCATGGTTTGGTGATGGGTGGAGACATCTTAGTGAATTTGTGGTGAGATAAATTTTTTTTTTTTGGATATCATGCCTATTGATTTTTGATAACTAGAATATCAAGCATTGGCCAGATTGCTATATAATTAGGTGTGGAATGAGTGATGAATAATAAATAATAAAATAATGAATATAAACACATTAAAACAAAAGACACATTAAAGGCAACAAAAAAACCTAAATGCAAATATTGAAATCAATATATATTAATTTATACTTTCCATACAACTGTTTACTCTAATATACTAATATAACGCTTACAGAGCTCGGACATTCGCTTCAGCTAGTTGTCTTCCGACGAGCCGCACTGCATGATAACAGAAACGTATTACAGGAAGATAGAAAAAGATAAACAAGTCAAGAAGCTTTTATTGTCATTTCAAAAATATATAGCCGACGCAGTACACAGTGAAATGAAACAACGTTCCTTCAGGACCCTGGTGCTACATAGACAACATAAAGTTACATAACAGAAAACACAGAGCTAAGAACTGGTGTCCTCGCCACATAAAGTGCATCGTTTGCAACCTGGTGCAAAGACAAAACAAGACAGTACCCGACAGTGTAGGACAAATACACAAAACACAAAAAATAGCGCCACCTGTAAACCTGCTGTAAATTACACAGTGCGGTGTGTAAAAGAGAACTGAGTACAGGAGTCAACATTGTAATTAAACAAAAATGTAAACAACTAGTGCAAGTTTTATTTGCGTTTTCCAGCGTTTTCAATGAACATTTGGATTAAACAGTGGCTGGAGATACACATTAATGAAACCACACACACACACACACACACACACACACACACACACACACACACACACACACACACACACACACACTAATCAGTCACTGTGCCAAAATAAATGTAGAGTTTTGCACACAATATGCCACCCACTTAAAAAATGACCTATGAGGCGACTACACCATTTCGTCATCCTGCACCTTCATCCTTAAACCCTAATTACTAATCGCTCAATCTGTTCATAAGGGTTTTGTGGGTTTCTTTGTTAAGAATCACTTCAAATGACAAAGCGAGCATGTACAAAGCCTCACTCATTTCTTTTCCGTAACCTGTTTGGGAATAAAATAAATAAATGGAAAATGAAAAAAAAGCATTACGTTGCACAAACAGGTAATAATCCAAACAACTGTTTGAGAGCTCTTGCTATTTCTTTTATCTGTGCAGAAAAATAAAAGCGTTTCTTTTCTTTCTTCCCCTGTCAATTTGTAATTCAACATCTCCTATGTATTACTCATCACATTTCCCCTCGAGACATGTGAAACCATTGCGAGACATGCAGAGTTTCATTTGTCATTTGTATTTTTTTTTTCCTTTTCTTTTTTCTTTCCTGCTGTCAAATGTAACCCACATTTATTCCCTCAAAGCACACATACCTGTGTTCAACCAATTGTGTTTTTACTTAAATTGACATGGCTAAAACTAACACCAATGCTTTTTAAATAATGTCCAAATTATGCTACATAGGTTTTTATTCTTATTTCTGATTGGCCAAAAGGTCTATTTTGTGTTAGAGCAGTTCTGCATTTGACTTAACAATGATCTCATTCATACAACTGAGCAGATGAAGGGTTGAGGGCCTTGATCAAGGGCCCAGCAGTGGTAACTTAGTGTTTTTGAGATTTAAACCTATGACCTTTTCTTAAGTTCTTAAGTTCCTTTCCAGCTATAAGTTGCTCTGTATGAGGGCATCTGCCAAATACTATAAATGTAAAATCTCTTGATTTTCTCTCAGAATCACTGACTTGAGAAAAAGATTCTGTAATGATGCAACAACTGTTTTAAATAAATCATCTTCATGGGGTTGCATTGGGAAATAAGTAAGTAAGTAAAACACTTTTAGCAAATTCACCTTGGAAATTTAATTTGTGTCCTTGGGTCAGTCCAGTTCTTTTTTTATTGAGGAATTAAATGACTTTAAGGAATATCCAGATATAATGAGGATGAAGCAAAGGGTCTCTGGTGGTCTAGTGGTTAGGATGCGGCGCTCTTACCGCTGCAGCCCGGGTTCAATCCTCGCTCAGGGAACCAACCCCAGCCACTCTTAGTGCCGGTCCCGAGCCTGGATAAATGGGAAGGGTTGCGTTAGGAAGGGCATCCAGCGTAAAAATGTGACAAATCAAACATGCGAATGATCCGTTGTGGCGCCCCCTAATGGGAGAAGCCGAAAGAAAGTTTATGAGGATGAAGCATGTGTGTAAGGGTTGTGTGTGTGTGTGTGTGGTCAACCACAATGCTGGTGGCTTTGCCGGTGCAGCATGTGGTGTAAACAGCAATGATGGAGGGAAGAGAGACCCATTGCTCTTCTCTAATGTCTTCACTATCTGCAATTCCCAAAGCAGGCAGTGATGCTCTCAAAGCAGGCTAATGATGTTCTCAATAGTCCCATGAGAAATGCTGCTGGGATTTCAGTGTAATGGAGCAGGTGATGAAGGACCAGGTGAAATTCTCCTCCAGGTGGACACCAAGGGGATTTGATGTTCTTGATGATCTCAATCCATACAATGTCCTACTGACGAGAACAAATATCTCTGTATTTATCTGTATTTTATCTACATGCAGAGACATGTTGTTGGATTTGCACTGTTTTGGTTCTTTTCGTTCTTTGGTAGATTTTGACATGATATGCACTTGCTGCAGGTTTGAGAATGTTGATTATTAGAGGCAAGTGTGCATGAAGACTTGGAGCGTGATCTATAATGAGTGTTGTTAAGTAAGGAATTAAACAGACAGATTGTTGACAGCATTCGCTTGAAATAAACATGCTAATTTAATCAAACAGCCAATGCAGCAAATCCAATTTTTTAATCAGACCCTCATTTACTGTTTACAAAATTATAAATAAACCACTGCTAAATAAGCAATATAACATTAATGCATAGTAAAGAAAATCAATATAACATTTTTCTTTACACCTAAAAATAGAGCTAACTGCAATTTTTAACAATATTTACAGACTGTATGCTAATCTATGCTAACAGCTTCAATTATCACATTAGATAGGCTGCTGTGCACATAAATACATTACACAAAACAATATCATGCAGTGGAATATCACCATAATTGAACGGCACAGGTTTTCATTTATTCACATGAAGTCTCTGAATTTCCACAAGACCAGATGAAAACAACCCTCTCATCAGGGGCTAATCATGGCCTTTTGGGCATTGGTGTAGCTACAGATGTCCAGAATAAATCCGAGCTCACTGGAGGAGCAATGCCAAGTTAAATAAAGGTGAAATAACACATAATACTCCTCAGGCCTATGAATCCGGGAGGAAAGCTGAGGAGAGGGAGGCAGTCAAACATTGCAACGCTTGGTGAAATATTTACAGTTCTCAAGCACTGATTTTTTTGGTTTATAGTTTCTTTAGGAGATATCCTAACGCTAATAAGATGCAATCCTTTAAGACCGCGTTCTTAAAATATCCCTGCTGTGGTCCTTGGCAGCCCTTAACGAAGAGTGTTCAGACATTGTAAAATGTAATTGCTTTCATAAAAGTCACCATAATGAATGGTGAAATGCAGTTTCTCCGACCTGCTGAGATTATTTTTCCCCTCCGACGAGCCATAATCAAAATGATGTTCTCTTTATTAGCCAATTGTATATCATGCACAGGGATTCGACTCAGCATGAGAACATGAAATGTCCTATATTTTCAACAGCATCTCCCATATACAGTCTATGCATTCCAATATCCATTAGTGCAACGTAATGATCTACACTATATGGACAATTTTATTTAGACACCTGACCTTTCTAGTCATATGTAGATCATCCCCAAACTGTTATCACGATGTTGGAGGCACACAATTGTGTAGGACGTCTTTGGTTGTGGAAGCTTTACATTTTCCCTTCACTTTATCTAGGAGGCCCAAAATTGTTCCAGCATGACAATGCTTACATGAAATTCTGCTTTACATGGGTTGGAGCGGAAGATCTCCTGCTATAGAGCTCTGACCTCAACCCTATTTAAAGGAGAACACTGCAACTACATCAGTACCCGACTTTAATAACACCCTTGTGGCTCAATGATTACAAGTAGCACATCATTGGAATTAAGCAGACACATTGTTGACAGTGTTCTTTGGCAAAACATGCTGTCTTAGTCTAACAGCCAATGCAGCCAGTCCAATTCTTTAACTCGGACCATCTTCTACTATGTTCTAGTCCAAAATCATGAAGTTGGGACGCTCTGCAAAATGTAGACATGCTCATATCCATAGTCACGATAAAACACCAACCAAAAAAATGTAATGTTTAAACTGAGAGTATATACCAATTTAAAAGGAAAAAATAATTTCATTTTGAATTTGATGGCTTAAACAGGGTTTAAAAATAGTTGGAACACGGCCATGTTACCCACTCTGCAGCATCACATCATCTGCCCATTTACATCTGGAATCTGAGAAGACCAGGTGCTGATGTTTTGGGAATGGAATGTTGTCCCATGTGTCTCTATACAGGATTCTAGCTGCTCCACAGTTCCAGTGTCCTTTGTTGTGTTTTTTATTTCATGATGCGGCAAATATTTTGAAGTGGTGGAAGGTCTAAACTGCAGGCAGGCCAGTTTTGCATTTAAAGATACTCCAAAATCTAGTGGAGCATTTTTGCAGAAGAGTGAAGGTTACTATAACAGCAATCCAGGAGCCTGTATGTTGAATGATGTTCACAACATCAGTTAGGCATGTGTATTACTGTTAGAGTACCTGAGGACATTGGTTAACCAAAATCTTAAATTCCGGACTGAAATTTGATCACAGTACTTTATTTACTTATTTGAATTACAAATTATAATGCATTATACTATGATGTATTTAACGCTGGAAGACTGTCAGCCAGGTAAAATAAAATATGTGCAACATTTAAAATAATAGACTTTTGAAACCCAATTAAAACAAAGATACTTTGGCAGAAACAATGGTTTTAAAAGCTTACTCAGCAGTGTCTACAAAAAGTGGAGATGGATGAGCAGCCCTGGACCAATATATCAATTTGAAATGCTTAAAAAAAAAAAAAAACAACAACAACAGACTAAATAAATCCAGGTAAGCTGTCTGAATGAGGTAGACCAGCTAGTCAGGTGTTTTGAAGTTCTACAATACGAAAGCTGAATTAATTCAATTTCAGTATCAATTACTTGCTGTGTTAAATATGAGTTTATAGGTAACAATGGATGAAGGATAAAGTGGCATGCTAGCAAAACTTCTAACTTTGTCACATGAAACAGCTATTGTAACTAGCTTGTCACCAAACCTAGCAAAATGAATCCTTGAATCCTTACTAGTTAGCTAGCTAGCAAGCTTTGTTGCGCCTATTGTAAAAATGTAAAAATTAACTTCTCTAATTGTTTTTTCTGTAGTGAATTATTACTACAGAAGCAATGCGCCAGACCGCTAAGCCTTTTCACATATTCAAATTATTATATGCCAAACGCTATTTTCTAATAAATACAAATTTGTATCAGGCACATCAAGGTGGGCTCAGTAGAGCTGTTTGGGTCTTACGGGTCGCTACTACAGTTACTTTGCTCACTGTTTCTACAATCAGACGTGCAGTTGAGCGTGCAGTGAAGACAGCAGAGAGAAATGTGCAAAAGATTAAACTTTCAGTGAGTGAAAAACAATGGCATTCTCAAAAATAAGAAAAGTTTCTGTTTGTGTTCCTGAATGATTTTGCTGTTGATATTTTATCAATGCAACATGAAGTATAGAAGAGAGCAATGTTAAACATTAGATACATTTAGTTAGGTAGAGACAATACGTGTAAAGTTAAACGTGATTTTCGTTTTCAGTTTTTTTGAACCAGTGAGGTATGCGTTCATTACTTATGATCTGTAATCTCGGTTTAGCAGAAACAAAAGCACTTTAGATTTTCCTTTTATGTATTTATTTATAATGTGTCCAATTAAAATGTTGTCTACACTAATTTCTTTAGTCACATTCATGTTTTTAGATATATAATTGTCCGGACCTCAGCTGGCAAGGAGGGTTTATTTACTGGACCTCAAGGATTTTCAGTTGAAGACTCCTGTTGGAGAGGATACAGGGAGTGTGGGGCAGTGGGAAAGGATCAAAGGGACTATGGGGCAGTAGTAAAGGATAAGAGGGAGTGTGGGGGCAGTAGTAGAGGATACAGGGAGTGTGGTGCAGTAGTAAAGGATAAGAGGGAGTGTGGGGCAGTTGTAGAGGATACAGGGAGTGTGGGGCAGTAGTAAAGGATAAGAGGGAGTGTGGGGGCAGTAGTAGAGGATACAGGGAGTGTGGTGCAGTAGTAAAGGATAAGAGGGAGTGTGGTGCAGTAGTAAAGGATAAGAGGGAGTGTGGGGCAGTAGTAAAGGATAAGAGGGAGTGTGGGGCAGTTGTAGAGGATACAGGGAGTGTGGGGCAGTTGTAGAGGATACAGGGAGTGTGGGGCAGTTGTAGAGGATACAGAGAGTATGGGGCAGTAGTAGAGGATAAGAGGGAGTGTGGTGCAGTAGTAGAGGATACAGGGAATGTGGGGCAGTTGTAGAGGATACAGGGAGTGTGGGGCAGTTGTAGAGGAAAAGAGGGAGTGTGGGGCAGTTGTAGAAGATACAGGGAGTGTGGGGCAGTTGTAGAAGATACAGGGAGTGTGGGGCAGTTGTAGAGGATACAGGGAGTGTGGGGCAGTAGTAGAGGATAAGAGGGAGTGTGGGGCAGTTGTAGAGGATACAGGGAATGTGGGGCAGTTGTAGAGGATACAGGGAGTGTGAGCAGTGGTAGAGGATCAGCGAGACAATAGGGCAGTTGTAGAGGATCAGAGGAAGTGTGGGGAAGTGGTAAAGGATAGAAGCAGTGTGGGGCAGTGATGGATGCTAGTTTGTTTTTGCTTAGTAAGCAAGCATCGGAATTTCGAATCTGATGCAGGCAGCTAGAGTAAGCCAGCGGAGGGAGGAAGTGTAACAGTGGGGTGGTGTTGGAGAATCTTGGAAGATAACTCATGTCGCTGCATTCTAAATAATTTGCAGAGGTCAGACGTCTTCGAGTTGCAGTAGTCCACTTTTGACTTTACAAGGGACAGAACAAGCACACTAGTGGACAAATATGGATAAATTCTCCTGCAGCGGATGAGCAAATTTTACTTACAAGTGGTGGACAGAGTAGACCATTCCTTTATTTAAGTAAAAGTACAAAGTGCCTGTTCAAATATTATATATATTATATTATATTATAAGTCCTCCTTTTTTATTTCTACTTCAGGAAAAGTACAAAGTTCAAACACATTAAATGCAATTAAGTATTCAAAGTAGAAGTAGTGATCTGAGAGCTATATTTAAATAATTAATGCAATTCAGTGTTCCATTTTCTTGAACATCAGACTTTTTAAAGAAATAGTTTCCTTGTGTTACAGACACCCAGTGAGAGAACCCTGACTCCAAAGTCTCTCACCAGAATCGTGGGGTTACTACCGTGCTCTTGCCAATGCTTCACATTTAACAAAACTTATGTATTTGCTTCAAAATATCAAGTAAGATATTAAAATATAATGAAGTAAATTTTCCCCGAAATTAAAATACCCTGAATGTTTTTCATCATTTCTCTGTATAATCCGACACTGTGCTGAAAGTTCAATGACACGTCTGTAGCAATATATGTATTTAATCATTAATGGATTATCGATCAGTGCTGTCATGTATGAATTTATCCAACAAGGCCTCCTCCCCTCTGTTCTAGGCTCTCCGCAAACACTTTCACACACCGCTGCTTATCCATATTCCACTAAGGTGAGGCCATTTGATTTAATCAATTATTGCCTTCACCGTGGGTATAACCGCTTGCAAATACTCAGCAAATAGACCTCTCCTTTGGGCCAAATTAAAACTGGTGTGCTTTCCAGGACAAAGCAAACAGAATGTAAATTACAGCAAGTTGAGGATCAAATAGCAGGATTCTGAAAGAGACACAAGTGTCTTAAAATGTAAGTCGCTCTGGATAAGGGTGTTTGACAAATGGTGTAAATGTAAAGCAAAACTTTGCAATCGGAATTTGATCCACAAGGTATAGAAAGACTAAAAAGATGTATATACAGAATAACAGGACAGACTGATCTGTTTAGTGATGTATGCTAAGAGGATTTAAAGGTGGTTTCTGCTCAAATATTAAAAGTCCTCCTTTTCCATTTCTACTTAATGAAAAGTACAAAAGTTCTCACTTTTTGAATGGAATAAAATATCCAAAGTAAGAGTCTATATCCATATTCCACTGAGGTGAGGTCATGTGATTTAATCAGTTATTCATTTTATTAGGCAATTTATAGGAAAGGGCAGAGCAGACTCTTTCTGCTGAGGAGACTAAGGTCTTTTGGAGTGCAGGGAGCGCTACTGAAGACCTTTTTTGACTCTGTTGTGGTATCAGCCATGTTCTATGGTGTGGTCTGCAGGGGTAGCAGCATCTCTACTGCAGACAGGAAGAGACTGGATAAGCTGATCAGGAAGGCCAGCTCAGTCCTGGGGATTCCCCTGGACACTGTACAGGAGGTGGGAGAAAGGAGGATGGTAGCAAAACTATCATCATTACTGCAGAACGCCTCTCACCCCCTGTATGAAACAGTTACCTCGTTGAGCAGCTCCTTCAGTGACAGACTGATACATCCTAAGTGTCTAAAGGAGCGAATGTAAATTACGGATGCAAGTTATGGATACTAAAGGAGAACGCGAAAGAGAGAGATTTCCAAGGTCAGATCAAAAAAAGTGCAAATGATCTATTTTGTATTTGTAGATTTTGGCATTTAGGTATGGAAAGGTGGGACAGAATATATAATAACACAGCACCAACAGAAAAACAAAATTTTAATCATTACTTCATGATGCATGAGTTATTATTAATTTAATCATTATTTCACAATGTCTTGAACGGCCAAAAAGAGCGTTGATTATGGAAAAGTTTTGTGACAAAACAGAATATTTTACATGAGCTGGGCATCCTGTTAGCTGTTTCTGGCAGAGGGACATTTCTCCAGAGAACACATCCCATCTCATCACGATAAGCCAAGCTGCCTGAAGAGTTCTTCCACTGAGACGAGGACAGGAGAAGGCAGCAAGACAACCAATTCTCTCTCTAAAGGGGAATGCAAATAGCTTGTAAAGAAAGCCATTTAGCCTTCAGCTCAAACATGATTCACACGCTGGAGAACCTGCTATTGCGAGAAAGCATTTTTGTGGAATAAAAAAGAAAAAGATGGATGGAAATTCATTACTATAAAACGATTTAAAAATATAAAATTGTGTTCATAATATGAGTACAATCTAAGACTGAAAGAATACATTTCAAGATCTTAAGCAAACCTTAAGAGTTCTGAAAAAAGTTGTCATGTATGGACCTATTAGTAAGTGCTAAAACTGATTTATTGTCTATCCCAGGAGATGTATCCCCATGACAAGACCTTACTAAAATATCCCTGGAGAAATCTCACCTCAGACCATCTGACACTGTAGGTAACCTTGGGATAGTTGGTTTCTGGACAATAAGCCATCATTCTCACCGTACACAGCTAACCTGATTTTGTCACTTAGAGTCAGTTTTCCCTTTACAACAGGGGTCTTTAATCTTATCCACAAATCTCCAGGGTTGCTGCTGCAGGCTTTCATTCCAACCAAGCAGGAGCCACACCTTGTGTCACCTGTTTAATCAGCTCACCTTAGTCTCCAATCAGCTGTAAAGTGTGCCTCCAGTTTGGCTGTAATGAAAGCCTACAGCCATATTGGCTCTTTTTTGTGGATAAGATTGAAAACCCTCGGTTTACATCATCAAGAGGATCCTTCCATTTCTATTTACAGAGGCCACTCAGGTTTTTGTTCAGCCCCAGTCTCAGGATTGGACTACTGCATCTCAGCAACAAGAACCTGTCCTGAAGTTTGATGGTTGTGGAATTGATTGTGCCACCTACAAGAATGCACCAGCAGCAACAACAATAAAACAGGCTATGGCTTAAGGCCATTGTGTCTAGAGTCCTGGCCTTTTTTTTTAAAAGTGTTTGTGTATGTGTCTATAGGTCTATCCTAGCAAATTTGAGGTGGCTTCAAAAAGTTTCGAGACTAGCTCTGTTTACAATAAAGTATTTTTTTTTATCTACGTTTACACACCATGACGTTCAAAATAGTTGCACAGCAATACAGCGCTCCCAGTGTTCCTGCCACTTCTGGAATATGTCCTGAAACTTCTGCTATTCGCGCTGGATCTCCGCAATGATGTCAAAACAACAAACTTTGAGCTGCATCTTTATCTTCAAGAGGAGGGCGAAGTCCCCAGGGGCCAAATCTGGGAAAAGGGTGGGTGCAGAAGTGGGAGATGTTGTTTCCAATGAGAAACTCACGTGTAAGGAGAGCTTGGTGACAGAGTGTGCATGTGGACAGAATAGCAGACATGGTAACACCTTATGCTGCCAACTAGAGGTGGTAGCTTAGTGGTTGAGGCGTTTGGACTTTAGATCTGAAGGTTGTAAAGTTCAAATCCGAACCAAACCAAGCAGCCACTCCTGGCCACACAGAAGTTTTCTTTGTATAGCTCTTTTAACAATGGACATTGCCTCAAAACAACTTTGCACAGGTAATGGGTTAATAAAGAATTAATACGAATGTTCTATATAAGTGTATGTTTTTTTCTAGCGAGTGAGCCTGTGGCGACTGTGACAAGGAAAAACTCCCTGAGATGGCATAAGGAAGAATCCTGGAGTGGAACCCGACTCAAGAGGGAACCCATTCTCATCTGGGTGTCACTGAATGTCCATTTATTACTGCTAAACATTGCTAAAGGTGTGCATTGATGGTGATTTAATGCAACCTGTAGAAACCTAAATCATTGAAGCAGACCTTTAATATTTAGTATAGTCCAAATCCATCCGCAAAAGCTCCTGTGTTGCTCAGTATTTTCATGGATCCCCAAGGCCATTGATGTGAAACCATCCCAAGCTGCACAGAGTGGCCTCCAATTTAAGAGAACTCCATCCAGAGGCAGGCCGGGACGAAGCGGGCAGATCTGAGGAGAAGGATAGGAACACTGGTCACTGGTACCTCAGGATCATGTTCAACTCGACAAGAGAGTGAGTTCCTCTCTGGTTCCTCTCCAGACTTCTCTTCAAGGCTTAACTCCAAGGCCTTAGTGAAAAAGATTGAAAAGGATTGTTTTCTTTTTGTCAACCATTAATAGAATCAGAATCATCTTTATTGTATATTAGTATTTGGTCCTGATGGTTCGCATTCTCCTGCCAGAGGGGAGAGTTTCAAAAAGTCTGAGTCCAGGGTGAGAGGGGTCAGACTCAAGCCTAGCTTTAGGGTTCTGGAGTGTGTACAGGTGCTGGAGTGTGTCAACAGGCAGTGGGAAGCCTAGTCTTACAATCTGGCAATGTCCCACCAGGACATTTTTTCAATTCCACTGTCCAAGGTTCAACCAAAAAAATTTTGCCCTTAAAATCAGGTTCTTCTTGATCTTTCATTCTCATGTCGAACTGTGGAGTTTTTTCCTCGCCACTCTCGCTCCTGGCAGTGCTCAGAAATACGAAATCATTCGGAAAACTTCTTTTTGACAATAACTGTCAAATGTCAAAGTTCGGTATCCAGCTGTACCGAGAAACGATCTGGCCTAGAACGTAGTGGTTGAACGAGTGTGACAGACTTTGTAATTACAGGCTGACAAGTGGAAAATAAGGCAATTTGAAGGCAAAATAACATTTGGATGAACACCCAAGCACCCATAAAATCCTTTCACATGAGCGCTACCGGATCCTTTTTTGTTCCCTCCCATGATTTTTAGTCCTGAATGAAGTTCTCCTGCTTGTGTAACTACACAGGCTTGAATAGCAATATTTCTAAATGCCGGTCATCATGGTTTACATTTTTAAATACGCTCTTGTTTTGTTTGGTTAGTTTTAATGATTCATATCAAATCAGTAGAGCACTTTGATCAACATTTCCATTGCGATTTTTTTGCAATTAAAAACAATCTAATTTGGCCACCTACTTGCTTGCACTATATTATTTTAACGGACAGTTTAACAGAGACACTTTGATGTAGGGAAATATTTGCTAAATATGTTTATGGGAAAGGATGCACTCCTGGAGCCTCACCGGCATCATTTATCAAACAATAAACTATAATTTCAGTGACAGCTAGGATGGCAAAATAGCAACATAAATACTGATGCTCGGCACAACAACAACAATAAGGAAATGAGAGCGAGCCAGGGTGGAGATATTTGATCGAGGTTAGGGCTGTTTCATCTGGCCTGGCCTCGCTTTCCTTCTAGCAAATTATGGATCAATCTATCACCTGAATGGCGCTAATGACTGAATGGGTCATTTATAAAAGCAACCCAAATCTTGTCTGTATTCAGGCAAATGTCCTGTCATTTTAAACCATCTTAAACTGCCAGTGATTTAGCATCTTCATTGCTCCTTTAGCCAATCACTTCCCAAAGGGAACATTTAGAAAAGTGTCATTTTCCCTACAATGATCATTACCTAATCGGGGTGGTAATGTTTTTTGCATTTAGCAGCTTTTATAGCTACATGTCATTGAAGCGATGGCCAAGATAGCTCACTATGACCGAGTCACGATCCTTCCAGTATTTAATCAATAGAAGAACCGGAGCCAATTTAACCTGCACCTATTTTTTTTTCTTGGAGTCAGAAAAGCCTGTTAAGACAACACTTCGTAAACAATTGATGGATTTGCTTATTTATGATTCTTTCGAATGTATTTTGGATGAATGTCACTTTCCATCAACTCTTTCATGCAGTAAATTCTGTTCAATTATGGAGGTTTAGGAACATCTTAATCTGCTCAAAATATACACAAGGGATGCGCCTCCCTGTAACTAAAGCTGATGCGATTCGCATCTGGATGCACAGTCAAAGATATGATAAATTAAAGATACATATGAAGCAGCTTACGATGCAGAGGGATCTGATTTCGATTCGATTCAATGCAATGCAATACAATGGAAAAAATATGATGCTATGCAATTCACATAGATACAGATAGTTCACATATGTCTTTGGTTCAGACAGACAACAAATCATCAATTTTCACTTGCTAAAACAAAACATTTAATAAAACCAGATATGCGTTTCCTGTTCTGTATCCAGGAAGTTACAGCTCTACCTCTGCCATGTTAATCTGTATTCTATGTGACTCTCAGGACACGGCTCGGTCTCCGTAGTGTTGTGTTATACGTCATTTTCACGTAGCAGCAGTGGTGCTGAGAGAACGCACTCGAGAAACAGTTTAGAGAGGAAAAATCTATCTACATATCAAATATTGGTCACAAATGATTGGTCACTTTCTAAAGAATAAAAGTATAAACATCTATTAATAATTATATATAAATGAATCGTTTTGTTTTTTCATTTAATGATGCAAATATGTTAAAAACGATGCATCTTGGTACAAATGCCAATTTTTAGCCGATGCATACTTTTCTAAATCAATGCTTTACATTGTCACCTCTTATTCCGATACAACTTTGCGAATTAGGGAATCTTCCTGCCAGAGGGGAGGAAGGGCAGGGGAGTTTGTATCCCGGGTGAGAGCCACAGCTGCCTGCTTCAGGGTTCTAGAAGTGTGCAGGTACTGTAGAGGTTCACCTTTTTAGCAAAGTGGAGGACACGCTGAAGTCTGCCTTTGTCCTACCTGTTCCAGTGATACAAATGAACTAGTATATGACAGAAGGAACAACACCAGGATGACAAGGCTAAGAATGGATCAAAAAGGGGCTGTTTAGAAACACGACGCTGCCCTTTTTAGGCCAGATGTTACTGCACGCATTGTGATTGTCCAGACAGTCAAGGTGAGAGTATTTTTGCTAGCATAGTCTAGTGCATACAGCTAGTTTTGCTGTTCCTTTGAATACTAGGCTGCAAGTACTGTAGAATCGATGTAGAAAGAAAATTACATTTTACCTGATATTTAACCGTTTTTGTCCTCAATTCTTTAAAAAATTTTTGCAACTGACTGCCATGATGACTCTGATTCCCCCTAACAGTTTCACATAGGACTCTGTTGAATTGGCTCCAGCCTGCCTCATCCGCTTTCATTCCCATGTAAGCTCCAGCAGTCAGCCCTGACAGACTAGCCTCAGGCCAAAACAAAACTTGGTGGGCTTACTCTCATCGCTCAGGCCACCAATCGTATTCACTTATGGCCTTTAGCTCAAGATTCCTGAGTGAAAAAAAAAAGAAAAAAGAAAAAAAAAAAAAGAATATAATGTAGCTATCATGTGAAGAGAGCTTTGTTTGCACTCAGAACTTTGCTGAGAAAATGTCCTTTCCTTTCACAAGCATCTCAAAAGACACTACAGCCCAGAGCTAAACAGCCTAGAGTAGCTTGTGGCCTTAAGCAGCTTTATCAAAGAGCTGAAATTCCTTTTATGGCTTTTTCAATTCCCAGGTAAAAACTTTTATTTTATTTTTTATTTTTTTTGTTCCAGTAGGGTTCAAAGTCAGTTCACATCCCACCCTTGTAGCCACCATGGTTGGGCCCTTGAAGAAGGCCCTTAACTGCTTTAGATGAAAGTTGCTCAAATGCCATGTCTAAAACATTTTAAGAAATGAGTAAACGTCCATGTCCACAGACAGCAGTTGTGTAGAATTTTCTAGACAGGAACGCTACGGTAATTCATGTAACTATTCTTTACAAATGTGGTTAGCTGAAAATCATCTCTTTTGCACAATACGAAAACGCACCAGGTGCAGTTCAGAGCTTTGACATTAACAAAAGGCAAATTGATCAAGTGATGTATAAACAGTGTATCGTAGGGCAACTCACGATTAAAAACAGACAAAACAACAACTCAGCAACAGTGTATTACAGGGAAGACAGTCACAATGAGCGTTTATTTTGCTGTGAAAAATCCTTGGAATATACAGTAGGGCTTCAAAATTGTGTATATGTATTCTGGGAGATAGAGTTTGTGTCAGCCATATTTGTGGGCTGCAGTGGTTGTAGGTAAATGTTTACAGATGCATCTGGTTATATCTTTGGTTCCATAAGCTTTAAGGGTCTTGCTCAAGGGCCAAGTGGCAGCTTGGTGATACTGGGGCTTGAACCCCCGACCTTGCGATCAGTAACCCAGAGCCTCACCTACTTGGGACACTGTGTGAAATGTATTACATTATAAAACGTTTTATTTCACAGTAGAGCAAATGTTTAAACTAAAAAAATTTATCATTTTAAGGAAAAATAAAGTAATAATGGATTTTTTTTTTTTTTTATGTTGAGGAATATTATTTTAAAATAATGAAATATTCTGAATTTCTCTGCCCTCTTTTTACTTCTGAGAGACTTTGCCTCTCTAAGATACACTATTATTATCATCATTTATACCACAATTTGTATAATCTTACTGACCTGTCCTCAATTAACTGTTTAATTGAAATAACATTTACTTTTTCCCCATTTCAAGTTTTTTTTTTCCCAATGTGTTACAGTATTAAAATTTAAAAGGGTTTCGGTACGTATCCTCGATTTGAACTTTAGATTGTTATGCTTTCCCTGTTCTATTGTAAATAAAATATGGATTTGCAAATCATTGCATTGTTTTTTTATTTACAGTGTGCCAACTTTTTTGGAAATTTGTATTGTAATAGTTTGTAGCGATAGTATGCTTGTAATAGTATGTATGGTAATAGCATGTATAGTAATAGTATGTATGGTAATAGTATGTATAGTTATATTTTGTATGGTAATAGTATGTATAGTTATAGTATGTATTGTAATAGTATGTATAGTTATAGTATGTATGGTAATAGTATGTATAGTTATAGTATGTATGGTAATAGTATGTATGGTAATAGTATGTATAGTTATAGTATGTATGGTAATAGTATGTATAGTTATAGTATGTATGGTAATAGTATGTATAGTAATAGTATGTATGGTAATAGTATGTATAGGTATGGTATGTATAGTAATAGCTGATTTTCTTCAGTAGCTAAAGGGCAGGAAAGTGAAATCTATAAGAGCAAAGCCATACTTAAAGTCGTCAAAGGAAAAAAAAAATATCTAAGAAAACCAAACATTAAAATTTGGTAGCCAAGACTCAATGAGTAACTATCGCCCTATATTGATTTTACCAGTCTTATCTAAAATTATTGAAAAAGTTGTAGTAGTGCAACTGAGTGACCATTTAGAAGCCAGACAGCTACTCCATTCTCTCCAGTTTGGGTTTAGACCAGGTTATTCAACAGAAATAGCAAACTGCTGTTTAATTGAAAAAGTAAAAAAGTCCCTGGACAAGGTTAATGTGGTGGGGGCTGTATTTATTGACCTTAAAAAATCATTTGATATGGTCAATCATAGTTTGCGTTTATCTAAAATGTTAAATTTAAAGTTTTCAAATGAGGCAGTGTTGTGGTTTACATCTTACCTCCAGTCTAGAGTACAGTGTGTTAAAGTTGATCAAAACATATCCACACTCTCAAACATAAAAATGGGCATTCCGCAGGGTACTATACTTGGCCCCATGCTGTTTAGTCTTTTTATAAATGACTTGCCCCTGCACTGCTCTGATGCCAGATGTCAGCTTTATGTGGATGATGCAGTTATTTATGCACCCGCTAAGTCACCTGAGCAGGCTGCAGCTGTATTGTCTACTAGTATGTTTGACATCCAACAATGGCTCATCCAAAATCAACTAGTTTTAAATATCACAAAAACAGTTTCTATGTGCTTTTCCATTAAAAAACTCGATTTAAAAGGAAGATTTAATATTAATATACAAAATACAGAAATTAATCCAGTTACAGAATTCAAATACCTAGGATTGGTTTTAGATCCTCAACTAAAATTTGATAAGCACATAAGAACATTTTAAAAACAATACAAAGTAATCTTAATTGTTTTAAATTAATTAGAAGTTTTATACCGCACCAGGCAGCCCTGCTGTACATGCATGCTATGATTTTTTCTCATATATCGTACTGCATGACAGCATGGGCTCAAGCCACTCCTACTGCAACCAAATGCATACGTTCTGTATACAACAGAGCCATAAAAATTATGGACAAAAAACAATTCGACACCATCACTGTACCATTTTTAAGAAATATAATTTAATGAATTTTGAGAGTTTTAGCAATTTTTGCTTTCTTAAATTAATTTACAAGTGCATTAATCATTTAGTACCTGAGCCATTAAGTTCATTTATTGAGAGACAGAGCAGCATTCGAGTCACTAGGAGTTTTACAAATCATGACTGTAAAATCCCATACTGTAGGACCAGTTTTGGTCAGACTATCTTCTCTGTGAAGAGCTCCAAACTCTGGAACTCATTACCATCTGACATAAAGACTATACTGGACTTTAATGTGTTTACTTCCAGGCTAAAAACATTTTTAACTAGTAGGTAAGAGTTGTATATGATATATTTGTGTATGTAAACTTTACGGGTAAATCTCATGGGTAAATTTTATTGTGTATGACTAGGGACGGGAATTGTCCATATCCTGTTATTTGTTTAAATTGAAGTAGTTTAGTATGTAAATTGTACTGTGTTTGGAGCCCAACTAGGGACAGGAGTTGAAAATTAGCATTTGCTATAAACTTTTTATGTAGCATTTCAGTGACAAGCTTGCTTTGACACTATGTATGTTGCATTGTCCCTGTCAAATAAATAAAATGAAATGAAATGAAATGAACGAATGCACACTCCAATGCATCAATATGACAAAAAAGAGTCCTTAATTAATTTCAACTTCTAAATGGGCTCATCGTGTCACCGAGGCAATTAGAGCAAACGGAACGCATTTAGATAATCAGAAAAACTGCGCGACTTGGGATCACAACGTGCCTGACTAATGAGTTCATGCTCACAGATGCCTATTGGGTAAAAGGCACATTAAAAAGGAAATGCTTCACGAGATGATTCGATAAAGTTAATGACAGGGCAAAGCGGCGTACGTAACGACGGCATACTTTTTTTCATCTCGAACGCAATTACCACACACACACTCACACTCGTAATGAGGATTCACAGGCGAGCCTCGTCTCATGGCTTGCTGATCCTTGTACATAAGTTACACTTGTTTTGCATCGCACTTACATGTGTCTTAATGAGGACTCACGCATGGATGCACAGGAACATTCGTAAAACAAATAGACAAACCAGTTATTGTATTTGAGAAGCTAAATTAGAGATAGTGTATTAATAATGGATCCTAGGTTAGCACTGCGGTGCACAAGATACGTAGGGTTTGATAAAACACGCAATAATATCATCCCACCGTAGAGTGATGCCGAGTGCAGTATAATTATG
This sequence comes from Silurus aristotelis, assembly GCF_946808225.1. NCBI lineage: Eukaryota > Metazoa > Chordata > Actinopteri > Siluriformes > Siluridae > Silurus > Silurus aristotelis. The sequence goes on along the minus strand of NC_139596.1, from coordinate 16,636,371 downwards.
CCGCATTGCTTATGCTGAAGTTACTGTATGTTACAAGATGGCAAGCCAGATGTTTTTCTTTTTTTCTGCAGTGAACTAGTGGAATACTTGATCATCGCCAGTAATATGATGCAGCACCCAGTAGAATCGTTCTGTGAATGTTTTTTAGTGTTTTGATTTATATAATGCTCATAAGATTATTTGTAGGCATTAGGGATGTGCATCTCCATAACTAAGGCTGATGTGATTCGTTAGAATGCCTAGCTAACAATATACAGTAAAGATTTTTTATTCCTCTTTTCCTCCTGCCTGGTGGCTCCATCCTCGGCATTCTTCTACCGATATACCCCGTGCCCACCTCCTTTGCACATCTCAATCGTTTATCTTTTACCATGTCTCCAAAATGTCCTACCTGCACGATTCCTCTTATAAGCTCAATTCTAATCCTGTCCATCCGCGTCACTCTTGATGAAAACCTCAACATCTTCAGCTCTGCTACCTCCAGCTCCACCTCCTGTCTTTTACCACTTACTTTATGCCACTTTCTCTAATCCATACAACATCTCAGGTATCACCACAGTCCTCTAAACTTTCCCCTTCACTCTCACAGATACTCTTCTATCACAAATCGCTCCTGCTATCACTCTTCTCCACCCACTCCACCCTGCCTGCACTCTTTTCTTCACTTCTCTAATAATACACACATATATACAGTATATATACCAAATTCGATTCTGATTTCATTTTTATCATCTTTGAGCATCTTTATGTAGGTCAGTGCCTCGATTATCTCCAGAGGCCTGATTCTCTAGTCTTTAGGACAAGAAGAGTGATGATTTATTTACCACACACTCAACCTGTCAGGCTTCATTTCTCTTTAGCAATCTGCTCCGGACGGGACAGCTCGCCTAACGAGACCAAAGCATCACACCCAGGTGAGTGATGCGCACTAGAACGACTTCTCAAGCACGACCATATTCGAACTGATCTCAGCTTTCGGATGCATGCCTGTAAGAGAACATAGAGATATTTAAGCATGGGCATGTTTATGCTTAATAAAAAAGGTGAGAGATGCTGCTGTGTTTGCAGATACAGTACAGACCAAAAGTTTGGACACACCTTCTCATTTAAAGAGTTTTCTTTATTTTCATGACTATGAAAATTGTAGAGTCACACTGAAGGCATCAAGGGCTATTTGACCAAGAAGGAGAGTGATGGGGTGCTGCGCCAGATGACCTGGCCTCCACAGTCACCGGACCTGAACCCAATCGAGATGGTTTAGGGGTGAGCTGGACCGCAGAGTGAAGGCAAAAGGGCCAACAAGTGCCAAGCATCTCTCGGAGAACTCCTTCAAGACTGTTGGAAGACCATTTCAGGTGACTACCTCTTGAAGCTCATCAAGAGAATGGCAAGAGTGTGCAAAGCAGTAATCAAAGCAAAAGGTGGCTACTTTGAAGAACCTAAAATATGACATTTTTCAGTTGTTTCACACTTTTTTGTTATGTATATAATTCCATATATAATTCCACATGTGTTCATTCATAGTTTTGATACCTTCAGGGTGAATCTACAATTTTCATAGTCATGAAAATAAAGAAAACTCTTTGAATGAGAAGGTGTGTCCAAACTTTTGGTCTGTACTGTATGAGCAAAGCAGCCATGTTGAATTGATGTCGCTTGCTGCACTAAAGGTTGATTAAACCTGATGAGGAAATTTTGCTTGCATTTTCTTTTAGTCCGAGTTTGAAAATTTTGAGTCACAGGTTTTAGTTGTAAGAAGCATGAATTCTTAATGAATGTGTGAAAGACTTTATGTCATTATGTCAAAGATTATGAGCGAACTTCCTCCTTTTATACACTTTTACCCTTTTTGCTTTGTTTTGATTCATTCCATTCATTCATGCTTATTATTTGCTTTTACTGTCACGGGTTCATGTTTTTATTCTTGAAATGTCTCCACCTCTGTCTTGTCATTGGTCCTCGTGTCTTTCCATTCACAGCTGTTCCCACTTTTGTTTTCATTCATTTGTGTTTAAACTCCACATTTGTGTAAGATGCCTCTTCGCAAAGTTCCTCGTTCAGTCCCTGCCACTTGCACAAAGCTGTTTTTTAGTTTTTTTGCATAAATTCATATTTCATGATTTAATGGTTTTGATTTTTTGCTTTTGCACATCTTTTGTTGTATGCAGATCTCCTGACACATTGCGCATTAATAAATAAGGGAAAAACTATCAGAATGTGTGTTTTAAAGTGTGTGTGTGTGTGTGTGTGTGTGTGTGTGTGTGTGTGTGTGTGTGTGTGTGTGTGTGTGTGTGTGTGTGTGTGTGTGTACGGTCGAGGTTAACCCCCACGAGTATCACTGTGTGTTATGTACTATGACCCCTCGCGAGTAACAAAAATTGGCGAGGTTTTGACTCTCCTTTTGATGGTTCTTTTTTCAAGGAATTGTACTGTAGTGTAAACTCAACAAAAATTGTGAATTACTCGTCATAAATGTTTTATTTACTACTTTAGATAAATATTACAAAAATAAAATCGTTTTTTTAAACATTTTTATGCCATTTATCAGTTCAAACTTGGCGAAAAAAAGTCGCGGACTATGGAGATTCCACTGTACATATACACAGTGTGTATTTATTATTATTATTTATTTATTTATTTATTTATTTTTTGTGCATATTTGTCAAACTTGAATGGTTCAGATTATAAAACTAATTTTAATATTACACAAAGATAACCAGAGTAAATCCAAAATGCAGTTTCCAAATGATGATTTTATGTACTAAGGGAAAAAAGCCGTCCAAACCTCCCTGGTTTATAAAGTCAAGTTAGATTCTCTCTAATAAAAGAATGAGAATAAATGATCTAATGTTTTCATTATAAATTTGTAGAATAATTTAGTATAAAATTCTCAAATAGCTACTAGTTCTAATATCATTCTATTAGCAGATCAAATATTGCTAACGCCTCACACCTAGTTGTGGAATATCCTGCTTATATCCTGGTCATTTTCCAGCATTGACAAGTTAAAGCTGGTATTAATGTTTGCTGCACAAAACCAACTGAATGGATTAAAATAATGGTTAATTTTTGTTTTATATTATATATATGGATTGTTGAATGATGTAGAATTCTGATGTTCTACATCATGCATAAAAATTGCATTTATTTGAATGAATATTAATGAATAGAAATGTGATATTCGAACAGAAAAAGCGTGTATGAATTGCATGCATTTGTGCCTCGACCCGTATTAAAGATATCCACCATATAAGTGAAACCACACGGAAATATCCTCCATGTACTGTATCTCGTGAAGGTCATCAAGAAAATGTTTCGATAGCTGTCTCACTCTGTACCTAGAACTGTGTTACTATGTTAAGTGTTGTCTATAAGGGAGGACATTTATTTAGAATTCTGATTAAACAACCAAAATAACTTGTGTTCAATGGTTCGACACCTTCCATCCAATCAAAATGGACGAATTGAGAAGTAACAGGACTGCTACAGAAACAATGGTAATTAATAACAGCTTCAGATTTGCAGTGGGAGCTGTGCAAGCACACCTTTGCTGCTTTCGAGTTGGCAGCGATGCTTACGTTGCTGTTATTTTGTAATTTGTACGTTAACAAAGACGGCAAGCTTCTTCATAATATGTTCGCCAATGCAACAACCATTCCATCTAATGCCAGTTTACTGGTGATTTTTTTGTTTGTTTGTTTGTTGTGGTTTCAGGTTGTGGAAGCCGCTGTTTGTTTACAGAACTTTGTTGGAAAAGAGCCGATCGTATATATGATTAATGATGTCCAATTACCAGGACCTGAGTATACACATTTTTAGAGGGTTCATTAATCTTAAAGACTTTCCTGAGTTCTCTTCGAGAAAGCTTGTACTTCAATTGGCTTTCCTTTTTACTTTTATGATGACGGATGATGCTAAGGTTTTGTTTTAAGCCTGCAGCTACTGTACATGCATTAGGGTATTTTTTATATTCAATGTTGATCTTCTGGTCTGAATATTAAAACTTTGAACCAATGCTACTGGAAGAACTTTCAGAACTGCGGGTTTGACCCTTGCCTGCCAGAGGTTTAGCCAAAGTTCTGAGAACATAGTTCAGGGGGTTGATGATGGGCGAATCATGTTACTACAGCCTGCAAATTAAAACTTACAAGGTGCACTGAATGCAACATCGGTGTGCGGTTTGGTCCATTACATGAAGGTCATTTGGTCAAAATGCAGCTTAATTACAGTTAAATGTATGTTGATAATGTTGGAAGGAACAAATATTTATATCTGATAGAACATTAACTATTTGTTTCTGAATGTAGGTTTTTTTTTTATTTATGTTTCTACTTATTTTACTTATTTATTGATTTTTTCCTTATCTAATTACATTGTGGACACCTTAGCATAAGTTTCATATGTGCCTTAAAAACATCCTGTTCCACATCTAGTCCCATTTGCTCTTAAGGTAACCTCCACTCTTCTGGAAAGATGTTCCTTCATTCATTCAGCCACGAAGGTGTTAGTAAAGTCAGGTATTGATGTAGGTGAGGTGAGGAGGCCTAGGGTGCAGTCAGCATTCACACTCATTATGTCAATAGGGTTGAGGTCAGAGCTCTATAGCAGGAGACCTTCGACTCTAGCTTATGTAAAGCGGATCTTCATGGAGCTGGCTTTGTGCATTTGGGTTTCCTAGTTCAAGTGAAAAAAAGATTTCATGCTACTGCATCTAAAGACGTTAGTTTGGGAAAGTAACACATATCTGCACAATTCAGGCAATGTTTTTGTTCATATAGGGTAGATATTGTATTTATTTATTTATTAACTGATGTACCTACTTATTTATATTATGGGAATTTATAATCTCGTGCTACTTGTTTTCATGAATGCAGATAGGGATAATATTATCTCTTTAAAGTTTTCTTTTAGCGCTTCTTTATATTTAATATAATTTTTTTTACCGTGATACTGTATGTTTCCTTTTCGTTCGAAAATTCAACGAGATGAATATGTTACTACTGTATTTAATAGCTAGTAATTTCAGTGACACAAGTTCAGAAAAGGTGTTTTTTTGCTATTAAATATTATCTCTAATCAGCCATAAAATATTGCACTTTTGAACATATTTTTTTTCTTCATTTTGTTCCACCTAATAGCCATGTATTTATTAAGTTAATTGAGCTTCAAAGACTGTTTCATACTCAATTATTTTTCCCAGAATCAGATAACAGGTTTCTTAATTTCACTAATTACGCCTATTAATTTCCCAGTTCATAAATCAGCTAATTGCTCTTCTTAATAATATGTGATTTTCCCCCTCTTTTCAGTGTGCAAACACTGTAATATTCTTATAATTATTTTTATTAATATTATTATTATGAGGTATTTTTTTTAATAAATTAATTTTCAGGCAGCTATTAATATATATATATATATATATATATATATATATATACATTAAGGAAAATAAGTATTTGAACACCCTGCTATTTTGCAAGTTCTCCCACTTAGAAATCATGAAGGGGTCTGAAATTGTCATCGTAGGTGCATGTCCACTGTGAGAGACATAATCTAAAAAAAAAAAATCCAGAAATCACAATATATGATTTTTAAACTATTTATTTGTATGATACAGCTGCAAATAAGTATTTGAACACCTGAGAAAGTGAATGTTAATATTTGGTACAGGAGCCTTTGTTTGCAATTACAGAGGTCAAACGTTTCCTGTAGTTTTTCACCAGGTTTGCACACACTGCAGGAGGGATTTTAGCCCACTCCTCCACACAGATCTTCTCTAGATCAGTCAGGTTTTTGGCCTGTCGCTGAGAAACACGGAGTTTAAGCTCCCTCCAAAGATTCTCTATTGGGTTTAGGTCTGGAGACTGGCTAGGCCATGCCAGAACCTTGATATGCTTCTTACAGAGCCACTCCTTGGTTATCCTGGCTGTGTGCTTCGGGTCATTGTCATGTTGGAAGACCCAGCCTCGACCCATCTTCAATGCTCTAACTGAGGGAAGGAGGTTGTTCCCCAAAATCTCGCAATACATGGCCCCGGTCATCCTCTCCTTAATACAGTGCAGTCGCCCTGTCCCATGTGCAGAAAAACACCCCCAAAGCATGATGCTACCACCCCCATGCTTCACAGTAGGGATAGTGTTCTTGGGATGGTACTCATCATTCTTCTTCCTCCAAACACGTTTAGTGGAATTATGACCCAAAAGTTCTATTTTGGTCTCATCTGACCACATGACTTTCTCCCATGACTCCTCTGGATCATCCAAATGGTCATTGGCAAACTTAAGACGTGCCTGGACATGTGCTGGTTTAAGCAGGGGAACCTTCCGTGCCATGCATGATTTCAAACCATGACGTCTTAGGGTATTACCAACAGTAACCTTGGAAACGGTGGTCCCAGCTCTATTCAGGTCATTGACCAGCTCCTCCCGTGTAGTTCTGGGCTGATTTCTCACCTTCCTTAGGATCATTGAGACCCCACGAGGTGAGATCTTGCATGGAGCCCCAGTCCGAGGGAGATTGACAGTCATGTTTAGCTTCTTCCATTTTCTAATGATTGCTCCAACAGTGGATCTTTTTTCACCAAGCTGCTTGGCAATTTCCCCGTAGCTCTTTCCAGCCTTGTGGAGGTGTACAATTTTGTCTCTAGTATCTTTGGACAGCTCTCTGGTCTTGGCCATGTTAGTAGTTGGATTCTTACTGATTGTATGGGGTGGACAGGTGTCTTTATGCAGCTAACGACCTCAAACAGGTGCATCTAATTTAGGATAATAAATGTAGTGGAGGTGGACATTTTAAAGGCAGACTAACAGGTCTTTGAGGGTCAGAATTCTAGCTGATAGACAGGTGTTCAAATACTTATTTGCAGCTGTATCATACAAATAAATAGTTTAAAAATCCTATATTGTGATTTCTGGATTATTTTTTTTTAGATTATGTCTCTCACAGTGGACATGCACCTACGATGACAATTTCAGACCCCTCCATGATTTCTAAGTGGGAGAACTTGCAAAATAGCAGGGTGTTCAAATACTTATTTTCCTCAATATATATATATATATATATATATATATATATATATATATATATATATATATTGTGTGAGCACCATTCTCATCTAGCACTCATGCGTCTGTTTTTTGAAGCAGCTTCTGCACCTGACACACTGCACGAGGACTCGACTTGCGAGTCCTGTTCCGAGTGGAACCCGTCTTGGAAAACCTCTGTATGACCCTGGACACTGTACTGTAACTCAGTTTCAGGGTGTTACCGATCTTCTTATACCCTCGGCATCTTTGTGGAGAGCAACAATTCCTCAAAACCTCTTTACCATGAGGTGCATGTTGAACATCCACTGTTCAGCACCAAATTATAACTGCTTTAATACAAGATACACAAATTTGTATGGTTTTGTCAAGCATGGTTGCACCACATAAAGCTGTTATCACTGAACGTGAACACTTTTGTTGACAGTTATTTTGACACTAATGGCTGTATGTTGAGTTATTTTGAGAGTTGAGACAGTACTGCTGTAAATCTGTACAAAAAGTATTGTGATATCTGACTTTTCCAGCCATATGTGGTTCTTATACAGGATATAATATGTGGTTTAATTATACAGGAAGTCTTTGGATTCCTTAGCATGAAATTTGCCTTTCATTTGAAACAGAAGACTAAAACCTGTCCCAGCATGACGATGTCCCTGTGCACAAAGCTAGCTATATGAAGATATGTATACAAGATACATGGGTTGGAGTAGAAGATCTCCTGCTATAGAACTCTGACCTCAACCCTATTAAACACCTTTGGGATGAATGTAAACTCTGACTGCACCCCAGGTCTCCTCACTTCACCTACATCAGTACCCAACTTTACTAATACCCCTGTGGTTGAATGATTCTCCACAAATCATCCCAGAAGCGTGGAGCTTATTATAACAGTAAATGGGGATTATATGTGAAACGGTATGTTTAAAAAGAAGCATATAATCTTATACTCATAATCTGTAAACATTTGTCTGTAAAATGTACTGTATATTTTGTAAGTATGGTTTAAATAAATTGTAATGATCACATAAAAAATATTATATATATATATATGATGCTATTTGACCAATTCAATGCAGTATTAATAAACAAATGAACATAAATATGCACACAGCACTTCCAAGCGTGAATGATGAATGCTGAAACTAACGCCTTGATGTGTTTATATTATTTCTAAATTAGTCCCATCAGAGCTGTTCTAATCTCCTTAAAGCATTTTTTTACTCTGGTTATCTTCATGCTTGACTTCACCATGAAACATTCCTCATCTGGAGATGAAACAGAAACAGAGATGTTAATGTTAATATCTCATTTTTCTAACTGGCAGGTGCTTCCATATGTCTTTGGAATTGCAACAACCCAATTAGATTGCACATCTGTTCCATTAACAAATCAAGATCTCATCCATCAAATCTGTCACACTCGTCTCTCAGCGTTCCCCAAACACCATATTCTTCAAGATTCTTCAATGGCATTTCTGCACAGTGGACATAAATGAAACCTGAAGTCATTTTAAGGTCATTCTGCCAGACGGTGAGAACTTACTTTTTCAGATTTTTCCCATTAATGACATAATTATAGAAGTTTTGAAATGTACAGCTCCTGTCAAATGTATGGAAACACCTAGTCTTTTATCTTTTTTGAGACACATAGATGTTCATTTTGTTTCTATCCAACAAACTAAGTAAAAGGCAAAAACACACAAGATTTGTATAGCGAATAAATGGAAGAAAGTTCTGTTGATTCATGAAGAAGAACTTCTGTAAAATGGAGAGCAGGAAAAAAAAATGTGAGCAAACTGTCTCACCTCCACAGTCAAACATGGAGGTGAAATCTTAATGGACTTATTCTGGGTAAAAGGAATCATAACCCAACATGGCTTCCATTCAATACTTTAACACCATGCAGTTCCGTCTGGACTGCAGCTCTTTGAAACCGAATTCCACCTTAAAAGACTAAGAGCTGAATCGTACCTCCAAGCTCTCTAATCATTGTTTAAACAGTCTATCAATCCATCATGGTATGGCCTGCCCAGGCACCACACCTACATCCTATTGAATTGCTCTGGGATGAACTGAATCAAAAAGTCAAAAAGAAGCAGTATTTCATCCTTTCAGCTTAATGTTTGGCGAAAAGAAATGTCCGGATGCCGAATGATAAAGTGCTGGGGTACTGATTGGAAGGTTGAGGGTGTTGCCCCTGTGTTGCCAAGCTGCCACTCTTGGGCCCTTAAGCAAGGCCCTTTACCCTCTGTGGTTCAGGTGCACCATATCATGGCTGACTCTGCGCTTTGAACCAAGCTTCCAAGCAAGCTGGGATATGAGAAGCAAGAATTTCACTGTGCTGGAATGTACAAACGCTATTCTATTCATCTTGTTTGTCGCATATAAATAAAAAGAACATGCATTTGTCTATCAAAAAGGAATCTTTTGACAGGCACTATATGAAGTGCAGGCACAGTGCACACCACTCTGAATGTACATCAGCTTTAAGGAGAGTTATATACAGCTTTTTATTATATTAATGTGCTCATTGTAATAATTTATTATTTCTATAGTAACAGCTAATTCACCTCATGCTTCAGCTATCATAATGACTGCTACTTATTATGATTCCCCAGTCGGTGTTGATTTTACAATAGGTATTGCTTCAGCATGATTTATTCTGCTTTCATGACAACTGGGAAGTCTGGATATTTCTTTATTTCTTCAATAAAAAAAAGCTAATGCACACTAGAAACCAGGGTAGCACTTTTTACAGCATTAGCACAAATTTCAAAAGGAAAAAACCTTAGAATTTATATTAAAGACTGTCGGATTAAAGTGCATTCAAAAAGATTGTGTAACTCCAGATTTTGCGAATTAGAATTTTCAGATTGCTGCACTTGGTAAAATTAGACTGTCTTGGTAGGTGAATGTATTTTTTCCATTTTTGTAGCTCAAAAGTGGTCCAAACCATACTAGATTTTGTTATCACCCATCATAATAGACCAAAAGGCTGTAAATGAGTGTACATACTGTACTGTAAGTAAACAGTATTATTTTTTAATCTGACTATATGTACTACACAGACTGAAAACAAATCTTGACTCTTCACTAACCAAATTAATGGGAATTTTGCATCTACAATATTGGTTGAACATGCCGTTTAATTATTTAACAGGTTTTTTTTTTCATTGATTCGTACCAAAAATACATTGACCTACAAAGTCACCTGCTTAAAAAGGTTATGGATGTTCATGTAGATTTCTAACAATTGGCAGAAAGATCTTATGCAAATGTCATATATTACGTTCAAAGATTCATAAAGCTCTATGTGTTGCTACTTGTCTTGTTCACTATAAGTAAATAAAAACAGGAAGTCTTTCCTGTGCTGGGTTTTGTGATATTTCAGGTTGGTGCTTTGTGTAATTCTGAATAAAGCAGCCATTTAGCTGTGACACTTCTCAGAAGAAAATAATGTGTGTCTAACATTGTTTTAACGAGTGATGGATGCGAGTCCTGACACTGTCTTTTAGATCATGGATACAGAGCTGATGAAGGACATTAACATTAATGTTGAATGAAATAAATGCTACGGTGAAATGAAGCTAGTTATGAAATCGTTTTTTTTATTTTGATCCCTCTGTCATTAATTCTAAAGTCCGAGACTGGTGTGTTTTAATGGCGTTTCTCTAAGATTTCATGGAATTTTAAATTAAGATGGATTACAACAGCATGTAGTCAGGAGGTAAAAACTCACTGAAATTTAGGACTTTTTAAAATCTATCTAGTGACTTAGGTCTGTCACTCAGATGTCTTGAACTCTTCATGATCAGAGATTTGTCACTGGGAAACAGTGACGGTCAATAATTGGTCATTAGAAAATATTAGTTCTCTTTCAGTAACTCTAGCTGCGTCAACAATGCTTTATGGGAACGCTTTGACGTTGTCCATGCTCTGAATCATGTGTGTAATTAATCCAATGGAAAGTGTGGCGACACACCGCCGACCAGGAAGCTATAAAAGCACATAGAGTGAAGCCGATGCTGAGGCCTGGGGAATGGCAACTCCACCCTCAGGTGGTGGAGCAGATCTGGAAGAAGTTCTAAAGAGCTCAAGTAGGCTTGTTCGTGGTTCATGAGACATCGCACTGTCTCCCCTGGTCCTCTCTTTCACCTCCAGCTCCTCTAGGGCTACAGGCTCCATGGCACAGGCATGGCCGAGGCAGCGCCTGTATGCCTTCCACCATGTCGTGCTGCTCCCGGGAGTTTTACAGAGAGAGGGATCATATATATATATATATATATATATATATATATATATATATATATATATATATATATATATATATATATATATATTTATATATATATATATATATAAAAAGAGAGAGAGAAAGAGAGGAAAGAGACTCTAAACCAGGGATGTGTAAATGCCATGCATGGCTGAAGGCTCCCAAATCAGGAAGTTTTAGGGCAGATTTTGTGCACTGAGCCACAGAGTTTCTTTTGAGGTCAGGGATGGGCAGATCTTCTTCCGATTTCCACAGTCTTTTAAGCCTGATGTGAGGACGAATGAAGCAAAATGCACCGTGTCTGTGTCGGATTCAGAGACCTGGAGTGGATTCTGATGTGTATTTGGGCTGAGTTTTAGAAAAGTTGACAGCAAATAAAAAAAAAAGAAAGAAAGAAAGAAAGAAAGTACACAGAACTTTATGATTATTTACAAAAACCCAGACTCAAATACATGAATAGGTTCTGTATTACTGTATGACAATCAAACACTGAAATGATTTGCTAATTAAACTCAGCTCAAACACATAGAACCCCTGACCTCTGTGTGCTCTGAATGCTGCCAAAAGTGTGGCCTCATGTAACTCCATCAATACGCACACCAAATCGAAATTCCTTTTAGATCACACATCAGGATAGATTAGCCACATAGGCTATGTCAGAGATGAGCTTTAAGTCTCAGAAAGATGACCTGAACAAGGCTGCATTTCTAATCCTGTTTATATTGCTAATCCTATCTTTTTTTATATTGTCAAGCTCAGCAAAACACCTTTAAATCTGAATAAAAAAGCTTTTGAAGCAAAGAAAAGCTGACATAAAGCATTTATAACCACAATGTGGTAAATATCTTTGGTAGTGCTCATGTCATGCTGAAATTAATTCTCAATTAGCCATCAATTAGACAACAAAGTGTAATGTTTGTATATTTTTTGTATAAGTGGAATCTGGAATCTGTCAGACATTCAAAATTTAAAAGAAATAAAGATACATGCAACAATTAAAATGTGATATAAAATTAAACATGTGAGAAAAAAAATCTATATAATGTAAGCTATATATAAATTTTATATATTAAAAAATGTAAAAGAAAGAAAGAAAAGAAAAAAAAATAGAATTACAGGCACAAGTAAAAAAAAAAAAAAAACATTTGAAATGTCTAAAAACCTTAAATTCAAGCAAACAAACCAAACAAAGCATGTTTGTCTGACTTTTCTGTACAGACTATGATGGCTTTGTTAGTGCTAATGATGAAATACCGTAAGTCACATAGTTTGTAATCGTGCTGGTCTTCTATGACCTCCACATTTACCTTGCAATCTAAACTCCAATGTTCTTTTCCTTTTTCTGAAAAAAAGTACAACAAAAACTCCCCAAACCAGCTTCCTGGATCTGACAAGCTAATCTTCAAATAGAACTTCATCCTTTAATACAACGTTTGAGGGAAAAAAAAAAAAAAGAATCTTTCCAGCAAAGCATCAGTCTGAGGAGGAGTATTCATTTCATAATTTAGATTTCTGAGAAGCCGAATGATCTGAGCTCTTTATCTGATGACCACTCTCACAGTGCTAACCTTGAAATCTCTCTCTCTCTAACTCGCTTTCGAGTGGGCTCTCTAATGAAGGGTCTGTTTTTTTCTCAACCATCTTTTTTTCCAGCCCATTCCCCATCTTTATCATCAGATTCCATTGGAGCGGAGCAAACTGCTTAAGATTGAGTTTCGAGGTTTTGTCTGGGATACATCTCCAGCACTCTACTCTGGACTGAAATTGCGTTATTTTAGGTGGAAATGTGTCATATTCTGTACATTTCTGCTATTCTTATTAAGTTAGCTCAAAAAGATCATAGGTTTTTTAGCTTTTTATCGCTAATCGATGCATGTTATTTGCTGCTAAATGCATTCTCGGGTGTGCATGCATGTTGCATTAATTTTATTGGGATGTTTCATGCAAGATCATTGAATTAGTCTACATAAAAGTGTTGCTCACATTTAGATTTGAACCAATCTATGTTAAATGGCACCTTTTGAGTCTAAATTCTTTTTCTCATTTCATGCCCAACCATTGCCAGGAGAACAAGGAAGCGAAACTAGCCATGATCTTTGAGTAAGAGGGGCATATTCTGGGACATAATCACACTGTACAGTGTCTTTAACTTTTATATAACAATAAGGATACTTAATAATCCTTGTTTCTCTCTCGGTCACCTTTTTTCTCCCTCTAGTTACAAGCGACCAGTGTTCCAGTCCATTTCTTCTTCCTAGATCTGCCTGGCTTATCCCAGCATCCTGTCCCTGGATGGGGTTCTTTTGATTGGAAACCACTCTGTGCAGCTAGAGATGGTTCCACATCAATGGCCTGGGGATCCATGGGATTACTGAGCAACACAGAAGCTATGAGGATGGATTTGGTCAACAGTCTATTACAATGGCCAAGGACCACAGGATGCGTTTAATCGGCAATCACTGCACACCTTAACAACAATGAACTATAATGAATGGACATTCGGTGCCACCCAGAAGAGGACGGGTTCCCTTTTAAGTCTGGTTCCTCTCAAGGTTTCTTCCTCATGCCATCTCAGGGAGTTTTTTCTTGCCACAGTCGCCACTGGCTCACTCATTAGGGACAAACTGTCATAAACAATTATATGGAATGAATTTATACAATTTTTATTACTGCCTCATTTCCTTTGAGACAATGTCTATTGTTAAAAGTGCTTTATAAAAATCTATTAAAATTGAGAATATTCTGTCCTTCTGTCAACCACATTGATATTTGCCAATTGTGTGCTGGCCAAAATGTTCAGCTGAAATCTCCAAACTTGCACAAATGTACCATATGCTGTATAATATATCTCTATTATACCTCAATTTGTGACAAGAAGTCATAAAAACAACACATCACCATATCAGACAGACAAGTGAACATTCTAGCAGCACAAGCTTTTGATGCAGAAATGATTTGCTTTGGTTTCTTGGCTGACAACTTATCTTCTCATGAGTTTTTCAGATGGAAAAAAGTAAAGCAAAGCCAAATTTACAAAGCTTTTTTTTTATACTGAAACATCTGTGTAACCAGGAAGAAAACCATAAAGCATGAGAAATCCAATCTGACTTTTTCTTATTGTAGTTGTATAGCCATGTGCAAGTTTCATGTATTGGAAAGTGTTTTTGGTGAATTGGATTTCTTTCCAGTCTGGAAATATATATAAAAGATGCTCAGATATATGCCATGTTCAGGTAGCAAATTCAGGCTGTAATGGGCTTAAATTATGGCAGCCTAATGTCGTATTAGTAACTGACGAGAATATAATCATTAATGTAATCTTTTAAACATTTCATTAACCTAAAGGAAATCACCATTAAAACCTTTGCAACTCAATTAATCCTAAAATAAGTCACTTGCTAATCGGGTATCTTTCAGGAACTCTTTATTGCCCACAGAAGAGTTTATAAGCCAACCGTATACTTCGTTTTCCTACAGAAAAAAAATAAAACACCTGAAAAAGGGCAAGAACATGTTGAAATCTCGATTCTCTCTGACAGGTGTATATGTATGTAATATTGACAGGAAACCATGAAAATAAATGGTTTTTAAATGTGCATGACTTTCGTTTGTGAAGAAATTTCTACTTTGGATTTTTAAAAGAAGTCTTCACGGTGCATTTCCATCCACACAGACCACACAGTAGCTCCTCAGCTCAAGACCGGACAACTGCAAATCCCTTCTGGTGGGTCTGCCTCTAAAAGATGTTTAACTTCTGCAACTGATCCGGTATGCAGCTCCATGACTTGACCATCATACTGTAGGTTCTCCCACACTACCCTACTGCTAAGCTTTCTCCACTGACTTCCTGTAGCTGCCTGCATCAAATTAAAAATTGTAATGCTTGCCTTCCGCCATGATTAAGAAACCTCAAGTCAAGTCAAGTCAAGTTTATTTGTATAGCGCTTTTCACAACAGACAATGTCTTAAAGCAGCTTTACAGAAATCAACAGTCAAGGTGAATGGTGTGTATTTGTCCCTGATGAGCAGCCGTGGAGACTGTGACCAGGAAAAACTCCCTTAGATGTAATGAGAAAGAAACCTTGAGGGGAACCAGACTCAAAAGGGGAACCCATCCTCATTTGGGTGACATCAAGAGTTTGATCATAAATCTTTCAACAATACTGGAGAGTGGGAACTAACATGAGTGCTGGAGTATAAGATTATAAGTAATGTTCTTTCTACAGTCTTATACAGTCTTTATGTTTATAACAGTCTTTATGGTTATACTTCAAGAGGAACCAGATTTAAAAGGGAACCCCATCTGGGTGGCACCGAATGTCTATTCATTACAGTTCAGTCATTGTTGAAAGGTACTGTTTAGTTATCGGCAAACATGCAAAACTGTTCTCTTTTTGTTATCAAGGCATGTCATGAACGCGGGTCTGAACCTATCACGGATCGATGAGGTACTGTAAAAAACTTTTTTGTGTGTGCCAGTTTTTGAGTGCCGTACAGTCTGATAGTCTGACAACTGAGATCTTACAGCGTGACATAGGGGTCATGTTCATATCTGACAAGCAACAGTCGCACAGTGTGCACGCGGTATTAGTCTGAATCCTACCAGTGTCAGAACCCATTTATTGATAGAGTCTTCAGAGCACTTTTGTAAGTCACACAGGATAAGTGCCATAAATGCCATAAATGATAATGTACGTAATGTCAGCAACACTATAACACAAACAATGATGGCAAGCACACCAGCCATTCTGGATTCCATTGTAATTAATGGGTTGGACTAATATCACGCAGGGTGCGATCTACTCGAAGCTAGATAATTGCAAAGCAGAAAATAATAATTATTTTGCAAGCCGGCCAGCTGGCAGGAAGGGAAGAAATGGCCATTCAAACTCGGCACACCAGCTCTTTAAATTACACGCTCCGTGAATCAGCAGTAATAACCTCCACCCACAGACAAGCAAATACAGTCCTGTATAAACATCAGGGTCAGTAATAGACAATCTATACACCATCAGTAGGCTGATAGAGACAGTTAACAGAAATAAGTCTTGATAAGGCTTCAAACACACACACACACACACACTCGCTTACTCACTCGCAGAAACATCCAAACAAAGAAAAAGACAAAACAAAAATAAATAACTCAGTCATAACAGATATTTTAGTCCACTACTAAGTCATAATGACCTCGCTGACTGAAAATCTTTAGCCTCGCCAATTCCTCTTCCTCTGTAAACCAAAAGAAATTAAGCGATTATATGTGGTTCTGATGCCATTTTTCTGTTTCGCAACTTATCACGAGTTTAGATTAACGCTGACTGGAAGCAAAGCCCGTCTTCTTTCCCAATCATGTCCATCAAGTGCAATGTCTCACTATCTCTCCATCAGATGTGCTTGAGCTGTGTTTGAACCGACTGCTTTAATTGAGCAAAAATAAATCGCTTTAATAAATCAACCTCAGCTGAGTCTGAATATCAGGCTAGTCGGATAATTGGCAACTGACTGGCAGCTGAAGATATCAGCACATGCAGTAGGAGCAAGAAACTAATGATAGAGTTAATCATGCACTTTTCTGACTGTTCATTTTGAAGCTTTTTTTTTTTTTCCTTTCTGTCGAAACGTCTCCAACCAAGGATCTGTACGGGCAACAAAAGAGCTAGGAGAGACTTAATAAGGCGGGTGGGCCATTTTACTCAACACATGTACATTAGAATAGAGTGAATAGAATTATTTCTTCACATATCGCAGTGATGTTAGAAAGCTGGGATCAGCCATGATACCACACCTGGAGCACAGAGGGTTTAGGGCTATGCATATGAATTTAACCGTTAATGTGAAACCTCTACATTTGTCACACATATAACTGAACCGGGTGAAGGTTTTTAAGTGTCACATGTTCTCAATAGACCTGAAAGAACCAAGGATTGGTTAGAATTCAAGTATTTTTGGAGACGGTCACCATGTAAAGAGTAAAATATTTAGGGAAGCACCTTACTAGACAGAAATAACTTTTAACATGATGCATCTTCCACTATGCAACCCAGATGAGGATGGGTTTCCCTTTTGAGTCTGGTTCCTCACAAGGTTTCTTCCTTGTGCCATCTCGGGGAGTTTTTCCTTGCCACAGTCGCCACCGGTTTGCTCATCAGGGACAAACTTACACTTATAAAGACCATCCTATTCATTTTTCACCACATTATATGTGTAAAGCTGCGTTGAGACAATGCTCATTGTCAAAAGCACAATAAAAATACATTTTATTGAATTGAATTGAACTATGCTTCACCATGTGGACAGTGATATCAGAATGTTGGGTTTCTACCAAATTTATGGCTCTGTGACAAGGAATCAGACAACAGAACATTGTTCTATATGTTTGCTGAGTCACCAACATGGCTTTTTCAACGTTTTTGTGTGGATTTTGGATTTTATACAGCTCTACTATAAAGCCTAGGTTTGTACGACAACAGCTGTAAACAGCTTCTGTCTGAGCTCTGGATCTCTCTAGCTTCAGTTACGGCTTTGTTATTTCTCTCTCGATCTCTCTTTATGTCTCTCCCTCTCTTTCTGTTGCTGTCCATCTTACAGTATTTAAAAATCCTGTCTATTTCTTCTCGCTTGTATAACCTCCTCCTCTTCACAGTCCCACATACTGTACACATTTTGTTCCTTTTAGGTTGAATTTATTTATTTGTCTTCTCCAGGTCCAGTCGCTATGTCAGGATGATTCAGCTCATCTGGGGAAAGAATTAAAAGACACAAACCACTTCCTTATTGACCGTGTATCAACATCTGAGAAGTGGGAAACTTTGGATTGACAATAAACCTGAAAGCGAGCTCGGCATCGGCCGGCTCATAAAAGAGAGCCGTATCAACCAGATGACATTGAGATCGATTGCGGAGAAGGTTCAGTCCAGCTCTCTCGTTTGTTACAATCAGGCCTAGACTTTTCAGTGCTTTACTGATGGATGAGCTCGAGAAAAGGAACTGAAAGAAAAAAAAAACCTCAATGACCCGATGACAATATTGAAAGAGAGGATGAAAAACTGGGAATTCATAAAATGTCTTTGTGCAAAACAATCGATGGTGATAAAATGCATTTTCATTATCAGGACTTTAGCTTCAATTCGATATTGTTTGTATGATGTAGAGAGACGGATTTGGACTTTAAAGACGCTGCTCGCATTTCAGTAAATAAACTGACAGTATCTGGACGTTAAAAATTAAAGGCAAATATTGATCTGGTGCAGCTGATATTAGTTCCGCCTTGATGAGACATCCTGCATCATTTTAACAAGCATCCTGGCATGGACAGTAGCCGGGCTTTCGGGGACTGACAAGCATCTGAACATTGATCATATGCCAGCGTGAATCTGAGATGATTTTAAATGCAAAGAAAAAGTAAGAGAGCAAAAAACTGCAATGCAGTAGAAATCAAATATGCTCTGCTCTCCCTCTCACTCTCTCTCTCTATCTTTCTCTCTCTCTATCTTTCTCTCTCAGTGAGCTTTGCCATTTATTATGTAAAGAATAAAACACTTTCAGGTGTGCAATTATAGTCAAATATTGATGTTGTCCTGTGGCTCAAACTGAAGATATGAACAAAAGTCCATTTTATATTTAGTCTTCATTTACTGTTATAATAATCTCCACACTTCTGGGAAGATGTTTCACTAGATTTTAGAGAGTGTTTGTGGAGATTTTGCTCATTTAGCTACAAGAATGTTAATAAAGACAGATACTGATGTAGTTGAGAGTGAGGATACCTGGGGTTCAGTCAGCATTCACATTTATCCCAAAGGTGTTCAATAGGGTTGAGGGTCAGAACTCTATAGCAGGAGATCTTTCATTCTATGAAGATCTGGTTTACATGGGTTGAAGTTGAAGATCCATTTCTATAGAGCTCACCTTTGGGATGAACGTAAACACTGACTAAACTCCAGGTCTCACCTACATCAGTACCTGAATTTACTTGTGGCTGATGAATACAAATGTCCACAATCACACTCGAATATTAAGCACATACCGTTCTTATGACCAGGTGTCAAAGTTCTGAACGGACAATGAATCACCACCAAGTATTGGAAATCAAGAATTGGACATTATTTGGGTAAGAGAGAGTCTTTAGCTCTGGAGATTATCAGAGTATTCATTAAAAGAGCAAAGACAAATTAGGCAAATGAGACGAAAAGAACTAAAAGAATTACAACCTCAAGCAGGAGGTTTCTTCACAACCACTGAGCAATTTCACACACAGAGTAGGTAGAACAGATTGTTTTAATTAAAAGAAAAAAGGGCAAAGGTCAAGATAAACCAAGAGAATGCTACTTAGATAGATCAGTGTTCGATAGGTCAGAGAAAATAAATC
>NC_139596.1:16399185-16614185 GCF_946808225.1 Silurus aristotelis | reverse complement strand
GATAAATTGGGGAGGGTTGCGTTAGGAAGGGCATCCAGCGTAAAACGTGCCAAATCAAACGTGCGGAGGATCCGCTATGGCGACCCCTAACGGGAGAAGCCGAAAGAAAGTTTTTTTTTTAGTCTAAAAATGATTTGTGTCCACACTGTCGTTTTCAATCGTTTCCCAAAATTTGCTCATTCAAAACGCTTACGTCCCTTTACTGCGCACATGCAAATCCTAAGACGCTGCGTCTTTTCCACCTCTCGTTTATTTACTTTCCGGCTCCTTGAAACGTCATTTGCGTTTTCAAACGAAAATGTTATCGTGTGTGCATGGCTTAGACACTAATTAGCGATTAAACACCAAACAGGTGAAAACAATAGGATTAACATCCAATCATAGAGATGCAAACAGAGACAAGGATGCTAAAATAACTTTTTGCATGTAACAAGACATGTATATGATGACTTTTTTATAACTGGAAAAAAGTAAACAAATATCTGCCTCTTGTAACTATTTAACCCTCTACATCTATTTCTATTCTCTCTACAGGGTGAAGGCATGTTTTCCCCAGCTGTGGCATTAAACAATGTAATTGCTTGGGGCCCTAGGGAGTTGAGGGCCCACTTCTAGTCCGAAGCAGTTTTTAAACTGCCTAGTTAACAGGAAATGAAACTTTTCCAACACTCTCCAGTTTCCATCAAATATCCAGTGGGTTGCCATAGTAACTTTTTTACTAGGTGGAACAACTAGCATTCTACTTTTGACAACATATCAGGAGATGGTTCACGTATGCTCTACTGTCTTTACCCCGTATTTGTGCTTTCTGTACTTGGCTACTTTCTATTTTTACTGGGTTTCAAAGACATAAACAACTTTAACTCTTGACTCATCTACATTTATGATTGAAGATATGCACTTTTTACTTCACTATATTTGAATTGACAATAAACAATACCAATTAATTTTTGCCCTGCAGCTTTATCTGTTGTGGCTGATTTATTCCACTATCGTATTTGTCCATTAGATACTAAATGTTCTTTTATTTTTAGAAATAATACTGAAATTGTATTTGTTCATTAAAGATCCTTTTTGGAAAGACTGCTTTACTACTTCATCCTTTTTTGTTTCAGTGTCGAGGTGTACAATTTGATTTGTATTTTAGGAAATAAATCCTCACAACTCATCAACCTAATCAACTGTTTTTGGCTTTTCATTAATATGTGTCTTTATATTATATACTCAAACACTGTTCTGTTCAGAAACTTTAAGACTTTTACTCAAGTCTCATTGTAATTGTTGGGGGTTTTTTTCGTAATTTTTTATCTGGGAGTAAGTTTTGCAGTAAGGAGAGGATTTTTTCCCAGTGATTTTCAGGTACTCTTTACACCTCTGGTATTTACATAGAATTAAACTGAACACATCTACTTGTGAAAAATCTCTAAACGGAACATGAGTATTTCCCTCAAGGTATTTCAGCCACAGCATTGTGACTTGTTTTCTGATGATCAAGCACTTTTGCAAGACAATTTGACTTCCCACTCTGTCAAAAAAGAATTTGGATTCTGTCAAAAAAGATAAAAATACATTGCTTGTTGATTTATTGTTAATAACTAGTGCATGAAAAAAAAAAAAAAGATGGACATTCGATTTATTCATTCCGTCCACAGTGGTTGTTCTTTTGCACATCATTGATTACACTGCTCAATGGTACTTTAGTGCTTAAGGTGTTGGACTTCTGATCGGTTGTGAGTTCAAATTCCAACACCACCACACCACTGATGGGCACTAGAGTGAAGACCCTTAACTCAGCTGCTCAGTGTATAAATTAGATCATTGTAATTTTCTCTCTATAAGTGTGTCTGCCAAATACCTTAGACAGTATGCAAATATGTTCAAATTTCAACAAACAGGACATGGAAATGACACCCCTGGTTCCACCTAGAGGACGTAGGTGTAAAATAATATCCGCCTCTTTGCTCTTCGTGTCCAGCAGATACATTTATCGCACTGTTATTACATGCACACTATTTCATGTGTAATGTTTTATAGCTTATATTGTGAAAAGTGAAACATTAAAGCCATAGAAAGGTACAGAGAAGCACTTCGGCTCCATGCCAATCACCGAATACAAAACAAACCTTCTGAAGGGTTCGACATCTCAATCCTCCATCACGCAGCATTAGTGGCTCCTGAGAGGGAGAGTATGAAAAAAAAAAAGTCCTTGCTGAAGAAAACTCCGGTGAAGCAGGACAAAGTAACGTCTGTAATGATTGAGGCGAAACTTTACTTTACTTTATCTGCTTTTTTCAGTTTCCTCTGATGAGGCAGTGCCTCCAGCTCAGTCCAGGCAGCCAGCTGACTCTATTTGCTTATTGCCAAAATTATACCCCACTCCTCTTACCCATAACTAATATATTATTTTTATTACTAAAAAAAAATGATGTAAGTTGTGTTCAATCCATTAACGACGCACCTCTGCCATTCTTTTTTAATGACGTTAGCTTTTTTTCCCCCTGTTCTTATTCCACTGTTTTCTTATGTCCTTAGAGGAAGCTGAAATAAATGTTTTTTACACAATTTATTCGAATAATTTGTTCATTACTAGAAAAAAACATGATAAATGTGTCTAAAAACAATAATTATAATATGAGATGACATTTTTGAATGAAAAATTTGGATAAAAATGGATTCTATGATTATTATGTGGATAAAATACATGTAGTAATAAAAGAATACAAAAAAAAGTGAAAGTAAATAAACCGAAAAAGAAATAAAAGAAAAATAATATCTATTCTGTAAAATGACCATATGTGATCAAAATGAAAACATGAAAATGTATGAAAAATGAACATGTGTAAAAAATGTTGTATGCTATATAAACAAAAGTATTGGGACACCTGACTTTTCCAGCTTTTTGTGTTTCTTAACCAAACTGTTATCACAAAGTTATAACAACAACGTCTTTGGAGTTTGGTATCATGAAATATTCCCTTCACTTGAACTAGGAGACCCACCGATAATATACCCGTGCACAAAGCCAGCTTCATAAAGATATGCTTGACATGGGTTGGAGTGGAAGATCTCCTGTGCTAGAGCTCTGCCCTCAACCCTAATATCTGAATGGGGGAAAATCAAGATGTAAAAATGAACAAATTGTGTACAGAAAACAAGCATGGAGAAAAATAAAGCCACCAGTTATGACTCAACTGTAATTGCTTTTGAAATACCATATTTAGTCAGGTTTTAGCCATGTTTTATATTAATTACTTATTAACATGTTCAGAAATGATCATAGAGCTGAGGTCAGAATTGGAACTAAAATTAACAGGGTATTAGCTGTAACTGAGCTCATTCTATAAATTAATTATACATGTCCTCCTTGTTAAACAGCAGCACAGATAGCTATTAAATTGGAATTGGTGTATAGCAAAGCGGGCATGATAACACACCGTGTCCTGATTTACATCTCATGTTTTTGAATGTGACGAAATTCATCGCTTGGTTTTATGTTTTTTTTTTTTTTTTAAAATATGTTTTGCATATACAATATATTGAGATACGTTTGTGGACACCTGGCCATCCCATCCCCCCAACATCCCATTCCATATTTAGTCCCCAATGGCTGTTATATTAACCTCCATTCTTTTGGAAAGATGTTGATTTTAGAGTCATTCGGCATTCACAGTTATCACAGAGGTGATCAAGATGGTTGAGAGTTCTGCAGCAAAAATCTTTCACTCCAACCCATAAAAAACATATAAATCTTCATGGAGCTGGCTTTGTGCACAGGGGTATTGTCATGCTGTTTGGGTCTCATCGTGAATTGAAGGGAAAATTCTCTTCTAAAAGCAATTTATACATTTGTGTGTCTTCAACGTTGTGGGATCAGTTTGAGGAAGAACCACATATGGTTGTTAAAAAATGAATGTCCAAAGACAACATGAACTGAACATGTCAGTTGATTGACTGAATGACAGATTATTATTTTTTTATTTCTCTGAATTCGTCTGCGTGATGCATAATAGTATTTGGGTTTCAGGGGAATGCCTGGAACTAATCATTTTTTAAATTCCTTGCATTGCTTTTCACTTCACTTCCTGTGCATTTTAACCACCAACGTTCTATCACCAACGTTCTATCACCAACGTTCTATCACCAACGTTCTATCACCAACGTGCTCAGATTCATTTCAAAAGCTTTAATCCAATCAACACCGTATTTGCCCAATTTTGCAGCTCTTTCCCTTGAGCAGGAAGAAGAATTGTTCGAAAGAATTGTTACCTCTCTTCTATCGCTTCATCGTCCTTGAGCGAAAAATACCGGCCTTCTCAGGATTCTCCGGTGCACGGCCTCTTTTACATTTATTGGGGCTTCAGATCCAATCTCCGCTTCAGTGTACTCACCAAGGTTGAGTTGTAAAATTTTTCAAAACAAAAAAAAAAAGATGAAAAGGATATGTCCTCTCTCTTTCTAAACTTCAGTTTGTTTTTCTTCTTTGATGTACAAGTGGCCAGGCCTGGGAGGATGTTTAATAATCTGGTGTGTATATGTAAGTGGATCAAGTGGTCAATAAACTACAGCGTTATGTAGGTGTGAATTTATTTGTTGGTGTAATGAGCGGGAGAATCGCTGCAAGCCAAGAATAAGAGTATCTAATTAAGATCAAGGGCAGATTTTAGGCAAATAAACAGATCAATTATCAAACAATTGCTCTATCTATCTATCTATCTATCTATCTATCTATCTATCTATCTATCTATCTATCTATCTATCTATCTATCTATCTAATTGTCTGTCTGTCTGTCTGTCTGTCTGGACAAAAGTTTGTGGACACCTGGTGTGGTCTATTGCTCGCTCTCGCTCTCTCTCTCTCTCACTCTCGCTCTTTCTCTCTCTCTCTCTCTTTCTATCTATCTTGTACACCTGGTTTGGTCTATCATTCTCTCTCTTTCTCTCTCTCTCTATCTCTCTCTCTCTCTCTCTCTCTCTCTCTCTCTCTCTCTCTCTCTCTTTTACTATCTATATCTATCTATCTATCTATCTATCTATCTATCTATCTATCTATCTATCTATCTATCTATCTATCTATCTATCTATCTATCTATCTATCTATCCATCCATCCATCCATCCATCCATCCATCCATCCATCCATCCATCCATCCATCTACCTAATTGTCTGTCTGTCTGGACAAAAGTTTGTGGACACCTTATGTGGTCTTTCTCTCTCTCTCTCTCTCTCTCTCTCTCTCTCTCTCTCTCTCTCTCTCTCTCTCTCTCTCTCTATCTGTCTGTCTGTCTGTCTGTCTGTCTGTCTGTCTGTCTGTCTGTCTGTCTGTCTGTACAAAGGTTTGTGGACACCTGGTGAGGTAGAGTGGAGTCAGTTTTCCAAAGTTGATCTGTAGGATTGAGGTTAGAACTCTACAGCAGGAGATCTTCCACTCCAACCCACGAAAAGCAGATTTTCCTGGAGCTGGCTTTGTGCAGAGGGACATTGTCATGCTGGAACACGTTTTGGTCTCCTAGTTCACGTGAATGGAAAATTGAACGGCCCTGCATCCAGAGACATCCTATAGAGTTGTGTGCCTTCGACTCTGTGGTAACAGTTATTGGAAGAATTACATACTGTATGGCTGGAAAAGTCAGACATCCCAATAAATAATGTATATATACAGTATCCATCCATCTTTCCCTCCATCCATCCATGATGCGTTTACAAATGTAAATTCAGTGTAGGTAATTTTCATTGCTATCGGAGTAACGCATGGGGAAATTAAAGGTATGCCAAGTGAAGCATAAGAGTACGCATTTCTCCAGATCATTTCAGTTTTCTGTCATGACCATTGATCACCTCATTTTCTCACTCGACAGACGTGCTTTCAGAACTCTCCTTTTCTCCGCTGAAATGATTCATTCATTCAGAAAAGACTGAGCTGTGCAATAATTTACCATGATGCTCAAAGCTATCTCAACAGCCCCAAGGCTAGCCCGATAAAGCATGTGGCCCTCTAAATATTTATCACGTAACCTGAAAACATGAGTTTAATTACCCCTTAAAAAAAAAAGCCCCCTATGAATACGTAAATAATTTAAATAGGGAGCATTTCCATAGTGTAGAGTAAGTGTGTGGCAAACGTGGCAAGCATTCGAATGAAAAGTGAAGAATGATCGGGGAGGGGGTTAAAGCTGGGGCAGCTCAGAGAATGAGTGGAGTCGGATTGGGGTGGGGGGAGGGGTGCTGAATTATTTACATGCGGATAATCATTTAAATTTCACACCGAGCCACCATCTGGCCACGCGAGAAACGTGGACGAGTAACGAGAGAAAAATGAAGTAGGGCCCGAGCGCCACTTAATGACAAAGAGCATCATTTAAAAGCTCAAATCCATTTCCTATTTCTGTGCTGTAAATAAATGGGAAATGAAACAAGCTGGGAGACCAAGCCTTGATATCTTTCTTGTTATGACCCACCATGAAACATTAAATCTGCATCCTATAACATCTCCTTCATGGTTTTCCTCTCTGTTTCATAAACTCAGTTTTGCTCTTTTTCTTTTTTTTTTTTTTGTCTCGTCATGGCCTTGGCTTTAAAAAAGTTCTCCAAGCTCTAAGAGTAGTATAGTGTGGAATTGAACCTACAGTTATGAAAATTTAAAACGCAAATGGGATAAAAATGCAGACTTGGGTTTTTGCTTCCGTCATGCCTCGAGGCAATGAATCCTAATTTGCAAGTCAAAGCGAAGGGTTATTGTTATAAAGGTTTGCGCTGGCCGTAACAAATTCTGTCTGAAACAGCGTTTCGCTTCTTATTAACAAAAAAATTGCTATTTGTTATTATTGTTATTATGTTATTATTATCTGTGAGTCGTTTTTTTGCTTAACTGCCATTTCTAATTCTTTTTGAAAGATTCTTGCCATAAGAGATTTGTTCATTTGATTGTTGATTCATTGATGTGTGTGTTCGCAAATGAAAGAATGTGGAATGTTGGCGCTCTTATATATAATCAACTATACTTAATACTGTATCTTACAAAAGTGAGTATTTCTTCTTAAGGAACAATACTATAGAAATGAAACTTAGATATATTTTAGAGTAGTCAGTGTGCAGCTTCTGTAGCAGTACAGATTTACTGTCCTCTTAAAATACCTCAATATGCAGCCATTATTGTCAAAATTCTGCTCACTCCAATCAATCCGCATCTTATTAGCATCATCATGCCACAAATATAGAAACCGTCAAATATAACAGATCTCTGATCACAGTTCACAGAGAGGAATTCCACACAGTGAGAATGAATGCTATAACGGGTTCCCTGGTGGTCTAGTGGTTGGGATGCGGCGCTCTCACCGCTGCGGCCCGGGTTCGATCCACGGTCAGGGAACCAACCCCAGCCATTAGGGTTGCACAAGCCTTAGTGCCGGTCCCAAGCCCGGATAAATGGGGAGGGTTGCGTTTGGAAGGGTCCAGCGTAAAAACATGTGCCAAATCAAACATGTGGATGGTCCGCTGTGGCAACCCCTAATGGGCTGAAAGAAAGTACTAAAGCAAGAAACAATAAATGCAAGTCTCCTTTCACTGTAGCCACAGCTGCACCACCTGCATACATCATCTCTAGCAGAAGCATCGATATTAACCTCATTAAATGAACCCGGGTTATCTGTGCATTATTTTTTACTGGGGATATAAAATGAAGGCAATTTGTGTGTGTTTTTGTGCAGAATCGACAAGAAAGAAACATGAAAAAGCCTAACAACTATTTGGGCCGACTTTTCCTGTCCTTTAAAAGTCCATCTTGTAAATGTCCTTTTAAAGTTTATCTGCAACCAAATCGATTTCCTCTCCCCTGTCAGCCATTGTGGAATAAAAAATAGCTGTTAAATCCATATAAATATATTTGAGCTTGTGCAGTTTGGAGCAGATGTGGCTTGCGAGCTCTGAATAACATGCTCTGACCATCCAATCAAAGAATGTAAAGAGTGAGCAAATCACAGTCTGATTGGTTAAAGCAACATAATGTTTACGAAAAAGCCTACAGTGCTCACAGTGCTGGCTTTATGGCAATACGTGATGTGATGGCTGAAATCTGAGTGGATAGATGCCCCTATGTAAACTTGCGCTCTGTGGTGCAGCAGCAGATGGACACCTGAGAGAAACGCTATAAAATGAATATTTTCTATATTTGGCAAAATTCTTAACTTAGGAACATCTCTAACTAGTGTAATAAATGGTCATACTGCATACTGCTAATACTGTTTGTCAAAGACATACGTTTATGTCACTGACTATTCAAAATGTCCAGTCCATTACAGAGTCCTATGTACTGTACACTCACTCATAGCACACATTCACAACTGGGAGAATAATACAGTGGAACCTCGATACTCGCGACCTTGACGCTCATAACCTCGATAGTTCGTGACTTTTCATTTGGAACCGGACTGAGAGCACCTCGTGAAAAATCTGATAGTTTGCGAGAGTTTGTATTATTAAATTACAAATATCTGAAGAACTATTTTATTATTGTATTATTCATTTAAAGTAGTAAATAAAACAAGTTTACAGCACAGTACATGTACAATTCTTATTAAAAAAAAAAAAACAAGGAAAAAGAGAGTGTCAAAACCTCGCCATTTTTTGTTACTGGCGAGGGGTCATAGAACGTAACCCCCGCGATAATTGAGGTTGCACTGTACTTGTTGACAGCAGGAGAAAACTGGGGAAGCTGGTGGAAATGCAGAACTCCACACAGATAGTAACTGAAGCTCATGATTAAACTGTGTTGCTGAAAGCTGTGGAAAGCAAAGCTAGCATGTGTTTCAAACTGTGATCTGATGAACATTATGCAGGAGACATTTCTTATGAGGACATAAAAAAGCCAATTAATTACCCACAGAGCCAAGAGATAAAAATATAAAGAAAAATTAAAATAGCCGTGAACACTATGAGCTACAATATCGTACCATCATAAGCTAGTAAT
This sequence comes from Silurus aristotelis, assembly GCF_946808225.1. Classification (NCBI taxonomy): domain Eukaryota; kingdom Metazoa; phylum Chordata; class Actinopteri; order Siluriformes; family Siluridae; genus Silurus; species Silurus aristotelis. The sequence goes on along the minus strand of NC_139596.1, from coordinate 16,605,224 downwards.
AAGACCCTAACGTACATACAGTGTATATGAACCTTTAAAATGTTAAGCTCCTATTATGGTTTTAATGAGGTTCCTATATAAACATTAATGCCAAAGGTGTTCATTAAGGTTGAGGTCAGAGCTTTATAGCAGGTCACTCAAGATCTTCCACACAAACCCATGTACATAACATCTTATGTACATAACAGCTCGCTTTGTGCACAGAAGCATTGTGACCACATCACACCTAGAAGTTTCTGCTGTATCATGGCTACCCTGTGTTCTTACCCCAGCACCTCATATCACTGGGATGTGTGAAGAAAGAATTTCACTTGGTTATTATACACTGCATGTGACAAGTACAAAGCATCTTTCTTTCTCTTTCTTTCTTGAAATGTTTTTATTCTTTCTTTCTTTCTTTCTTTCTTTCTTTCTTTCTTTCTTTCTTTCTTTCTTTCTTATTTTTATTTTCCCTTTCTTTCTTTTATAATTTTTTTTTTCTATTTTTATGTATTTTTATTTTCTTTTTCAATTCATTCTATCTTTTTTCTTTCTTTCTTTCTTTCTTTCTTTCTTTCTTTCTTTCTTTCTTTCTTTCTTTCTTTCTTTCTTTCAATTTTTCAATTCCTCCTTACTTTATTCTTTTTATTATTTCAATTTTTTCTCTTTCTTTCTTTCTTTCTTTCTTTCTTTCTTTCTTTCTTTCTTTCTTTCTTTCTTTCTTTCTTTCTTTCTTATTTTTATTTTCCCTTTCTTTCTTTTATAATTTTTTTTTCTATTTTTATGTATTTTTATTTTCTTTTTCAATTCATTCTATCTTTTTTCTTTCTTTCTTTCTTTCTTTCTTTCTTTCTTTCTTTCTTTCTTTCTTTCTTTCAATTTTTCAATTCCTCCTTACTTTATTCTTTTTATTATTTCAATTTTTTCTCTTTCTTTCTTTCTTTCTTTCTTTCTTTCTTTCTTTCTTTCTTTCTTTCTTTCTTTCTTTCTTTCTTTCAATTTTTCAATTCCTCCTTACTTTATTCTTTTTATTATTTCAATTTTTTCTCTTTCTTTCTTTCTTTCTTTCTTTCTTTCTTTCTTTCTTTCTTTCTTTCTTTCTTTCTTTCTTTCTTTCAATTTTTCACTTCTTCCTTACTTTATGTTTTTAACTATTTCTATTTTTTTCTCTTTCTTTCTTTCTTTCTTTCTTTCTTTCTTTCTTTCTTTCTTTCTTTCTTTCTTTCTTTCTTTCTTATTTTTATTTTCCCTTTCTTTCTTTTATAATTTTTTTTTCTATTTTTATGTATTTTTATTTTCTTTTTCAATTCATTCTATCTTTTTTCTTTCTTTCTTTCTTTCTTTCTTTCTTTCTTTCTTTCTTTCTTTCTTTCTTTCTTTCTTTCTTTCTTTCTTTCTTTCAATTTTTCAATTCCTCCTTACTTTATTCTTTTTATTATTTCAATTTTTTCTCTTTCTTTCTTTCTTTCTTTCTTTCTTTCTTTCTTTCAATTTTTCACTTCTTCCTTACTTTATGTTTTTAACTATTTCTATTTTTTTCTCTTTCTTTCTTTCTTTCTTTCTTTCTTTCTTTCTTTCTTTCTTTCTTTCTTTCTTTCTTTCTTTCTTTCTTTCAATTTTTCACTTCTTCCTTACTTTATGTTTTTAACTATTTCTATTTTTTTCTCTTTCTTTCTTTCTTTCTTTCTTTCTTTCTTTCTTTCTTTCTTTCTTTCTTTCTTTCTTTCTTTCTTTCTTTCAATTTTTCAATTCTTCCTTACTTTATTTTTTAATAAATTGTATTTTTTTCTATTCATTCTTTCTTTCTTTCTTTCTTTCTTTCTTTCTTTCTTTCTTTCTTTCTTTCTTTCTTTTAATTTTTCACTTCTTCCTTACTTTATGTTTTTAACTATTTCTATTTTCTTTCTTTCTTTCTTTCTTTCTTTCTTTCTTTCTTTCTTTCTTTCTTTCTTTCTTTCTTTCTTTCTCTCTTTCTTTCTTTCTTTACATTTTTCAATTCTTCCTTACTTTATTTTTTAATAAATTGTATTTTTTTCTATTCTTTCTTTCTTTCTTTCTTTCTTTCTTTCTTTCTTTCTTTCTTTCTTTCTTTCTTTCTTTCTTTCAATTTTTCACTTCTTCCTTACTTTATGTTTTTAACTATTTCTATTTTCTTTCTTTCTTTCTTTCTTTCTTTCTTTCTTTCTTTCTTTCTTTCTTTCTTTCTTTCTTTCTTTCTTTCAATTTTTCAATTCTTCCTTACTTTATTTTTTAATAAATTGTATTTTTTTCTATTCATTCTTTCTTTCTTTCTTTCTTTCTTTCTTTCTTTCTTTCTTTCTTTCTTTCTTTCTTTCTTTCTTTCTTTCTTTCAATGCACAGTATATTCCACTTCAAGTCATAGCTTTCAGTCATAGCAAATGTTTCCGACATTTCTGTAGGCTCTGATGAGGAAGATTAACTTTTAATCCCTTGGACCACTTTTGGTGGGTTCTAACTACTACATATTGGACACACCTCACAAGACCTGCTGGATCATCTAGCCATCATAAGCTTAGTCAAAGTCACTTAAATACTAACATTTGCTCATTTTTCCTGCTTCCAATACACCAACTTCGAGAACAGACTTTTCAAATGGTGCCTAATACATATTCCACCCCTTCACAGCTGCCGATAATCATTGTTATTCACATTCCCAATCAATGGTCTTAATGTTATGGCTGAATCGTGTGTATGCCTTTTTCGCTCCTGTTTTCTGTCTCCAGCTCTGTAATCAGCTTGTTAACCTCATTAGCCTGTTTCTTTTCTCATTTGCAAGTATGGATTTGCCTGTGATAGCACCATGGCATTGAGCGCTCTGCCTGTGTTTATGGCAATTCTAGGAAGAACCCTTAATACATCAACTACACAACACTTCCTTTCAACTGTCTCTATATCCTTGGTGTTAAACAAACAAAGGAAATGTCTTGTTAAGTTTATAACTCTGCCTGAACAGATGAAATTCTTAACTTTAATAGCTAAATCCCCATGCAATCCCTCTTTCATACAATCAATACAATACAGTGATTGTAACACCTGGTCTTTTTGTGCTTTTTAAGTCATATTTATGTGCCTTTTGTTTCTATGCAAAAGAAATTCCACAGAATGAACAGAAAAAAATTTTATGGAGTGCAAATATAACATTTGGCTATAACAGAAGAACTTCTGTAAGATGGAGAAGAGATGTTATCAGACTTATTCCGTTATTATCCTGTTTCTGTCAAAAATCAACAAAAGATTAGGGTTTACAAACTTTTAACATGGACTGTACAACTATGTATACAAAGTAAAGATAGATCTTTCTTTACTTCAACACAGGTAACATGTCCTTCAGCATCAATGTATGAAAGAATTAGAATTTTAATCACTTTAAACATTAACTACATGTAGAAAACAGCAACATTTTACCTTGAAATACAAAAAATCTGAAGCATTAAAATTGCATTTTTTTTATTTTTTTTTTGTCCTTGAAAGCTTATTTACCAGATTATAATTTTTTTTTTCTTTTCTTTTCCAAAATCTATTACCTGAATTCATTCCCCCTGGTAAAATTTTGGGCATATTATCACATGATCATCACAAAGTTTCCTAAATATCATAGAAAGCAGAAATGTTCATTTATTCTTCTTTTTTTTTAATCTTTAATCATGTTGTCATTCCAAGTGTTAGATCAGGGTCAGATTGAAAGAAAAATCTCCTCATACCGCTAGTACTGTATAGATGCTGGTTGTTAATAAGTTGTGCTTTTGCTAATTCTATGCTGTTAAACAGCACCATCATGGAAGTCAAGTCAAGTTTATTTCTATAGCGCTTTTCACAATGGACATTGTCTCAAAGCAGCTTTAAAGAATTTAAGAATTAAAGTGAATGATGTGTATTTATCCCTGATGAGCAGCCGTGGCGACCGTGGCAAGGAAAAACTCCCTTAGATGTTATGAGGAAGAAACCTTGAGAGGAACCAGACTTTAAAGGGGAACCCATCCTCATTTGGGTGACATCAAGATTGTGATTATAAATCTTTCAACAATACAGAACACTGTAGAATGAGAACTAACATGAGCACTGGAATGCAAGATTATGAGTAACGTCCTTTCTACAGTCTTATACAGTCAGTTGACGTTATGAAACCAGGAGCTACTGAGCAACTCATAAAAAAGCTCAACATATGTGATCATCATACATTCAACACCAGCTTCTCCATGCCAGAGCCTTTAAACACTTAAAGAGGTCCAATGTCCAAACTCCACATGAAGTGAAATCCAAATGGCACTGGTACGTCTCTAGATGGTTCTGGATGTTTGTAAGTTTGGCATCTATTTCTTTAAAGGTCCACAATCTTCACAAGGTTGGACGTGTCTGAAGCTGGGGCAACCTCAGGATGTCTCGGGATGGGTAGAGAAGGAGAAAGTACTGTACTTTGTTATTACTAAACAAGCTTGGCATATTTGTAATGTTGATGCTAAGCTCCTAGCATATGCTCACTGATGGCATGCATATTAGCATTATGCATTAGCCAAACAGCGCTTTCTCTGCATTACAAACCCTTGACATGGTGTCACGTCCCTAAGCAATTGATCATAACATGTAATTACGTTGACTTGGACACACTGACGAGAGGAGCTTTTTTGAATCCCTGCCCAGAATGTGACATTGTTAGCGGTGCTCCAATTACTGGCGAAGACTCGATCTGGATGAGTGTTCAATCTTGCATTTGACAGCATGTTGTTTGCTGTAACGAGAATGTATAGAGGGTCGAGGGTAAAATATTAATGGTCGATAGCAACTCTCATCTCTCTAACGCTGCCCTTCTGATCCAGAATGAGATTGCTGATGTGCTGACGAGTGAAGAGCGAAGGAGGAGAAGCTAGAACATGTGAACGCCTAGTTTATGAAAGGTCAGTGAGAGCTTATCAGCTGGCAGAGAACATTCAATATTCTAGATGGTTCTGAGACAGTTATATGGATAACATTTGGGCAATAATCTATCTATCTATCTATCTATCTATCTATCTATCTATCTATCTATCTATCTATCTATCTATCTATCTATCTATCTATCTATCTAACAAAAAAAAATAGCAGAAATCCAATAATTATGATAAAATTACCAGATTTCTTTGTAATATTTAGTAATATAAAGTAAGATCATTTGAGTTCAGGTTATCTAGAAACAAAGATTTGATTTTCTAAAAAAAAAAAAAAAAGTCAGTAGATCAGCAAAAAAACTGATAGATGTGAGTTAAAAAATAAAATAAAAAATCTGTCCTTATTTCGATGCCCCTTATTATTTTCAGGGTATTGTCTAGATATGTTTGGACTCTATCTTGGAAAAAAAAAAAAAATTGTACTCTATATGTTATTTGCTAATTATTTGTGTATGTAACTTCTACACCCAGAAACTTAAATACATGCCAAAACCAACTCTAAATACAAGTAATTTTCCCTGTTTAAGTATCAATTGAAATAGCTTTGAGTCATATACAGCTCTATATGCTCGGACTAATGTTTTCTTTGTTGTTGCTTTGATAAACCAGTTCCAAGTGGCAAAATTCTTTAGTCTTGATACTTAGTGGCTACAAACAGCTTCTGCAGATCAATCACAAGTACTCTTGGTTGTACTTTTTTTTCCTCAGAGAAAAGGTGTTGTATTAGTGTGCCGAGTTGAGCGGCCATTCACCAACGTCCTGTTTAATCTCTTTTATAGGCTTGGGGCACAACCTCATCCGTCACTGCTGTTAGTTGTACATGTGGCAAAGACAGTTCATTATAGGAGGGCCGTGCTTTTTCGCAGTCGTCTTCTCCTCGTATTCCGACTGAAACACACCATCAAAGAGGTGAAACCCTAAAGAGACGAACCCCCTCGGCGAACGTGTCACCTGGGAGAGTAAAGAGCATCGATTCTCCTTTTCTCTCGCTCTCGTTACTATTTCTTTCCTTTTCTTAGAATTCTTTCAAAGAGAAAGCCATTACCAACCCAGCCAGGCAAGACAACATGAACTGGACGTGGCCTCCATTAGGGAGGCGAAGGCCAAGTAAACAAATGTTGTGCTTTTAACATGCTAAAAAAGAAAAACTTTGTAGAGAAAAAAAAAATTGAAAAAAAAAAGAGTTGTAGGAACGACAGTGTGTTCATTTTCATGCTCAGATAGATGGAGGAATTCAAGAGGAATGAGATAGGGGAGCATGGTCTATTTTTCATGGCTCTTTCCTGAATACTGCAAAGGGCCCACCAAACCAACAAGAAGGCAGTCTCTTACCCTTTTCCAGCGAGTTTTATTTAGTTTAATTGTGAACTATTATTAGGAGAATCAGATATCTAAAGTAAAAATATAGCAAAAATGTACATTCTTTATTGATAGTAACAAGATTTCTTTTTACGTTTACTTATATTTACACTGTTGCTGCTTAACCATAAGTGCACTCTGTCAGTGCACTTTTAGTGCGAGTCTCAAATCCAGAAAAATGGGGTGAGTTGCAACAGAAGGGGAATCTAAAATAAAACCTGCTGAATTCCATACTGGAAAGGTCAAGGCCTGGGTTACCAAAGGTACTGTTGGCCAGCAAGTACAGATAGAAGCTCTGATACTGATGGGCAAACCAATAATATGCCAAATATCAATGGGCCAGAGGGTCTTTCCTGTCCTTGGATCTGCCTGGGTTGTCCCGGCACCCTGCCACTGGATGAAGGTCTCTTTGTTTGGAGGCCACTCTGTGCAGCTAGGGATGGTTTTGCCTCAACGGCCTGGGGGTCCATGGAATGATGAAGCCGCACAGGAGCTTTAAGGATGGATTTGGACTGTAGTTAATGTCAACAGTCTATTACAATGAATCAGGACCACAGGTTGCATTTAATCATCTATCACTGCACACCTCAACAACAATGAACTATAATAAATGGACATTTCCTGCCACCCAGATGAGGTTGGGTTCCTTTTTAAATCGGGTTCCTCTTAAGGATTCTTCATCATGCCATCTCCGGGAGATTTTTCCTTCGCCACATTGGGAGTGATAAAGATGAACAGGATTAAAAATGAGTTTACTAGAGGGACAGGACATGTAAGACAAACTTATGCATTCTTTTTTCAAACTATTTACCTGTTTTTCTGCTGAAGTTTAATATACAAAATATGTTTACAGACTTGAACTCAGGAAATTTTGCGATGATTATTAAATGAGTTTAACCTTTTTTTTTTAGGGAAGGCTGCGAATGACTTGTATGGTGTAGGGGTGGAGCTATAGGGGTTGACAATGCCCATGTCTTATGTGACAAAGGAAAATGCAAAGCACATAGCGAGATGGAGATGGATGATTTGCTGTGGTAAATCCTAACAAAATATTAAAGAAGAAGTATAAATTGTCCATATTTTTGTATTTTTTGTAGATCTGTCAACATCAAATCCTTGTTTTGTTTGTTCATGACCTCTATAATCCTCTCAGTTCTGAATCATTTAACAACAGACGTCCGTTGAATTGTGCCATTTCACACATATGGTGAATATTAAAGAGATTACTCACCCATTAACTCTTTTCTTCTACCCCAAGAGGCTCAATAAAAGATGCTTTATTTTATTTTTTGATGAATAATTCTCGACCATAGGGCCAAACATAAAATCTTTTTAACATGGCTGTAACCAAGGCGTAACAATAGCTTAGCTATACTATAGTATCCAGGCATAATCTGAGAAGCTGCAGCTCTGCTAAACGTATTGATCTGCGTGCTCAGTGTCAGCACTCGTTTCTTCCTCGGTGTGAAACGGACAACCACAATAAAGTAATCCATCTAAAAGCTAGTGTTTACTCTGTGCCCCATTGCTAGCCACAAAAATGCTCCTTAAAAACACTAAGGAAATAATATGCAGTGTCTGGTGAAAGAAAAAAAAAACCCAGGCTTCTGAATATCTTTTTTTTTTTGCTTTAGAAAGAGGGATGTAATTTCACCCCTTGCAGATGACAAAGTCACTGTTAAAAAAGCAGGATTGATTTTTTTTTCTTGACAGATAAAAGTCAGATGAAGAAAAGAACGAAAAAAAAGAGGGAAAATATAAAAACGTTCTATAACATGATATGACAGCATCTAGCCACCACATTTAATTATGAATGATGGCCTTTCATCTGCACGTTGTTAATTAAAAGAACTGCTTCAGTTTCCAAATCCTCTTTACATAGAAGTGCATCATGCTTTGAATGACACAAAGCCAAAAAGCCTCATTCAGCAAATGTAATATATTTGCTAACGTATGAGTGTGCCTCAAATAAAATATTTCATTTCTGTAGCTTAATATTGCAGCCAGAATATTTTTTATGTTTTTCTAGATGAATCCAGGCACTTAAGCTCTTAAATATATCCAGCAAACAACATGGTGATTCCCTATTCATTTGATGGTAGTTTACTGAAAGGAAACAACTTTTTTTTTTTTAAGGAAAAAAGTTGAATTTGATCGCAGCAAAACATCTGAAAGAAGTTGTGACAGAGCAACAAATGTCTGGAATCAGTAGGTGTTATTAAAATTATCATTTTCAAACTTATTTATCATTAGGTTTGGGTTTACTGCTACATTCCTATAGTATTCCTCTGTATAGGTACACTAGGGTTAGGGTTAGATACTAGATTAGATAATTGTTTGTTTCTTTGTTTGTTTATACATTTTTTCTGTGTATAGTTCTGTTTATAAATGTTGCAGTAAACAGGTAAAACGTTACTTCTGGGTTAGTTGTTTATGTCCAATAATAAAAAATTATGAAACCATCAAAAAACAACCTAACTGTTCTACATATTTCAGAAAACTTTAACAAATGTTTTCATTCCTTTCATTTTTTATTCATTCACTCCATTGATATGCAGAATTGTCAGGATTTTTTCCTTTTAAGAAAATTCTTGAAACTGGATATAAAATGCAAAAGAATCCATATCCATGTTTTTGATTTGGAGTGAGCAACCACAGTGACACACTAAACAAACTTGCAGTCCATCACTTAATATGTTCGTAAGGAAACTCAGATTGTAACTATGTTTCACACATAAAAAGGATTTCATTTGTTACACATTTGTGGTGCACCAAACCGAAAGACCTGTAGTGAAACAAGTCTGTACGAATATGTGTATCCTTACACACCTACTAAAAACTTTCTTTTCGGCTTCTCCCGTTAGGGGTCGCCACAGCGGATCCTCCGCACGTTTGATTTGGCACATGTTTTACGCTGGATGCCCTTCCTAACGCAACCCTCCCCAGTTTATCCGGGCTTGGGACCGGCACTAAGAGTGGCTGGGGATGGTTCCCTGACCGGGAATCGAACCCGGGTCGCAGCGGTGGGAGCGCTGCATCTTAACCACTAGACCACCAGGGGACCTATCCTTACACACCTACTAAATAGTAAATATGAGTAATATGAAGACCTATATATGTGTGTGATGCTTCTGATACATAACTACCGAAAAATTTAGGCCAGTGTTATGTAAACTGGCAATCTTCAAATCATGCCTTTTCTCACATTGTAACTTTCCCTGTCAAGTGTTTCAACAGTCCTCGGTGTACACACTACATTACTGAATTCCAAATCCTAACCCAGCATGACAGTCCAAGATTTTTCCCCAGATTTTGTCACTTCTCAGCGAGATATGTCTTTTTTTTTTTTTTTTTTTGGCATGACTCCGTTCCCACTTGAGGATTTTGACATATCGAAAAAATAATCGCTGCATTTCAGGAACCACAAGAAACAGGAGCTGCCATCTTCAGAGCTTTTTTTTTTTTAAACTTTCTCCCACTGCGAGACTCCAGGCAAACCAGACAGAAGATTCAATTGAGATCGCTTAATCCCATCTGGGACGAATAAGGCGGAGGTAAAATTGCGGACGTGGCCAATATTACGGATGATTTATTTGGTCTTTACTGAAGCAGTTGACTTCACATGTCCTTCAGTAAGCAATTTTGAGGCAGTGTCCCTTTTTCGAGGACAGGGATAATCAGTAGAATGGGCTAAAAGGACAAAAAAATAAATAAATAAATAAATAAATAATATATATATATATATATATATATATATATATATATATATATATATATATATATATATATATATATATATATTAACTAAATGTAATATTTTTTTTTAATATCTTTTTATATTCTCTTCTTCTTTTCTATATTGTTGATGCAAATTTGCCGTGAAAACGTTAAATTATTTTTAGTAAAGCAAATTAATATTTAGCAGAAATAAATGCTGAGGTCTTTGAAAAGTATTAGAAAATGTTTTATATTTAAATATTTACAGTTTTCAGTGTCTGAGAAAAAAAAATCCATATTCATTCGAAATACTTTAAGGTCTTGAATAGCAAAAGCTCCACATATATTCATTTAACAATAAAAAAGTTAACATGAATAGCATGCGATTATAGCAGATACCCTCATCCTGAGCCACTAACTAAGAAGTTAAATATTAAGGTTCTTACTTATGTATAACCAGAAGTGGCAGGTTGTAAGGGCTGGGATTTAAACTTACAACCCTTCAATCAGAAGTCTTGATCTTAATCACTGAGCTACATCTTCTGACAGCAATTAAAAAGAGTCTCTAGTGTCAGAATGATGGAACAGTCCAAAGTAGAGTTATTTCTACACAGAAAAGTCAAAACATAGCATGAAAACTATTGTAAATATATCACCAGTTTGATTAGTCATCTAATGATGTGGATGGCAGATGCAAGTGCAGATATATTTTTTTTAAATAATGAAAATTTTAAACAATAATGGTTGCATGAATAATGGCTGTAAAATATATCCACGTTTTATTTCTATAGTATGGCCCCTTAAGGAACATATAATTAAATGGTTGCTGAAATGTTTTGGGTGTACTTACTTTTGTGAGATACTGTGTACAGTGAGGAAAATAAGTATTTGAACACCCTGCTATTTTGCAAGTTCTCCCACCCAGGGGTCTAAAATTGTCATCGTAGGTGCATGTCCACTGTGAGAGACATAATCTAAAAAAAATATATATATGATATATCACAATATATGATTTTTAAACTATTTATTTGTATGATACAGCTGCAAATAAGTATTTGAACACCTGTCTATCAGCTAGAATTCTGACCCTCAAAGACCTGTTAGTCTGCCTTTAAAATGTCCACCTCCACTACATTTATTATCCTAAATTAGATGCACCTGTTTGAGGTCGTTAGCTGCATAAAGACACCTGTCCACCCCATACAATCAGTAAAAATCCAACTACTAACATGGCCAAGACCAAAGAGCTGTCCAAAGACACTAGAGACAAAATTGTACACCTCCACAAGGCTGGAAAGGGCTATGGGGAAATTGCCAAGCAGCTTGGTGAAAAAAGGTCCACTGTTGGAGCAATCATGAGAAAATGGAAGAAGCTAAACATGACTGTCAATCAACCTCGGACTGGGGCTCCATGCAAGATCTCACCTCGTGGGGTCTCAATGATCCTAAGGAAGGTGAGAAATTAGCCCAGAACTACACGGGAGGAGCTGGTCAATGACCTGAAAAGAGCTGGGACCACCGTTTCCAAGGTTACTGTTGGTAATACACTAAGACGTCATGGTTTGAAATCATGCATGGCACGGAAGGTTCCCCTGCTTAAACCAGCACATGTCCAGGCACGTCTTAAGTTTGCCAATGACCATTTGGATGATCCAGAGGAGTCATGGGAGAAAGTCATGTGGTCAGATGAGACCAAAATAGAACTTTTGGGTCATAATTCCACTAAACGTGTTTGGAGAAGGAAGAATGATGAGTACCATCCCAAGAACACCATCCCTACTGTGAAGCATGGGGGTGGTAGCATCATGCTTTGGGGGTGTTTTTCTGCACATGGGACAGGGCGACTGCACTGTATTAAGGAGAGGATGACCGGGGCCATGTATTGCGAGATTTTGGGGAACAACCTCTTTCCCTCAGTTAGAGCATTGAAGACGGGTCGAGGCTGGGTCTTCCAACATGACAATGACCCGAAGCACACAGCCAGGATAACCAAGGAGTGGCTCTGTAAGAAGCATATCAAGGTTCTGGCGTGGCCTAGCCAGTCTCCAGACCTAAACCCAATAAAGAATCTTTGGAGGGAGCTCAAACTCCGTGTTTCTCAGTGACAGGCCAAAAACCTGACTGATCTAGAGAAGATCTGTGTGGAGGAGTGGGCCAAAATCCCTCCTGCAGTATGTGCAAACCTGGAGAAAAACTACAGGAAACGTTTGACCTCTGTAATTGTAAACAAAGGCTACTGTACCAAATATTAACATTGACTTTCTCAGGTGTTCAAATACTTATTTGCAGCTGTATCATACAAATAAATAGTTAAAAAATCATACATTTTGATTTCTGGATTTTTTTTTTTAGATCATGTCTCTCACAGTGGACATGCACCTACGATGACATTTTCAGACCCCTCCATGATTTCTAAGCGGGAGAACTTGCAAAATAGCAGGGTGTTCAAATACTTATTTTCCTCACTGTATGTGTAACAATTGCTTAGAAAGAAAAAAATTATATTTTCTCAAACTATCCCGAGATAGTCATATATATATATATATATATATATATATATATATATATATATATATATATATATATATATATATATGAAAACAAAATAATTAGCAAATTGCTGAAGTAAAGGTGAAACAACACAGAGTAGTTAAAAGAAAACGATCAACTCCAGGGTCGGGCTTCATCATGCCACGCTACCATTGATCTTTTTTCTATAACAGCAAAACCCTGTTGCGTTTGTTATAATGAAATCTGAAATTTTTCAGGCAGCGCTCAGAAGGATGAATCCCTGGTCATACTGTTGAGCATGTAAAGGAATCTGGAATGCTATAACAGGCAGAGTCATGTTGTGAATAATCAAAGTTCTATATTCTGTATAATTCCACTGGGTTTCCTCAGTGGCTGGAGAAAAAAAAATCCCACACCTGTCACGACTTCTTCAGAACACCCACCATATTCTCATTAGGGCCAAACCTTTGCTCCTCCCACAGGTTTCTCTCTTGATCCTCCTCACTTCATCCCTCAGAGGCCTCCAATGCTTCCTCCATCCTCTTTGAAAACCTCTCTTTCTCCAAGTTGGCTGGCTGAGCTCCCTCTGTGGAAGGAAAGGGGATCTATATTTATCTTTCTATCGCCGCTTTACGGTTAGGTAATGAAGCGGAAATGGATTCATCTTGAATCTCGGGATAAGGGAGATTCTCAAGGTTCTTTTGGATGTGACTCGAAAGTTGTTTTTATTTTTATTTTTAGAGGGGCCTTAACGTAAAGGCACTAAATGTAGCGTGCTGGACCATGTAAGAAATTCTTCCTCAACCCAGAATCCACTCTAAGATCTACGTTTGAATGAGCTCATCCAAAAAACAGCTTCAATATCATAGATGTAGTTATGAACTACGTGTAGAAAATTAGATAAACAACCTTTAATCAATCTTAGTTTGGAGCCAGCAGGGGGACATCAAGGACCATCTCTGACCAAAGGTGTTCAGTACCTGAGCATGATCAGACAATGGTATCAAAGGGGAGGTGGTAGCACAGTGGTTGAGGCTCTGGGTTGGGGTTTAAGCCCTGGTATTTCCAAGCTGTCACTCTTTGGCCCCTGAGCAAGGCCCTTAACCCTATGTGCTTCAGGGATGCTGTATCATAGATGACCCTAAACTATTACCTCAGCTTGAGATATGCAAAGAAAGAATTTCACTTTCTAACTGAACTGTAGCAGGAAGTGGTAGCACAGTGAATCAGATGTTGGACATTGCATCTGAAGGTCATAAGTTTAAATCTCAGCAACACCAAGCTCCCATTGTTAGGGCCTTGAGTAAGGCTGTTAACCCTTACCAGCTCATATTTTTCATTTGAAAATTCCATAATTTTCCTCAAAAAACTCAAATATGCAGACGTCTCGCAGACTCAATTTGCAGACCTCCCTAAAGATTTTTAAGACCATTTTTAACTTCTGAAATAATTATTTTCAATTCTGAACATAACATGCATTCCGTTACAATCTCTGATGTTCGTCAGAGTTTCAGATGTTTTCCATGTGTTTGGTTTTTATTTGAAAACGCACACTTTTCTCTCTGTTTCGGCTTTGAAAACGTGGCTTTAAAAACGCTCTCTAATGTGGATCAATTTAAAAACTCAGTTTTCGTGTCGCAGTGTGGACTGAAGAAACGGATGCTTTCGAAAATGATGTCGCATCTTCGTCCTTGTCGTGACATTTCAAAGACCGAATGTAAATAAACGGCTTATGTTTTACTCATGTCACAGAACAGAGACATACGTGTTTTCAGACGTTTCAGCATGGATGAGCAACTTTGGGGAAAAGGAAAAAGAAAACAGAAGTGTGGACGCAGTGCGTTTTTAGAGGAAAACACCGCTTTCAAATGTTTTATAAAAATATCAAAAGGAAACACAAATATTTTTCAATACTTTGTGTTTTTTATTTTTTATACTAATCCAGACCTGCAAATTACTCAAATCAACTATTTGATTATGTATAACAAAGTATGCATAACCACAGAATATGAATCAGGGTGTATATATATATATCTAAGCAAAAGGTGGCTACTTTGAAGAACCTACAATATGACATATTTTCAGTTGTTTCACACTTTTTTGTTATGTATATAATTCCATATATAATTCCACATGTGTTCATTCATAGTTTTGATGCCTTCAGTGTGAATCTACAATTTTCATAGTCATGAAAATAATATATATATACTTCATATATAAAACGAGAATTATGAACAAGAGCTACACTACAGCTTGGAGTTGATACCCATACAGGTAACAGGTGACTTAAATATGTGTTAATGAGACAAATATGTGATTTTAGTGCTCATGGTCATGTGTTATGGTGTGTTACGTGGTTATGGTCATGTGTTACGGTGTGCTATAATAGATGAGTTGAGATGAGTCATGGTCAGTGAACAGGTGATGTGCAGTGTCTTATAGGTGTTAAGGTGTCCAGAACTGTATTAGTACTACTGTAAAATATTTGCACAATAGTAATTACAAACTCACAAATAACATTTATATAATGTTGTTTAATTCAATGGCTTTTTTTTTTACTATATAAAACTGGGCAAACTGATATGGAATAAATTATAGGGCACAAGCCAGAACTTTCCTCAGTTGCCTTAGTAACATATCCGACAACTTAAGGATCATGTCAAATCAGCACCAATCCAAAATAGCTAATCCATGAACAAACCCCAGTTTGGAAAAGTCTCAAAACACAACTCATCCTCTCTCTCTCTCTCTCTCTCTCTCTCTCTCTCTCTCTCAGCCTACAGCTGAATTTTTAACAAAGCAATAATAACACCAGCAGTCTTGCTAATCCATCAGTTTCCAAGACCAGAAAACACATTTGGCAACAAATCCCAGAGACTTGCAGCATGTTCCACTAAAAAGAATTTCTGATCTCGCTTTTGTGTTTGTGTTTGTGTGTGTGTGTGTGTGTGTGTGTGTGTGTGTGTGTGTGTGTGTGTGTGTGTGATCAAGACTTTTCACGACCCGGCTTTCCACACAAGTCTGCTTTACTATTCCTGCATTTATGATATACTGACACGTCGCAAACCTGATGTTTCACTTTTATTTATTCCTTTTTATCACCACACAGAACACAGTGACTAAAGGAAGAATAGAATCCACCCATTATTAGTGCTTCAGCCCATGTCCACACGGTGAAAACGCATATTTTCAGCAGATGTAGAATGTTTTTGATTTGTGATTAAGAGGTTGTTTATCCTCAAAGTCCAATATCTGAAATCTTTATGAAGAAGAATCCAACTGGCGCTGGAACTGATACATCTCTAGATGGATCGGGATTCTCGCGGGGTCTTATTTACTCTTTGAAGGCCCGAAATTTTCATGAGGTGGGACACATCTGGAGCTGGCCATAATAGAGCCATAAAATTTAAACCAGAATTACTATAGACATGTCAAATATTACAAAATAAACACATTTAATGTGGACATTCCAAATAACCATAAAGGTTGCAAATAGAAATCTCCTGACTGCCTTAAATCTGTGACCCGGACAAAACTGACCTTCAGTGTTGGTAGTTTGGATTTATTGTCCTACATAATTAAAACAGCTGTGTTGCATTCTGGATATAATTTTTTTTAAACACCCTGCTACATGCTTCTCTCACCAGTGAAATATTACTGTATCACTAATCACTAGTGTCCACCTGAAGGCAATAAAAGCTCTTGGTTTTTTTTCCGGCAAAGTAAATTTGTCTTGCTGGAAATAGAACATGTTGATTAAGGACAAACCGAAATAATTGTGTAAGCAGAATAAAAAAAAAAAAGGAAAAAAAATAAACTGAACAGAAGTGATGTAGCTGAGGTTAGAGTCAGGATTTAACACACCATGAGGACATTTCTAATTCTTGGTGTTCTTTCAATGTAAATTGAATTGAATTGAATTTTATTTGTAGAGAAGTAAATAGATTCAGACTACATGCTTTAAGCAAATAAATATGCAGTGGAACCTTGAAACTCGCGGCCTTGATAGTTCGTGACTATGGAAGTGGACTAAGAGTAACTTGCGAAAAATCTGATATTTCGCAAGAAGCCGCGTGGTTCGAAAGTTCGAAGTAACATTTTAAAACAGAGTTTGTACTAATTAATTACATAAAAATGTTTGAAAAACTATTTTATTATTGTATTATTCATTTAGTAAATAAAACATTTATGACAAGTAATTCACAATTTTTGTTGAGTTTACACTACAGTACACGTACAAATCCCCTTTAAAAAGTAACCATCAAAAAGGAAGAGTCAAAAGCTTGCCATTTTTTGTTACTCTTGAGGGGTCATAGAACGTAACCCCCACGAGTATCGAGGTTGCACTGTATATCCTTATCCCTAAAGCCAAGCTCATGCTTTATAAACACGGATATACACAATATAAATATATAAATATACAATATATACAATTGGTGTAACTAATAAGTGATATGTGATCCGGACATAAAAGTGGCTGCTGGGTAGTGTAGTCCATGGTCCATAATTGCTAAATCTTTCTTCAAATGCATATACAAAATCTGGCATTTACAGTGCCAGTCAAAGTATATGGAGACACCTAGGCTTTTATCATTTTTGAGAGACACATGCATGACCATTATGTTTCTATGCAACAAACTATGCAATTTAATTGTATGAAGATTGACTTTGACAAAAAAAATAGATGTTCTACTTTTGTTTTTAATAAAGTATCTTTTGTAGCATGGATAATAGCTTTACACAATCTTGTTGTGCCTCTTGTAAAACTTGCCCAAGTTGTTCTTAACTAGTTGAAGTTTACTTCCTGACCTTGTGATCGAGTTCATCCCAGAGCAGATCCATAGGCTTGTGGCTACTGGGAAGGTCATTCCATGATAGATTACTCCAGACAACTGTTTGCTCTTTAAATAACTATTACAGGATGCGGACGTACTCTTCGGCTCATCGTCTTCTTGTATGGTGAAGTTGGTTCCAATTAGCCACAGTCCAGACAGAATTGCATAATGTTGAAGTACAGAATGGTTGCCAAGTTGGTTCCTTTCAACCGGAATAAGTCTCCAACTTTTCCTGCTCTAAAAAAAGCCCAAACCATTTAGCTTCCATCTCCATGTTTGACTTTGGGTGTTTACGTTTCAAATAAGTTCTTCTACTTCTTCTTCTTCTTCTTCTTTCGGCTTTTCCCATTAGGGGTCGCCACAGTGGATCATCCATCTCCAAACCCCTTTCCTCTATATCTGCCTCTTTCAAACCAACTACCTTCATGTCTTCCCTCACCACATCCATATCTCCTTGGCCTTCCTCTTTTCCTCCTTCTTCAGCATTGTCCTACCAATATACCCCATGTCCCTCCTCTGCACATTCCTCTTCTTAAAGCCATACCTACCCATCACCTCCTCATCACCTCTGTTTCCTTCACCTACATGCCCATTAAAGTCTGCCCCACTCACCAATCTTTCATTCCTAGGTACATCTTCTACCACTTCATCTAACTCACCCCAGAATTTTTCCTTCGCCTCCATCTCACAGCCAACTTGTGGAGCATAAGCACTGATGACATTTATCATCATCCCTTCAACTTCCAGCATAACTTTCATCCCCCTATCAGAAACTCTCTTCACCTCCACTACACTCTTACTAAACTCTTCCTTCAGCAACCCTAATTGCTGGGTTTTAAAAAGTTCTTCTGTTAGAGCCGAAAATATTAGAACTCATCCGTCCACAGAACTTTCTTCCACTCATTTACAGTCCAAAGCTTGTGTGTTTTTGCCTTTTACTGAGTTTGTTTCATTAGAATAAAAGAAACATGCATGTGTCTCAAAAACCATAAAAGGAAACAAAAACTAGGTGTTTCCAAACTTTTGACAGGCACTGTAACTTATATCATGCTAGATGGCTCATGACAACTGATAACAGTATTGCTCTCTGCACACATCCACAAGAGACAAGCTACTAGTGTTAAGGATAAATAAAAGAATAGTGTTGTGTATAAGAAAAATACTAGCGTATAGATTAATAAACAGTTACATTAGGGACAATGATCCCCTCCCTCCGGGCCGTGGATTCATTGGTACCGGCTGCACTGTAAGAATTTACCAATATTTGCCCAAGACATTGATGTTCACCTGTATTGTTTAGAGCAGGGGTCACTAACCTTTTTAAAACTGAGAGCTACTTCTTGGGTACCGATTAATGTGAAGGGCTACCAGTATAAAACACACTTCTGAAATAACAAATTTGCTCAATTTACCTTTAATTATATGTTATTATTAAAAATTAATGATATTCATCTATATCTAGTCATCTATATTTTGATATTGTAATTTTAAAATTCACACCAAGGCGAATGTGATTTAGACAGGGAGCCAACAGCCACACCTCCCTCCAAGGCTCTAACTCTCACCTAGCCTCTCCCTGCTCCTATCACCTACACCTGTTCCCCATTCCCTTTTCCCTTTATAAGGTCCCGATTCCACCTCACTCACGGTCGGATCTACTCATTGCCATGAAAGATCTACCGGACTTTCTACCACTAGTATTCCCCATACTTCTATGCTCTATGCTCCATGCTCCGCACTCCACGCTCCGCGCTCCCATATTCCACGCTCTATGCTCCGCTTGTGCTATGATTCTACTCGCAATATGCAGGTGACTTATGTGGAGTAGCAGATCTGAAGATGTTGAGGTTTGACGACGATGGACAGGATCGGAAACTAGTTTGTTAGAGGGACAGCACACGTAGGATGTTTAGAGGACAAGAGCAAGTAGGCACAATTGAGGTGGTTTGGACATGTGCAGAGGAAGGACACGAGGTAAATAGGAAGAAAAATGCTGAGGATGGAATCACCAGGAAGGAGAAAAAGAGGAAGACCCAGAAGGAGGTTTATGGATATGGTGAGGGAAGACATGCAGGTAGTTAATTTGAAAGAGGCAGATCCAGAAGACAGGGTAAAATGGAGACAGATGATCCGCTGTGCCAACCCCTGATGAGAGCAGGTGAAAGAAGAATAAGATTAATGTTCAACTAAAACTCATGCTTGCAAAGCAGTGTCGGTATTACAACACATGATTAACCCTAACTGGAAAGAAGGACATGCACTGGAAATGGTTTGTTTCCAACAGTGCAAACAATCTACAAATGCTATTAATGGTACAGCTGCTGTCCTTACGATCTAATTATGGACCCTGAATAAGTTTTAAAAACATCCTAAACAACATTAAATGCTCCATTTAACTAGAACAGGGAGATTACATGTTCGTCTGATTGTAGTTGCTTAGAGAAAAAGTAAACTCAGCAGGCTAGGAGTCAGCATTCTGTTTTTAATTTGTTCTTGCACAAATCTTCCTATGGATTTGTTGGCAAAGACCCCAATAAACACACAGTGTAGATTCTCACATTTACAATGAACTCGTGTTAACACACCTAATGTTAGGGATGTAAATGCATTTAAAAGTGTTTCTATAAATGATGTTTAATATGTCTACTTCATAGACTGTGTATAGACAATCTGAAGCACAAAAAATAAATTTGGTGTATATTAAATAATATTTAATATAAACGAAGAGATGAATTTTCTGTATATATTGAAACATTTGGGATGTAATTCAATTGGAACGTGCTGTGACATATTTCAATTCCTTAACTACAATTCATGCTACTTGTACTTGTATATGCATATACTAGAGTTACAAAAATATTGGGACACCTGACTTTTCCAGCCATATGTGGTTCTTTCTCAAACTGGTCCCACAAAAATGGAGGCACACAATTGTATCAGATGTCTTTGATTTATTATAAATGATAAGTCATCAGGTTTACTTGAAAAAACAAGCTCATGATTTCTTATAAACAAATGAAATCAAATTTGTTGAAAATAATGGAAAAATTGGTGACACCTGAGTTTTCCAGACATGGGGTTCTTTCTTAAACTGTTACCACAAAATTGGAGGCACCCAGTTTGTGACCCAAATGTTTTCCAGCATGACAATGCACTGTGAAGATACATGGATTGGAGTGGAAGATCTCCTGCTTTAGAGCTCTGATTTCAAACCTGTTAGACACCTTTGATATGAATTGGAACATTGACTCCACCACAGTCATGAATTTCACACAAATCTTTACAGGCCCTCTCCAAAATCTAGTGAAACATCTTCCCAAAAGAGTGAAGGTAATTATAAGAGCAAACGAGGAATAAATGTGGAGTGCGATGTTCAAAAAGCACATTAAACCTTACTGTCAAGTGTCCACAAACTTTTGTCCTTATAGGTGGTGGGAATTTCATAAAGATAATAAACCCAGATCAATTTTATATTTCATCCTTAAACATTCTGTTTCATGAAGCTGCTTCAGAAAGGAATTTTCTAGATTTGGCATAGGGAATGAGACTGCACCTCTTCGACCTGTCCAT
Source organism: Silurus aristotelis (assembly GCF_946808225.1). NCBI lineage: Eukaryota > Metazoa > Chordata > Actinopteri > Siluriformes > Siluridae > Silurus > Silurus aristotelis. The sequence continues at coordinate 16,584,310 of NC_139596.1, read as the reverse complement.
GAATACGAAGCATATTTTTTTCCCCGATATTTTCAGGTCAGCGGAGAGTTAAATCACTGATTACATCTTGCAGGCTGTGAGACGTCTAGCCCAATGCTTTATGTAAAGCGAATTCAGCTTCTAGTGGGCCATGAAATATGGATGTGTGGTAGCACAAGCAACATTTCACAATTGCTCAATAAGAGCATGTGTAAGGGAAAGGTCAAGAAAATGTAACGAACTTCAACAGCTTTGTCAATAGATATGAAACAATATAAAAAAAAACACGATGACCATGTTTGACAGCCTTTTACGGATTTTCAACTAGTGGTTTAGAAAAGACAAGTGATGGATTTAAAAATATATATACCACTTGCTGGAGAAAACAATATAGGATCACATGTACAGTACTTGAAATAATAATACAAATATAAAGCTGTATTGTGTGAATGAACATTTGATGTGCATTGCAATTTTGTTTCAGGGAAACAGCAAAGAAAAAAAAAAAAAAGCAACGCATTTTACAACCCAAGTATACGTATGAAGCAAACACTGAGCTTCTCATTATTTCATGTAGAAGAGGCTCTTTTTCTAGCTGGAGGCAGATTGCTACTTTATTAATGTCACCGAGAGTGGGAGATTGAATTTCGACTTATTTAAGACTAGATTTATTCAATTTGCCATTACGCTGGAAAATAAAAACGTGATCTCAGTCTCTAATGAAAACTCACTGAAGCAACAATTTAGGCCTCATGAATATGAATAGGCTTATTGTGGTTTATCAATTATTTTTCTTTTCTTTTTTTTTTTTGTAACAGGTATATGGAGATAGAAATTAGTCATTTGCTAAACTCAATCTTTTTTTTTAGTTTGTATTTGAAAATGTAAAAGTTAGCTAAACACAAATAAATGTGTAAGTTGTATGATTGACATGTTGCATGCTAGTATTTGTTCTAGCTTAGTTAGCAGCTTACCTAGCAGTTCTAGCATAAACAATCTCTGCTACTTGCTTCCAAACAATCTTTTTTATTGCGACTTATTTTCAACCAAATTTTTTCCCACACCACCCCATTGGCTTCCTAAAGCTGCCCACATTAGATTTAAAACCCTTATGTTTGCCTGCAAAGCTAAAAAAATGGACCAAAACACACCTACTTGAAGGTATCACACATCTTTCACCATTGCTCAATTATTTCCACTATCCTTTTAAGTACAGGGAAGTGATGCCTCAAGATCTTTCTCTTTTCTGGCACCTGGCTGGTGAAATAAACTTCTACTTGATGTTAAAAACAGGTCTGCCTCTCAGCTTTTCTAACTATATTTCCTCCCAACTGAGCTTTTAGACTGATGGTATTCTTGGTTGAACCCGTATTAGGATGTAGTTACTAATGGGGACTTCAAAGCACTTTTGTAAGTTGCACTGGATAAGAAAAAAATGTGAGAATGAAGAAATGTTGGAACACAATTGCAATAGAATCAGTCCTGCAGTGCCAGAATTTCTGTGCATGTAAGTTTCAAAAGGTTTGGCACAAAGTCCATTCATTTTCGTATATTTTCGTTTTTCACTAGCACTTTCCCGATACATGGGAGGCCATTGCACAATAACACCTGCAAACTAGGGATTCTAAATCTACCAGGAGTTGTTCCAGTATAAGAAGGTTTTCAGCCATGAAGGTTGTTCTATCCCAGTCTAAGGTTGGGCTGTACAACGTGATTAAATACACAGGGTTGAAGATGTAAAGATAGCTATGTGTATATGGTATCCTGACAGATAAATGAATAGATCACAAACACTGAGATATGATAAAACAGGAGTTGTGTATTAAAACCAAGGCCAAAATAACACCCGCACTTACAAAATATCGACACAGAATCACAAAAGCAGGCTACAGATCCCGGCTTCTGACCGGATTTTATACTTCATGGAGACATGATCTACAGGAGGTAAGTGTGGCTTTATTAGGCTACAGTGCAGGAAGACCCGGAAGGGAGTCTGGAATGGCACCAGCACAGACTAGAAGAGAAGAAAAATTGATTTGGTCTTGGACATACTTAAAAATCCATTTTCAAGAAAAGCTAGACATCGTGAGGAGGTCGGCCAACCCTGAAGCTAGCTAGCGTGTCTTAGCCCGGGAAAGGGTTTGTTCTTCACCTCCAGTCCAGTAAATACGAGCGGTACCACTGGATTACAGCCTCTGAGGAGCGGTGCACAATATGACTATGCATCTCTGGTGAGTAGGTTGTATTTTATATAATTTTTAAAATATTTTTTTCATGTTATTAGACAAATATTGATTCTGAACTGCTCCAGATGTTGTAGGTGCACAGTTGCGGTTGTAGTGTAGAGGTTTGGAGCTTGCTTTAGTAGAATGGTATTCACCCTCCATATGTGAAATGCCTCTCTCTCTGTAATGCCACGTGTTGTTATATTGCGTTTTTGTATAGTATTGATGGTTTCTATAATCGAAAAGTGATAGTGGTGGTAATAAGAGGTGGATTAAGTCTGGTAAGGGCCAGGTACCATATGCACGGCCCGCCACTGGTTCTCAGTATAACCCACCGTAAACAGTAATTCACTGGCATCTTAAAAGTACAAACTAGAGGAATCCGCCATGTTTCACAATATCAGGCACCGAACAAGGACGTCTCACACACTTACCATCGTACCACAGTTTTATTGAAGCAAACATATTGGTTCGAAAAGGACCAAGGATCAGTCTGCTTTGCCAGTAACGCATCCTGTACCATCCTTTATACCAAATGTACCAAATCCTGTCGAAAAAAGTGTGAAAACAGCATTCTTTACAATCTGCTCATCCGTTAATGATTTCCCATTAATTATCCCAGAAAAGGATGCTTTGTGTTTTGAGCCTGGTTCCTCTGAAAGGTTTCTTTCTTCCTTTCCATTGCTCATACAGTAAGTAAAGGTAAATCTACCTGCAGATTTTGTGACAAAATGATCTCTGCTTTGTGACAAATGTCATGTATTCTGAAGCCATGTTGGCATTACACACGGAATTTGAGTGAGATCCAAGTTTCTCGGGTGGGTTGCGATCGTTCACGTGCATTTTATGCGTCAGGTTTACAATTTACACAATACACCCTATACAATAGGTTTGGTTTCGCCCATTCACCTGTTTCAACTCATCAGCATTCAGCTCATTACGCGACTTAGCGTCTTTATTTTCATCCCGAATGAAGAGCGTGAGTCTCATTTGCCTGTTAATAAGTAGGAGACAGTACATCATCACACACAGCTCTCTCTCTCTCTCTTTCTCTCTCTCTCTCTCTCTCTCTCTCTCTCTCTCGTTCGCTCGCTGCAATAGCAGGTATCACTGCCAGGTTCTGTGTAATTATTGCTTTCTGTTTCAGCAGAGATAATTTATTGTAATTACAATTTGATGCCTTGAATGAAACATTTACCCACTCTCTGGCAGCCATGTCGCTGTGGATGCAATGGTCTCTCTCGCTCTCATTTTTTTGCTCTCCTTCTCCATCCCTCTCTCTATGTCTGTTAATATTCATGATGCGGCTCTCTCTGGCCAGTCCCACGCTTGGCTGCAGTAGTTATTGTGTTTACGATGTCATATGGCTACTCCTGGATTGTAATTAATGGTGTAATTAAGAAAGGCCCTGCATCTCCTCCAATTCATTACTAAACTAAACTCCGTCCTCCTGGGCTCAAGCCAAAATCCGTAAAGTCGCGCAATGTGTTTGGAGCCGTTCTCGGGGTGGGGACGCTAACTCAGGTGAGACTAGTATTTACCTGGCAGGCAGCAGGGTGGTTTTTTTGTGTTTTTTTTGTCAAATCTACTCTTGGCTTGTGTCCCTGGCCTCCCTGGAACCACTCAGTGAACCGCCAAATCTCTTCCTCCAGCTATAAACAATGTTTTTAAACCTTCAGGCATGAAAATCAACAACAACAACAACAAGCTGAAGAAAAAGGAAATATATTCCTTGGGAGTTTGCATTCCGTTCTCTCTTTTTCTCGTTTTTTTCTCACTTTGCCTTGTTCTGTTTCTTTGCTGATCGCATGCATGACACATTTATTTGAAGTGTGACGAAAAAAAAAAGTACGAATAAGAGAATTCAAGAGAAAAAGCCCGATTTTGTAGCTGGTTCTTTTAGAATCTGTAGCTCAGGCCTGGCTGTGGGTAATGCAAGAGATTTCCCCCCTGCCTTGTTTCTTCTATCTGGTTGGAGAGATGAGGCAGACACCACGGGAGATGCTCTTTTTGCTCCCCAGAGGTCCAATTACTCCGGGCTTTAGTCCATGGGTGTGGCTGGGGGAGGATTTTCCTTCGGCAAACAGTACTTAAAATAAAAGATTACAGTGCAGTATCTGTTTCTATACCCATAGAACTATTACACTATATTGCCAAAAGTTTGCAGACACCTGCTCATAAGTATGTGTACTAGCAGTACGTGACTGGAGGAGGAGCCAGCCGGATGATACTAATCAGTGCACTCTGTTTCAATCTGGCAACGCCAATAAAGAGGAGAGAGACTCCAACCTCGAGGAGAGAGAGACCAAGCAGAGAGACAAGTGAAAGGGTCACTGAAAGGTGATTAAGCTTGGACGGGCGCCGGTGCAAGATGTGTCGGCCGGTGAGAAAACTCGGGTGAATGCAAGAAAAGGCGTGCCGGTCCGTGAGGAAACTCGGGCGGGCGCTAATAGAGAAGGCGTGCCAATCCGCGAGTGAGACGGGCGGACGCAGAAGGAGAGTGTGCCGATCTGGGAGGGACTACTGTCAACGAACGTGGAGGAGTAAAGGCGTCCCGAACCCGCGAGTGTGTGGGTGAGCCCTGGTGCAAATACTGGAAAGGAAAGGAAAGCACCAGGGTAAAAACAAAAGTTCTCTCTGCTTGGAGAGAACTTTTGCCTGTCTGTCTTTCCTCCAGTGCGGCATCAATGAGTTTGATTTAGTATGGTATGCGCTTTTAGAGCATCACATTCCACTTTTAGTCCCAATTTGCTCTTATAATTCTCTCCACTCTTCTGGAAAGATGTTCCACTAGATTTTGGAGGGTGCTTGTGGACAACTACTGATGTAGGAGAGGTAACGAGGCCTGGGATGCGGTCAGTGTTCGAATCGGTGTTCATCCCAAAAGTGTTCAGTAGGGTTGAAATGAAAGCTCTATAGCAGGCCACTCAAGATCTTCCTCTTTAAACCATATGTTGGCATTCCAAGCTCAAATAGAAGTTCAATTTTTTTATACCACATCCAAAGATGTTCTATACAATTGTGTGCCTCCAGATTTGTGGTAACAGTTTGGAGAAGAATAACATTTGGCAGAAAAAATCAGAGAGACAGTAAATAATATTATTAATAATAATAGAAATAGAGAGAGCCATAGATTAATTATCACATAAATTTAAATAACATTAAGTTAAGGGTATATATAGTAGTGTATATATAGTTCTTCTCCAAACTGTTCCCACAAAGTTGAAGGAACACATTTGTATAGGACGCGTTTGGATGTGGTCGCAGGAGACTCAAAACCACTCCTGTGAAAAGCCAGCTCTATGAACATATGCTTTACATAGGTTGGAGAGGAAAATCTCCTGCTATAGAGCACCTTTGATATGAATTGGAATGCTGACTGCACCCCAGGCCTCCTCACCTCGGCTACATTACTTTACTAACACACTTGTAGCTAAACGAATCCCCACAAAACTCCAAAATCTTGGGGAACATCTTTCCAGAAAAGTGGAGAGTATTAACAGCAAATGGAGACTAAATGTGGAAAAAGACGCTAAAAAAGCAAATCTTATTCTTAGGTTACCACAAACTTTTGTTCTGTAAACTTTTGTTAGCCACTGGATCTCTAACAGTGTTTCAAGTTTGAATGCAGAACTGTTGTACAGTGCAAAAGGTTCTAAAAAGTTTCAAATAACCATTTGAATGATGAAGAACAAGTTGCTAAGAACGAGAAGATTACCGCTTCGTGTTGAATTGAATTAAAACTATATATCGGGTGGAAAACTGTATGTGGAGGAACAAACAAAACAAAAAACAGTGTATTTATGATTTTCTCTGCATGGGTTTATGGTACACATTTGTGTACACCATTGAATTTAACATCTAAATGCAATGAAGATGTTCAGGTAATTAAAAATTCAAAGCAAACCTCATGAAATTTGCATGAAGTGATTGATAAAATGTACTGATGGGAGGAAAAGCACAGATGTGGCTCTGAGACTGCTTGAATGTCCACAGAAATCTTCTGCTTCTTCTTTTGGCTTCTCCTATTAGGGGTCTCGCCTGCAGATCGTTTGTCTCCATTTCGCTCTGTCCTCAACATCTGCCTCTTTCATACCACCCACCTGCATGTCTGACCTCACCACATCTGTAAGCCGCCTCCTTCTCCTCTTCTTACCGTTATACCCCATGTCCCTCCTCTGCAATTGACCAAAACATCTCAATCTAGCTTCTTTTTAACTTTATCTCAAAAACATTCAACCAGCACGGCCCCTCTAATTACCTCATTTCTATTCCTGTTCATTATCGATGAAAAACGCAGCATCTTCAACCCGGTTCAACCAGGGCCGCCTCCTGTTTTTTTTCTCGATGCCGCCTTTTTAAAACATGCAACATAGCAGGTCTCGCCATCGTCTTTAGAAACTTTACCTTCCACACATGCAGATATCCTTTAATCCCACATTCCTTATGCTATCACTCTTTCCCACCTACTCCACCCTGCCTGCACTCTCGGTCACTTTAACAGGGATTTCAACTCATCCACCTTCTCCACCTCTTCTCCCTGCAATCACACCACTCCACTGCCCTCCCTCTCATTCACACACATGTACTCTGACTTTTATTCCCCTTCTCGCCAGCGCATCTCTGCACCTCTCCAAGCTTGTCTTGACCTACACCATTACAGTATTGAATAATAACAGAAAGTATAATAATAATAAGTGAAAGAAAGACGTCCATAAGCAATAAATAGTCCCTCAATACTTTGAGCCACTAACGAACCTCTGAACATAGAAAATACAGAGGATCTATTATGAGGCTCTCGAAGCTCAAGGCTCTTTTCAAAATGCATCACATAAGCAGAAAATTTTAATCATGAGCAGGAATGAGAAAGTAAAGCGAATGCTAATATTCTTCTGTTTCTTCCAGAAGGGCATGATGAAGAAAGTGGTCATAAGGTGGCATGAAGGGGGTCATGGCGTCTCCTGATGTTATGGTCCGAGGCGTTTCACAGATGCTGTACGAGGTTAAAGGTTGGCCGCATCTGCCCTGCCAGTTCGCTGAAGTGGAGCGACTTTCCTGTGTAGTGTCTATTGACCTTGCTGCACGACACGCAGGTGTTCTGCATGCTGATGGCCTTCTCCTTCATTAAATGCATTTATTCAAGTCATTATACACAGGAAGTGACCGAAAGTGACCAGAATTATTCTCCATTCAAACTAGAAAGCAGTGATATGGATGCATAAATAGTTGTAGCATGACTGTTAAAAATTATCACGAGCTGGTATGTAGACATCCAAGGTTATTGACAGAATGTAGCAATTTTTTATAGCATTTAAATTTTTTTGCTGGTTTGAAAAAAATTGTCTTTGTTGCATATGTAAACTTACATAATATGACATGCGTTAAAATGGTTTCATAATTGGTATGTGACAAATAAAAAAAATTAAATTAAGTAAATGTAAAACATTTTTATGTAAATAATACAAACAGAATATAGGAATAAATAGAATTGATTAGACAAAACAATATAATTGCAACAAAATAAAATACAATAGAATTCACAACACAAAAATGGAAATAAGTAATAGAAAAAAAGGGTATAGGATTATATATATATGTAGCAGCATTTACATTCTGGGGAGGCAGAAACAGTGTAACGAGTATGAGTTTACCTAAAGAGTGCATTTGTGAAGAATGTGCAATTGTTTTTATGTAGGTGTGGGTAAAATAAGGCTGAGGTTGAAGTTAGTTGAAAAGGAAACAGATTGAGGTAGTGGGTGTTTTAGGTAGAGGGTCTTCTATTAAAAAGAAAATGTAGTAAAGCAGATTAAGGTAGTGGGCCTTTTATTTAAAAATATACAAAAAAAAACAAGCAATTTGAGGTTGTAAGTCTTATATAAAAGGCAATATGAGGAAGTGGGTAGTGAACAAAAAAGGAGGTTGAGGTTTTCTGTTTAAAAAAGCAGGTGGAGGTAGTGGGTCTTCTATAAAAAAAAATTAAAGTTAAGGTAGTGAGCCTTCTATAAAAAAAAAAAAAGAAGCAATTTCAGGTAGTAAGTATTATATACTAAAGCGAGTTGAGGTAGTGGGTATTGAAAAAAAAAAAAAAGCAGGTTGAGGTAGCGGATCTTCCAAAAAAAAATAGTTTGAGGCAGTGTGTCTTCTATAAAAAAGCAGGTTGAGGTAGTGGGTCTTTTATAAAAAAGCAGGTTGAGGTAGTGGGTCTTCTGTTTTTGTTAAGGCAAGTTTGGGTAGTGGGTATTGAACAGAAAAAAAAACAAGTTGAAGTACTGGGTCTTCTATAAAAATAAAAAAAAAAACAGGTGGAGATAGCGGGTGTTCTATTAAAAAAATCTATTTTAGGTAGTAGATCTTCTAGAAAAAAAGCAGTTTAAGGTAGTGGGTCATATAAAAAAAGTTGAGGTAGTAAGTCTGCTATAAAAAAGCAAGTTGAAGTAGTGGGTCTTCTATATAAAAAGGCAGTTTGAATTAGTGGTTTTTCTACTTAAAAAAAACAAGTTGTTGTAGCCGGGGTGTCAAAAAGCCGTTTGGGTTAGTGGGTATTGCGCAAAAAGTGAGGTTCAAGTAGTGTGCTGTGCAAAAATTGCAGCTTGAGATAGTGGGTGTTGTGCAAAAAAACAGGCTCAGATAATAACTTCTAGTCCTTGGTGTTTGGATGTAGGTCCAAATTGCCTGTTGGAAAACTTTCTCCTCATTCTCTTCATGTTCGCCTTTAGTGAGCAGAACATTTCCCCTGCCTAACCCCAACAGAGACAAGAGTCCATTGTTTGATTGGCTTTATTGTAAAAAAAATAATAAAAACTATTACATATACATACACTGTGTCGATAAACCAGCATTATACTGCATGCTTTTCAATATAGTTTCGCTCTCAATTGCAAACAAGAGACATGTTTAGGTTGTGATTGGTGGTCTTAAAAATGTGGCTATTTTATAGCTTTTGTAAGCAAAATTTCTGTCAGTGAAATTTACTCAGAACGATTGCAGATATTAGTCCAGTCTAAAAGGGCCATAAGAGGATGTGAAAGAGAGAATAGGATATAGTTTGGAGCAAACAATCATTTAAAATACTTTTAATAATTTAAGGAGGACTGGGGTGCAGTCAGTGTTTACATTCATCCCAAAGGTGGTCAGTAGGGTTGAGGTCAGAGCTCTATAGCAGGAGATCGTCCACTCTAACCCATGTAAAGCATATCTTTATGCATCCTTCATCCTCCAGAGGGCTTTGTGCACAGGGGTATTGTCATGATGTGAAATGCTTGGGTCTTTGAGTTCATGTGAATGGGATAAGTAATGTTACCACATCCAAAGTCATAATATACAATTGTGTGCCTCCAAGATTGTGGCAACAGTTTGGAGAAGAAACACATATGACAGCTGTCCCAATTCTGTTGTCTTAAGACAAGTGTTGCAGGGAGATGATGGGAAACTACATGAGACTAAAAAAACAAGTACAAAACAAGTATAGCATTTGGCAGACACCCTTATTCAGAGTAACTTACATTCACTTATTTTATATAACTGAGCAGCTGTGGAGTTAAGGGCCTTGTTAAGAGAGCCAGGAATGGAAGCTTGGTGTGGCTTCGGATCCAAAGTCAAATGCCTTAACCAGAGAAACAAAGGTACTTTATACTTGTCAAATATACATTACAGTGAAATTCTTTCTTCACATATACCAGTGATGGTAGTAGCTGGATCAGTCATTATACAGCACCCCTGGAGCACTGAGGGTTAAGGGACATGCTCAGGGGCCCCTAAGTGTAAATGGTTGGCAGTATCAGGGTTTGAACTGCCAACCTTCTGATCAGTAACCCAGATACAGAAGACATGTTTAATATTTTGTAAAAATGGGATGTTTCCCCACTAAATTGTCTAGCTCGTTTAAGGATTAGACAGAAAATGCCTCGAGGCTCTGCAAACCAATGAGTGTTTGTTAAATTAATGCAAAAAGAGTCAGGATTTTTTGTTCAATGCCATGATGCATGTAACAATGACTCTCTCTCGCTATTTTCTTCCATTCCATTTAATGTTGCATATCTTTTATTCTTGCTACAATCCCATCCCACCCTGTCAGGAAAATGGACCGGTAATGTTATTCATTTTGGATCAAATCAATCCGAATGTTTTACACACGCATGCTGTAGGCGAAGAAGCTGTTGCTTCAAACAATGTTGTCATCTCGTTCAGATCGCCCGTCCATTCCTATTTCTCCTCTGATGAATCTCGCAGACTCGTCAGCCCATTAGCATGCTTTATAAGCTGGATGGGCGCAAAGAAAAACCCTCTTCGAACCATCAAGTCAAGGTTTTTTAAAGTTCGGTCATAAAGGTCAATGCGGGTGATAGCAATGGCTTTCTTTCCCAGAGATTCAGCTCTATTTGTGGGCTGGAGCTCAGGGGCAATACTGTGGGCACTTGCCAGTATTGACAAGTTAAATCTGCCATTGATGTTTGCAGCGCAAAAATGATTGAAAGGAATCAAATATGGTTGTTTGCATTAGTTATTTTAGATTTACCTCATTAGATTTGGAAATCTGCTGCTCTAAAAATCATACACAGACACACAGTAATGTAGTGCCATTTATTTTAGTGAACAAAAATTTATGCATGATTTTTGCCTATATATAGCTTTTTTGTTTTATATATACAGTATATATATATATATATATATATATATATATATATATATATATATATATATATATATATATATATATATATATATATCCCAGCAATGTTAGGAAACTAGAGTTAGAGATGTGACATCGCTCCTGTAGCGCAGAGGGTTAAAGCCTTGATAAAGGGTCCAAAAGTGGCAGCTTGGAAATTCTCTAACCCCCGACCTTCTGATCAGTAACTCGGAGCCTTATTCACTGTGCAACCACTTCCCCACAATTATCGCATATCCCAGCTTGTCAGAAAGCAGGGTCCGCCGTGATACAGCACCCCTTGGAGCAAATAGGGGTAACTTCCTGCTCAATGGCCCAACTGTGGCAGCTTGGCGTTGTTGAACCCCTGACCTTATAATTAGTAACCAAGAGCCTTAACTGCCAATTTACAAGAAGTTGCCACATTCACCAGTCAACTATTCAGCACAAGGTTGAAGAGACATTTTCAGTTACTGTCTCATTCTGTAGACAACTGTAAATATATGTTGTTGTGGTTACAATTGTTTATAAGGGAGTGTATTCATGAAGTAAATAAATTGACCAGATCAATCTGTGCATTCAGAGGTTTGACCATACCCCTACCAGCCAATCAGAGAATATTTTTTCGACCAAAAAAAAAAAATCTCCATATAAATGCATAGTTAATATGAGCATTTATTTATCATTCATTCATTCATAAGTGCCTGGTCCATTAAATCCACTAGTTGGCACACTTTATTGATGAAACTGAGGAACTTTTAATACCAGAATTCTCCTTCCTGTTTAAGACAACGTGAATACATAATACACATTTTATTCAAATCAAAATACATATGCAGATATGGCTGTTTGAAAGACTAAACAGAACCTGATATGATTCGGGACTGTATGCAGCCTACATACTTAACACAAGCATTACACCTTTCATGCTTCGAAATACCATCTTACCCCATGGAGTGCTGGATAAAACTGAATTTTTGCTGGTTCTTTCCTTCCATCTTTCCATTTCCGACACCAGCTTGAAGAGTCTGCGGGAATTCTCTCTGGTCTAATAGTCACACTAAAAATACGAGCTTTCCTCCGCATCAGGCAAGAATACAAAAATCATAAAACTCTTCATTAATTTGAAATGAACCTGGCAGGAATAGTGCTTCCATTTCTAGCTATTGTCTCTCTCTCTCTCACACCCTCTTTGAGCTCTTTATGTGTTATTATTTTCCACCACAATTTTTTTTGCCCTCAGCTCTGAAGAGAGGAACTGCATTAAGCACCAGGCTTCTGAATAATTCACAATAAAATGGCTTTTATGCTTGTAGGTATAACATGTTATTCTTCCCCGAAGTCATTAGCCTTGTCTCCAAAATGGCTAGAACCACTGCTGGAAAAGACCAACCGACATCACTTCCAATCGAAAGGAGTCATGCGAGGGGGGGAATCGCTGTGTGCTAACTCATGGAAATTGTCCTACACGCACAGCATTAAAGTAGAGAGGACATTCCATCTGTAGCTTTGCTTAGTGACAACATGCCTTCTAAAAACTTTAATTTGGTATACTGTATGGCTAAAAATACTTGAGGTCTGAACAACAACCAAATGGCAGTAGTATCGGATTGCTCCCCTTTGCTGCCATAACAGACTTTATTCTGTGGCTGGAGGGATTTGTCTAAGAGCACTAGAGCTTTGGAACTCTTTTTCAGCAAGCAAGCATGAACTTGGGATTAGTTTTAGCAATGTACATTGTCCCAATGCTGCTTTACAGAGATAATGATGTTATAAAAATAAAATGTATAGGTTCAGTGCCTATAAGTCACCATATAATTGTACGTTTATCTCTAATGATTGAGCCAGTTGCTAATGTGGCGAGGAAACACTCTCTATGATGGCATAAGAAAGAAACCTTGAGGGGAACCCATTCTTATCTGGGTGGCACTGGATCTCCATATTTCCACTCAAACCTCAAAACACCATGTTTTGATGGATCTCGCTTTGTGCTAGAAAAAGTGCTTAATACTTGTCACATGTACTTTTCAGCACAGTGAAATTCCTTCTTCGGATATGCCAGTGATGATATGAAGCCGAGGTCAGCCATGATACAGCACCCTCTAGAACACTGAGCGTTAAGGGCCTTGCTCAGGGGACCCAAAAGTGACAGCTTGCCGATACCTGGGCTTGAACCCCCGAGCTTCAAATCAGTTCCCCTAAACACTGCACTGTTTTGCCCTAGAATCTAAAAGATTTGGGCCTTTTAAGGCCTTCATCCACAAGAAGAAAAATAAGAAAAAAGCCAAAGGCTGACAACGCCATTTGCAATTTAGCAGAAATGATTGAAAAAAGCTACACAAATCCATTTGTAATGATCGCGGCAGGTGAGGATGCTGCTTGCTTTACAGACTCACCGTTCTAACCCTTAAGATTTCCCCTGTTTGGATGCCAAATGCAGATTACTGCCACCTGCTGGTGTGGGGAAGTAATGTTCTCTCACACACGTGCAGAACGGACATGCTATTTGGCTGTCAGCTGTAGTCTCTCAGAGTGTGTTCTAGGACCGCTTTTTTTTTTCCCCCCAAAACATGGAAAAACGCCCCAATTGGTTTTCCTCATGTTCTTTGTCATCGGTTTGGTGTATTCCTACATTAGCAATCAGACATTGTGCTATAAACAGATGTCTTCCAACACTTTTTAGGACAAGTGGCTTGGGGTTTCGCAGTTTCTCAGTGAAATAACAAGTTGTGTATTCGCCTTCGACAGGTCTCAGCTCCACTGCAGCCTCCAAAAATGTTTGGTTCGGACTCCATCTCCTAGAACACTCACACACTCAATCACCCAGCTACTGATTGAGCACCTCTCACACACTTTAAAAAAGGGACCTCATACAAAAATACATTGCAAAACTATATGTTCTCTGTGACCTAGTTCCATGTTGTTGACCTTTTTTGCTCATGTGATTCATCTCACCCTGTCCATTCTAGTCTGTCTGTAAATCCCCCGACCATAACCTGTGTTTTTTTGACATATTTGGATTGTTCTACAAGAAAACCTGTGATTGCATCTGCCTGTGCAATCCTTACACAACGGTCTTAATAACAAGCTGCTATAATAAAAGAAAAACAAGTGTTTCACAGATATTCCACAACATAAAATGTAACAAAACATGGATATTAAGAAAAGATTTTTTTTAGCAATGTATCATGGTTCCAAAGAAGTATGGGATGTGCTATTAGAAGAACATTTCAGAATGGTAACACTGCACCATGAATCTTACATCTTATGTTTTATTTCTCATTTAGTGCTGTATCAACCCCAAACCTCTCTGTTTAATTATAAAAAATGTGGATAAAATGGTTTTGTTCAGTGGTGGATGAAGTACACAAAACCTTTAGTTGAGTAAAAGTAGAGATCCATTCTGTAAAATACGACTCCAGTAAAAGTAAAATTGTCCCTTTAAACTTTCACTTGAGTAAAAGTACAAAATTTAATATATTTAAGTATCCAAAGTACGATGATTTAATCATAGTTATAAATTTCCTTTTATAATTTTTGTTACAAGACTCTTAATCAACTCAGTTTATATAAAAAGACTCTTAACACACCACATCTACAACACTTCTATCAATAGAATTATATTAATGAGTCAAACACTGATTGATATATATTCAAATAATCATGAGCCCAAAACCTACTACAAAAGATTGCGCAAAATGAGGTCACGTGTGTTGTGACGAGTTCGAGTCTGGAGTTTCTTCATCATTTATTCCTCTTTAAATGTTCTGCTTGATGTTGAACTGATGCTGAACTGTATGTTGGTGATCAGTAGATACACCAAGCGCCGATCAAAACACGTTCTAAACAAAGCATGCGCTCGACCCTGATTGGTGGATTGCTGCGTATTTGACCAGTTACCTTTTTATTCTCATAAATAAAAAGGAACGACTGATTTTACAAAATGTAGTTGAGTAAAAAGTAAAATATTCGACTTGTAGAAAAAGTTCAATTCTCACCAAATGGAAATACGTCAGTGAAATACAGATTCATGAAAAAGCTATTTAAGTACAGTAAAGAAATTACGTTTACTTGTTACTGTCCAATGCTGGTTTGGTTGTTTGTGGAGATTGTGTCTAAGAGACATGGAGTTTGCTTTATGTACATGAACATTGCAATGCTGGAACAGATTTGTCTCCTGGTTCTAGTGAAAAAAAAATCCTAATGCTACTGCATGCAAAGGCATTCTTTATAAATATGTCCTACCATGTTTGTCGTAGATGTTTACATTTTTTCTCAGTTGCTTTGGAGCATATGTCAGATTAGAAATGAATTTTTCAAAACTACTTGTTCAACCTGCACATCATTTAGTCATTTGTGCTCATCATAAGAACATTTTTTGTTGCTTTAAACAAAATTGCAAATGCTTTCGTACATCATTTAAACGATTGTGTCCGAGTGTCTGCTGAGTTTTTTTTAATTGTAGTTTACATAATCTAATTTAAGTCAAATTACCAAAAAGATTTAAAATTTTAGTAAAAACCTGTCAGAGCATCTGTGCATAAACAAAGTCAGTAATCAAATGTGTTCATGTTGTTTGCTAAATAACACTGAAACAGCAGATTGAATCAGATTTTCTGGTCCATGTTAAAACACGAGTACTGACTGTAATAAAACATTTCAATTTAAGATATAAAAAAATGAAGGTATTTCTTCTGATATGTTTTTAGAACTATTCAAATATACAATATCATAGAACTTCCCGTGGGCTCACAACCTGCAGGAGGGACCATAAGGGACGGTGCTGTGAGGATTGGGCAGCAGTCAAAGGCGGGGGCCTGCTTAGACTGCTGCCCCCGCGACCCGAAATACGGATGAATATGAATGAATGAATGAATATCATAGAATTTCTATATGTTCTTCATGTATGAGTTTCCTCAAGGTTTTCCAGTTTCCTTCCTTTTCCCAAAAACCTGTATCTAGATTAATTGGTTAAGATAAATGTGTGGATGTGTGTATTGCGTGTATAGTACCCTGCATGAAAGTGGAGTTCAATCCAGGGGGATGTTGTCCTGCTTCACAAATAGTGTTCCTGGGATTCAGAAACCCTGACTGGGATAAAGTGCTTACTGAAGATGAATGAAGGAAGGACTGATTGCATATTATGGGAGAAACCTGACGCAGTAAAACCTGTTGGTGTCTTTCCCATGACTGCATTGCTAGAAAATTGGCTTTGAAGTGGCATTGATCCTATCTGACTGAAGAACGGGGATGGGAATCAATTCCGACAGGATCTAGTCTCTCTTCTTTCTCTCTCTTTCTCGCTTTTGGATTTACTATAGGGTCAGTATATATGTAGTATCTCACTATTCTTGTATACAGTACCCTTTAGAAATGAAAAACAGACAGGTTGCATAGTTCTTCTATAGTGTTGTTTGGAACTATGCTCAATTATTAACCCAAATATGTTGTACAAACTGAGGTTTTGACAGAAACACTCGTGTAGAAATTAAAGAGAAAATCACAATCCGAAGTACTCCTAATGACCATGTATGAAAATTACTACCAATTGCACCAGTCTTGTTAAATTTTATACAAAAATAAATAAATAAATGGGACCAGTAACCTGTGGTCAGGATTGAACCAGGGACCAATTACACTGTTCTCGCCACTTCTCGATTATGACACTTTTCCTAACATTTATAGCCACAAAACAGATTTACAGAAAGTCTTTACACTGTAATTAAATCCCAAAATGACAGCGGTGAAGCAAATCTCACAAAGATCTTGGAATCACGAAAGGTACCCTTGAGAAAAAGCAGTAAAGTATTTGAGTAAATGCACTTCATTGGTGTACTAAAGTCATTTTTTGGCTACTTTCTAGTTTTACTGAGTATGAAAGATATAAGCAACTTTTACTCTCGACTCAAATACATTTATGATTCAAAAGACCTATTTTTTGCTCTGTTATATTTGAACTGACAATAAGTGTTACCAATTACATTTTCCACCTCTGCTGAAGATGTCATTAAGGCTCAACACTCCTCGAACCTGCATCTGCTGCTGACTTTTTGGCCTCATTTTCAGTTCAAAATGAGCTCAAATACATTTCAAACACTGAGAAGAAAAATTCTTTACACTTTATGAAAATATTTCTTCTCTCTGAGACTGAGATGTGCATCAAATCCCAGTCAGCTCTGAATAACTACATATGTTTTACTTTATCTAAAATGATTTACTCTAATTATGGGACATGATCTCTTATGGGACATGATCCTGTGATTTTATTTGTTAATTATATATACCTTTTTGAACGATTGCTTTACTTCTTGGATTTTTATTTTTATTGGATAAAATAAATACAATTTGATTTGTAGTTTAGGAAATAAAACCTCACAAATCAACTGTTTTTGGTGGTCTAGTGGTTAGGATGCGGCGCTCTCACCGCTGTGGCCCGGGTTCGATCCCCGGTCAGGGAACCAACCGCAGCCATTAGGGTTGCACAAGCCTTAGTGCCGGTCCCAAGCCCGGATAAATAGGGAGGGGTTGCGTTAGGAAGGGCATCCAGCGTAAAAACATGTGCCAAATCAAACATGCGGATGGTCCGCTGTGGCGACCCCTAATGGGAGAAGCCTTGTTGAGGATTAATGCATGTATTAAGCCTACATTCAAATTGAGTCTTAAATACACTTAAAACACTTAAATACTTCTCAAATCAGATACTCTAAGACTTTTATCCAATGACTTTTACTCTTTACACATCTGACACAAAGCGAGACTCAAAAAGGGAATCCATGATCATACGTTGATTGGATAAAAGTATAAAAATGGATGAGTGCAAATACAATGAGCAAAAAATGAGTAATATAATCTCAAAACTGGGTCCTGAGCAGATTTTTTTTGTAAGAATGGGTGTCAGGCTAATCGCCAATAGCAAATACAAAAAGCAGGAACAACTGAACATCTAAAGCAGACAGTGTTGGACAGCCTCAGGTCAGACATCTTGTAAATCTAAATTATGTCTAACCTTTGCATCATGGTTGAACTTTTTTTTTTTAATTTAATGATGAGTCATAGGCAGATTTTCGGTTTGAGGAGGTGGGACTCCTTCGAGAGTATCCTAAGGCAATAAGAAAAGATGCATAAAGTTTCATAAAGACAGTTGAGAATGGTTTATGCATGAATAACTCAGAAGATCCTCAGAAACATCTACTTTTATTATATTTTGCTAATTCCTTGGAGTATCCTGACGAGTCCAGATATGAAATATTGAAAGGACATTTTGTAAGTTATTTCTTTGTCTACCTTTTGGAAGTGTGAACAATAAGTGTTAAGTATATATATATATATAGCATTCAATCTTGCAGCTCAACAGAGAGTAAAGCAGCTCATCAATGCCATTAAAAAGCCATGCATCTTTCTCCACACATGCTCTCCAAGCTCGTGTCATCTTTATCGATCTGACCACCATGTTCTGATTTACGCTGCCCATCTAATTGTGCCGAGGATTTTATAGTGTTTGCTGGAGACGGTATCTATTACAAGCTGCTTGGGTGCGCAGTCGCATGGAAACTGAGACGTGCCTCCAAAGCCTAGAGCCTAAATAGTGTTTATGTCATAAAAACGAGCTTTTTTTCCCCCCTGAGCAGGTATAAAACCCTCACCATTAGGTTTAAGATCAATGACATTTCATTAAATGTCATGGTAAGTAGGCTAAAAATAAATGTCCCCCTGTGTGACATTAGTATGAGACACACCTACTTACTTAATACGATAATAATGGATAATGCAAGACTACAAAACACTAAATCTTTCAGCATTTTAATGTGTTGCAGAATTTCCAAAAAACAAGGAGACTAAGATGTAGTTTTGAATGTAGAATCTTCCATAAAATGAAGATAAATCACCAACACTTGGAAAACTGATTCAATTAACGTGTAAAATTCCTCTTATTAAGGTGACGCAATAGAACTGTCCTGCATACATGATAAATCACCAGGTCTGTATAGAGGTCATTGGAGCAGCGATTTGATCCTGCAGAGATCAGAAAAGATATAATATGGAATTAGTTCTCTCTTTTTTGTTTTTTTGAGGATGTTTTATTAAATAAGTCCATAGGCAATAAAATACAGTGGCAAATTTAATTAATCAATTCATGTTTTACTGTTCCTCAAAACGATTTCTCCAGATCCATTGACCAATTTGTTCGGGGACTGTTTCTGTAACTAACATCCCTGCATGTGGATCATGAATGATAATACGAATGTAAATACAAATACTTTCTCTTAATAGCATAGCTCCGCCCCTTTCTGGCGATGCTATGCTGAGTATCTGAGTAGTTAGAGAAGGTGATTGGCCGCAATCTTCCTACACTAAAGGACCTGAACACTTCCAGGACAATAAAGAGGCAACTAGGATAATGTCTGATCCCTCTTACTCTGGACACAGGAAGCTGTGGACGATCAGTACCAAAACCTCATGCTACAAAAAGCAGCCCCCTCCCATCAGCAACTGACCTTATAAATAATACCAAAACCCCTCCATTATCTCTAACCTGCTTCAATAAACACTAACATTACAGTAATATAAATGTCACACTGTTCATTCCATATGTGTTACAATATGCGTTACAATCATTCACCTTCGAAAAAATAATCATTGTTCAGTTACATGTATATTTGCGCTTTCCCAAGTTACACCTCCTGCACAAACTGTATATTTAATGTGTTTACCTGTATTTATTATTTTATTTTTTAGAGACCCCGAGTTATCAGTCGATTTGTCGATCTTCCGATGACAATGATATGATAATTTTTTTTTTTTATAGATTTGAATCTTAATTATTTGGTTTTAATTTTCGTACGATACGTTGAGACGCTGCCATGATGTTCAGTTGTCTCGGTGTTAAAGCATATATTTTTTCTGCATTTTTGGTGTTTCAAAGCCTAATTTTAGTTCTTGGCTCTTTTTTTTTAATCCACATTGCCCTGAAACATTGCACTGAAACATACATACTGTAAAGTTTATATAATCCGGTAATGTAAATTGCTCTGTTTTGCTAAATTATGTACTGTATTATTACATTATACTACCCCAGAATGTTCACCGTTCTTTAAGACTCATGGGTGAGCTATTATTATATTACGATTTTTTCAAGTTACGATGAGGTCATCAAACCGCATCTCCACCCGACTACTTGGCTGCTAATTTTTCTAGTTTGGTGTGTAGTCTGTACAGAATCAATAGCACTCTGGTTCACTTGTTCTCGAAGCGTATTCTTTCAAATCTTTTCAACCGATCATGAGTAGTGATTAAAATCAAGTGCAGGTCGTTCCCCCTTAAAAGATTTGTTCAAAACACTGTAATCGCAGTAATCTTGTGTAAAATTGTGAGATATTGACTCTAAATTGTTTGGTTTTTTTCTTTGTGATTCTGTACAATATAAGTTCCAATTACAGAATTACCCAAGAGATACACTTAAAAGACAAATCGAACAAGAATGCTCGATGTGATGAGCTGAATTCCAAATAATTCAACCGGAAATCCTACACAAGAACCAACCCCAACAATGCTGCGGCTAAAGTGCTGACTCAAAGCCTCGTGTCTACAGAAGCTCTTCAGTGCTGACCATTTAAAACCCGTCCTTCAAAAACCATAATTCAATATGTAAGAGGATTTGCTGGAGGGTATCTTGGAAAAACATTAGAAGAGAGCTGTCAAAGGAGAATAATCAGTAATGGGGTGGAGCGATATGGCTGCCAGACAATACAGAAATCCTCTTAGATGATACAAAAATATATTTTACATTCAATATTGTGGAATGTCCACTAAATGTTCCCTTACCAGTCTTTCGTTTTTTTGCTTACTCTTGAAAGCAAAAAAAAACCCCACACTCGGCATAAACACCCCGCATTGATTACTTTCAGCTTCAGATATTTAGTTAATCTTTCTTACACATTTTTTGATTATTATTCTGAGTATTTTGAGCCACACACTTTTTCTCCGTCGCTGAATCATTATGCCATTTCTCATTATCTTTTTCACGACCGAATGCGACACGAGGACATTTTGTTTTGGCATAACAGCGTCTTTGTAAATTGATTTGGATTTGAATATGAAGTGTTCTGGCACAAATAATAGCAGGCTGTATCTTCTCTATCTTCCAGTGATGCGAATCAACTCAAAAAATACGGCTCTAATCAGCACGGCTCCCTTCTACCAGTCGGATTTGTTGCCAGATGCAGCCTGTTGGTCTTGAATGTTTTTTAAATGGGGGGAAGCAGTGTGGGTTCCTGATACAAATGATGCCCTTCAGCTCTTTTGTGTGAATGCGAGATATGAACAGAAAATCAGATTGCATTATGCCTCCCTCTCTTTTCCTCCAGGAGGCAGGAACTTGGTGTTAAAGGAAATCAGTCGCACAGTCGAGGAGACCTGTGATCAACTGTGCAGGCCACTAAACAAATGGGACAGAACAAAAACATGACATTTTGCAGGGATTATTTTTTTTTTTTTTTAAGCCGAGGTCTCTGGAGGGGAAACGTGTTTAAAAAGGCATCTTGTATTGTACAATAGTATATCAATGCATAGTACATACTATGTTCCATTGCATTACATTAACAGCATTTGGCAGACACACTTATCTAGAGCGAGTTATATTTATCTCATTCATACAACTGAGCAGCTTTGGGGTTAAGAGCCTTGCTTAGGGGCCCAGAAGGGGCAGCAAGTTGCTCTCACGACTTTTGAGTCCTTTGGGTCTGAAGTCTGATGCCTTAACCACAAAGCAACCACCTCCATCACTATGTATTCCTTGCAGTTTGTTCAATATAATATAGCATGCACCAGTTTGGTATATTTATTGCATGACTTATAAAGTAGCATCTGCCTTTTTGTTTGTTTTGTGTCTCATTTGCGTTCTATTTCCTACAGAGGCGTATTAGGGCCAATATGGAATTTTGGAAAAAAAAATTGAAAGGGGAGGGGAATGGAATTTCCAAGTTTAAAACAGAAATTTTCAAGTTGTAACTCAAAATTATTGATAAAAAAAAAAATCTGAAAGTTTTCAAGTTAAAAATTCAAAAGATAACTCAAAATATTTACGAGAAGAACATCCAACAAGTATTTCCTTGTTGCTGAATCCAAGGGAAAAGTCCAGGCATAATGCAAAACAACTGACGTCTGCCCAAACATGCAAAGTGTATATGTGGGTTCTTCCTTGATGTTTGTGTGTTTAAAACTTTCTTCTAAGTTTATTTCTTGTAGATTTGTCAGTTTTTCTTGTAATCTTCTGAGTTTTAACATCGAAGTTTTTAATTTTTTCCTCAAAAATTTCGAGTTTTAAATGCCATCATACTTTTCCTTCTGTCTTGGCTTCCTAAAGTTATCTTCTGTGTGTGTGTGTGTGTGTGTGTGTGTGTGTGTGTGTGTGTGTGTGTATGTGTGTGTGTGTGTGTGTGTGTGTGTGTGTGTGTGTGTGTGTGTGTGTGTGTGTGTGTGTGTGTGTGTATGTGTGTGTGTGTGTGTGTGTGTCAGTGCTTAATCACTCCCCCCTGTTTTGACTCTCTAGTGACCAGGTTTGGAGGCTTCAGTTACTGGAGTCTGTATGGAACTGAGATCTAACAACCCATGACTCCCTGTCAACCAAGTCCAGTAGGAATGAAGGCAATAATTTTACTTGAGTTTAGCAGATTTAAATAGAAGGCTGCTGTATGCCCCTCATACACTTTAACTAAAACAGTGTAGAGAAATCACACCTCGAACTCGTGAAGTGACTGCAGCTTTAAAACTTTTTTAAGGGTTGAGTTTTAAGTAGGATTAATACACAAGTACACAAAGTTTATGCGAGCGCTCTTCAGTCACATCACACACCTCTAAAATTCATCCGTTTATCCTTCAATAAGTTGAAACATTATTTAAAAAATACTATTAAACCTGCTGAAAAAGTATCTAAACACGTTCAAAACAAGTCAGAAGATTGTAAATAATTAAAATTTACAAGCACCAAAAAGGAACGCAAAGAACTTTGTTTTGATATTGTCATCTAAAATGGGGGGGGGGGGGCTTTCATAAAGCTAATACGAGGAAAGACTGGAGGATAGATTAAGGGAAGGATTAAGAGATGGACAGGGGGATAGATTAGAGGATGTACTACAAGATGTACTGGAGGATAGATCAGGAGATAGACTGGAGGAGAAATTAAGGGATGGACTAATAGATAGACTGGATGAATAATTAGGAGATGGACTAGAGGAGAGAATATGGGATGGACTAGTAGATAGACTGGAGGATAAATTAGGAGTTGGACTGGAGGAGAGATTAGGACATGGACAGGGAGATGGACTGGAGGATAAATTAGGGTATCAACATTGAGATGTATTGCAGGGTAGATAAGCAGATAGACTGGAGAATAGATTAGAGAATGGACTGGGAAGTGAGCTGGAGGAGAAACTAGAGAATGGATTAGGGGACGGACTGGAGGATAGATTAGCGGTTGGACTGAAAGATGGACCACTGAAGAGTAGATTGGGAAATATATTGGGGGATGGACTAAAAACTAGACTAGGTGATGGACTAGGAGCTAAACTTTAGAATAGATTATGGGATGGATTAGGATTTAGAATTGTGGACATCCTAAGAAATAGACAGGGGAATAAACTAGGAGCTGGACTAGTGGTAGACAAGGCAATTGGTGGCCTGTCATGTGTGTATGTGTATATATATATATATCAGTAATCAGAAGTCATTTGGTCACTTTGAGGATTTAACAATACTCGATTAAAAAAAAAAAAAAAAGAGATAATTTTCCTTTAAATGTTTAAACTGAACAATGTGTAAAAAAAAAAGAATTGAGTGAGAGAAAGAGCATTTTCCTTTTTGAAAGAGTTTGTCACACCTTATGTGTCAGCTGCACATTATGTTCGTGAGAGGAGCTGTCAGAATAACACCGAGTTAGCAAGAGAAAAAAGTACGGCAGAATGATTCCTCCCCCCGACTCAGAGCACATCAAGAGTGAAGGAGCTTTTGACGGTGCTAGGAGGCCGAGGAGCTCCCTGTCTGCCGCACATATCCAATCCCATTCGGGGAATTTCACTATTTGCGGAAACTGACTTCCTGCTGTCTTATAGTCAGTGACTCACTGCATATCCCAAATGCCCAAATTTTTTATAGTCATTATTTTCAAGGGTTCATTCTGTGCAATTTCAGCAGCCTAGGAAGTGCGGGGAGTGGGTGTTACCTAGAATGCATTTTGAGTTCCTGCAAATTTGTCAATGTTAAGAAATAGCCGAGAGCCGCTTAACAAAATTGTAATATTTTAAAATATACAATATACTATTTTGAAATATATATTGCATTAGAAGCTGATTGGCATTTCCAAATTGTCTGTAGTGTGTGTATGTGATTGTGCCATGGGATGGATTGCCACCAAATCGTGAATATTTCCCACCTTGTGCTTTAGATTCCTGGATATATTCTCTTTTATACCATTCAATATTTTGATACCAAAATCCGGGAGACCTCCGATCAGGTGATATAATGTGCTGGGTTACATGATTTCTCCCATCAAATACAATTTGCATGGCTTTGAGATTTCTTCGAGAAATTTATTTCATCAGTCCAGCTGTTGTTGAATTTACATGTGTATTTTATTTCGCCAGAGCACCACCTGACTCTTCTCCTTTTTTATTCACTACTTGTGTAGATATTAACAGCACAGCTGAGTTGTAGGTTGCCAGGTTGAGGTGACGAATGGCTTGAAATTTGTATATTGTGAGGTGAATGTGGTTTACAAGACCTGGCAACTGGACAACCTTGGAATAAAATATTGATGTGATTATTCATATAACAAGGTTTGGGCCATACAAATTACCTTTTGGAGGCCAAGAAGCATAAAAAATGGATGCATGGAATGAGTCTCCAGTGTTAGTGCTTTGTATCAATACATATGGATTACTTTGTAACATGATCAGCTTTGTTTTATGCTACGATTATGCACCATAATTGACCTTGATATGGTCATACAGCAGCTGTGGGCAGTTGTCTGTAAACTATGCACTGGTGATTTTACTGTAGAAACTGCCCCAGTAGCAGCAGGACAGGGAAAAAGTGTTTTAATAGCAGTAAGTGTCCTATAACAGCAAATAAATATTTTGTCTGGGGCTGTAATACAGTCCATGAGACATGTTTTAATTTTTAAAGAGAAGGTTTGCAGTGATAGTCTTAATTACTCCATGTGGATGTTAGGTGGGGGGCAGTAACGTGTTAAGTACACCACTTCACAAAGGGAATAATGCTTTTGGCCAAACTTGCCTTTGACATAAAATTATTGTTACTCTTAAAAACAATTTAACTCAAAATCTAATCTGCTTTCTCAAATTATGTAGCGGGAGTGTCTTCCATTGATCTACAGTAGTGCTAACAGAATCTGAATCTAACCAGAGCATAGCATTAGGATGCCGGCACTGACGGGAAGAAATGGCTACTATTAAACTCTATCGAATCATTTGTGGCATGGTAGTGCAGTGGGAAGTGTTGCAACTCCAGGGTCCAGGGTTCGGTCCAGGGTGTCTGTCTGTGTGGAGTTTTAGTTTGAGCTTTAAATAGACATGACCAAATCTTAGTAGCTGTACACATTAAACAAAATGATGCAATTTGCATTCAAAACAACTTTAATCTTTGGTATGAGAGACCATTCCAGACTCCAGTCCAGGCCAATATGATGCCAATGATGAGTAATGTTACAGAACCCAGGATGCCCTTATCCTGAGACACTAAGTGCCCAGCAGTGGCAGCTTGGTGGTGCTGGGATTTGAACTTTTGACCTTCTGATCCAATGTCCAATGTCACTGATCTACCACCCTCTACTCATGTAATAATGATCATTTTTATATACATATAATAATAATTAACAACAACAATTATAAGGTTGATTAAGCTGCTGACTGCATGGAGCACTGTGGGGAAAACTTTTGTCAAAGGATTCATTAAAGATGGCTTTAGACTGACCTGCCTGTGATTAGCAGAACGTTTTTTTTCTGTTCTACTTGGGAAAATATACAGTATATGCACATTATATACACTTAAATAAAAAAAAAATTTCCACAATTTTTGTGAATTTTTCTAAAATAATTTGTTTACGAGTTTTTTTTAATTTTTTTATCGATTACGTGATATTTTACTCACATTTTCGCTCGTACATTTAACATCTAAAACATAAACCAATACCGAAAACTCAAAGACTGACAGAACAATAACTATATTGCTAGATCATTTTTTTTTTTTATTGCAGTGGTCAGTATGTATCAAAAGTGGTCCGAAGAAGGAACAGTGGTGAACCGGTCACAGGGTCATGGGCGGCTGAGGATCATTAACACGTGCACGTGAATTTAGACACCTTCGTCTGGCCATCACAATTTGGCCCTTGTAAAAATCGCTCGATTCCATATGCTTACACATTATTCCTGCTTCAAACACATCAACTTTGAGGACAAAAGGGATCACAAACTAATAATAGCAGTGTGGAAAGAGGCAAGCTAAAGAATAATGTTAGGCAAGTAACATGAAAGCACGAATGACAAGGGACCACAACAGCAATAGCATTATAATAATACATAATAATTTTTTTAAACATGAGTCTGAGTAAAAATTTACAGTTCAGGGTTTAAGTTCATTTTGGAGTTCAGAGTTCAGAAGGCTTACAGCTGAAGGGAACAAACAAAGACTTCTATAGCATTTATCCAGAATGGTGTCCTGGATAGTTTTATGTTTTCCTTCATCTCGTGTTCATTTATGTTGTTTTAGGTAGGGATTTGCTCCCAGTAGATTGATGTTTATGATAATAAAAGCCACTTGACTGGGCAATATTGCCAGAATAATCTTCTCTTCAGAGAACCCGACTCATTCTCATTAATGTATGCTAGCAGTCCTCGTGAAGACGCGATGACTTTCATGCTAATTAATCATTTGTTAAACACCACTAAGGTTCTAGCTCTAAACACACTCCAATGGTGATACATTATTTTGTTTTAGTTTGTCACTTTAAACTCAGACGTTTATTCAGCAATGTGCTCTAATTATAGGCAGACTTTTTGTTCTTGAAAGCTATTACAAAAAAAAGCAGGTTGCACTCTGCATTGCAAATTTAATAAGTTTATTATAAAGCATAGCAGCATTTTGGAAAAATCCAGTGATATAATAAAAATATTAATAAATGTTCTTGATTGCTGTGTAACATGAGGATAAGCAAATGCAGGTGCACCATATCTTGATTTTAAGTGTTTGTACAAATGCAAAGAAACCAAACATATAAAAACCTGAGAAAGGATCGAGAACCAGGACCTGAAATGTGGACCAGGAGTCCATTCTTCCTACATTGCTAAAGACGTCAGAGATCAAATGACAAATTCATGATCTAATCGAGGTAATTATGCTCTGGCTAGTTAGGTTCTTCATCTGTTACACAAAATGCATGTAAATATACATGAACAAATAACAGCCCTGGGGTGCAGTCAGCGTTCACATCCCAAAGGTGTTCAGTAGCGATGAGATCAGAGCTCTATAGCAGGCCACTCATGATCTTCCTCTCCAAAGCATGTAAACCAGATTTTCATGGAGCTCACTTTGTGCACAGAGGCATTGCCATGCTGGAACAGGTTTGGGTTTCCAAATTCAAGTGAATGCAAAATGTAATTATACTGCATTTAAAAACGTCCTGTACAACTGTGTGCCTCTAGGTTTGTGGTAACAGTTTGAAGAAGAACCACATATAGCACTAAAGGTCAGGTGTCCTTATAGTGTATATTGCTCTTTACAGCAGATATGGGAGAGTCTGATTCTCTACAGCATTTTAAAAACTACTGGAGATAATGGTTTGAAAAAATAGCCCTCTGCAAGTTTCTTGTGCTCTAAAAGCAGCTAATAGCTGCATACATCAATTACAACTCATCGATATTGCAGTATTATTAGCAGGCATATACAGTTTACACTACACCTACTAAATATGGCCAGGAGATCACATGTGGAGCTGGGGTCTATATTGTGAAAAGGATTAGTCCAACATTAGAAGCCTTAGACTTTGTCTTTGCACATAAGTGGGACATGTAAAGGCTCCAGAGATCTCCATGTTCTACAAATTAAACTTTTCCAAAAAGACTTTCCAATTTGTTCAATAATGTCAGAATTTGACATTATTCACATTTTTTCTTTTTTTTTCTGACTTTCCAGTCTGACCTTCAACATCCTGTATTTACTGTTATGTAAATTGTACTTGGATACCCTCTTCTATTTCAGATGTCGAAGTTTAAATTGTGTGGGGCCCATGGTTTTAAGGCTAAGACATCCCATAATTATGTAAAGAAAAAAGGTACGAATGAAGGGACGTGTGTGACAGCATTTTAACAGATTTATTATAAATGAAACGGAATGGTGCTTTGCCAGGTTGACTTGAGAAAACCCGCTCACTATTTCTTATAAGCAAATGAACAAACAAATGAAGCGGAATCTTCCTGCCATATGTGGTTTTTCTCCAAACTGCTGGAGGCACACAATTGTATAGGGTGTCTTTCATTGAACTAGGAGACCAAAACCTGTTCTATCATGACAATGTTCCTGTGAACAAAGCCAACTCCATGAATATGTGCTTTATATGGGTTGGAGTGGTAAATCTTCTGCTATGGAGTTCTGACCTCAACCCTACTGCACCCCAGGTCTCTTTACCTCACTACATCAGTACCTGACTTTCAAATCTCCACACTATAAAATCTAGTGGAACATCTTCCCAGAAAAGTGGAGGGAAAAAAAAGTGGAGGAAACTAGTCTGGAATAGAATGTTCAAAAGGTACATATGTATCACAGGTGTCCATAAACCTTACCACTATATAGTGTAGAAACTTTGGCTAAACTTAAGGGGAGTGGTGGCTCCAGCGGTTAAGGCACTGGGTTACTGATCGGAAGGGCAGCGGTTCAAGCCCCGGTATCGCCAAGCTGCCACTCTTGGGCCCTAGAGCAAGGCCCCTAACCCTCTATGCTCCAGGGGTGCCGTATCATGGCCAACCCTGCACTCTGACCCCCAGCATCTAAGCAAGCTGGGATATGCGAAGAACAAAATTTCACTGTGCTGTAATGTATATGTGACAAATAAAGGCTATTCTAAATTCAGAAGGAAATATTTTAAATTATAATTTGTAAAAAAAAAAACATTATTGAGTTAAAGTGATATAATGTCTAGATGAATTCACTAAGGTACCATAGGGGCTGGGGGGGGGTACATCCAAAATCCACAGGGGACCACTGTATATATATATATAATATATATTAGTATATACATATGTATGTATGTATGTGAGAATATTTTCAAAACAAAACTGGTCCGTGGTGTACAAAAGGTTGGTGACTCCTGGCCTAAAGCACCACTGCACTGTTCTCTTTTGCATAAAGATGAGGTGAGGCCTAAATCCCACTGCAACACATCTAGAGGTAATTGAATGGCATATTGTGCATGAGTGTGTCGATTGTACGAATCCAAATTGTTAACTAAAGTAAGTAACAGGTTTAAAAAAAAAAATCAATTCAGAATTTGATTATAAAATAAATCCTTTGAAATATAAAAATGAATACGAAAGTAATTGAGGATTGACTTTTTTATTCAGCCCATGTATTTTTTCTTTTCAGTTTAGAAAACATTGCTGCGATTAATCAAATTTGTACTAAATGTTCAAAATAGGCTTGTTTTGATCTTGGAAAAGCTGTGCTTCCACCAGTGTGAAGCGATGAGGATTGTAAAGCCCTAGCATTTTTCTGATGCATGTCTTGATTAAACAAATCGCTCCGAATGATAGAAATAACAGAAATAGAAAGTGATATGAATTGCACTACCGCAGAACTTTGAGAAATGCTGGTTGTACTTAAGCCTTACATGTGTAAAAACGATCATCTGACTGCCTCGTGTTTCGTGTCATTTGAATTAGAATAAAAGCAAAGAAATTGTTATAGCTTTTTAGATTTTAGCTAGGGAACAATTTTAAATTGACAAAGCACCACAGCTTTATAATGCAAAACAAGTTGCAAAATGATGTTTCTTCCAGTGTGTTCTTGTGCTTTCATCGATCTCCTCTTTCTAGTAATTATAGCACATATATCTTTACAAGTGAGAAAGAATTATGTGATTGTTATTCTTTACAGACAGGGTGAAGGTACGGACAGGGTTAACGTCTTGATAAAACAGATATGCATCATAGAGGTTGTCACACACACACACACACACACACACACACACACACAAACACAAACACAACACATATACAACACACACTATGAAAATGCTTTGATTAATGCTTGCGACAGCCTTGGCACATTTACGAGCTTGGGGATCCCCAGTGCATCATGGGTGATTCATCACAGTACATTGATCATTTCCTAATAACAAAGCACGAGGAATTCACCCTCGGACAAACGCAAGATTTCTCTCTGGCCTGAAGACATCATTCTGTCGTAACTCCTGTAAGGTGTAAATCTTTTTGGGGTTAGAAACCACAGTCAGTTATTCCGCCATTCATTCAGAACCATGTTTTGCGTTGTTATGACTTTATATCATGTCACTAAACAT
This sequence comes from Silurus aristotelis, assembly GCF_946808225.1. Classification (NCBI taxonomy): domain Eukaryota; kingdom Metazoa; phylum Chordata; class Actinopteri; order Siluriformes; family Siluridae; genus Silurus; species Silurus aristotelis. Next base: position 16,553,877 of record NC_139596.1, on the reverse strand, counting down.
TTTGAGATTCTTAATACCAAGATGACACTATTGGCACATCTTGCATCGGGGTTCTAATGGCAATGTACGTTCTTGTTTGATTTTGCTCTGAGTCTCAGCACTTGTTTTGACATGGCTTTGATTTTCCTATCGTGTTTGTCTAGTCTGTGTTGAGTTTGGATTCATTTGTCTGTTCATACCCTGATGTGTTAATGTGTCATCACAAAGTCTGATAAGAATTATCAAGTTATCGATGCATATCACTGCACACCTCAACAACAAGGGAACTGTAATAAATGGACATTTGGTGCCACCCAGATAAGGAAGAGGTTTCCTTTCGATTCTGGTTCCTCTCAAGGTTTCTTGCTCATTTCATCTCAGAGAGATTTTTCTTGGCTTGCTCATTAGAGATGACCTTACAACTATTAGGAACTTATAGGCACTGAATTTAAACATTATTTTATACAACTTTATAACCTCTTTTTAAAGATGGGTCATCAAAGGATGTTTCAGGATGACAATAACCAAAAACATATGGCCAAGCAAATCTGATGGTCTTGTAGCCCATTCCAGCCAAATCTGCAAATCTACAACGTCATCGCTAACATCCTGTAAAAGTTCTTTGGTCTTTTTTTACACATAATAAGATGGTATTTGGAGTTCCCTTTCAGGAACTTGAGCTGTGTCAAAAACGCTTTGGATGTGATTGTCAGAATTCTTGCTGGTTTGTAGGGGATCAAATATTTATGTCACTTGTTTAAATGCAAATTAATTGATATATATATATATATATATATATATATATATATATATATATATATATATATATATATATATATATATATATATATAATAATTTATTGATTGTTCATTCATTCATTCATTCATTTTCTCCCGCTTATCCGTAATCCGGGTCGCGGGGGCAGCAGTCGAAGCAGACCCCCGCCTTCGACTGCTGCCCAATCCTCACAGCACCATCCCAATTTATTGATTGATTTATTAATCAATCAATAAATTTACAAATTCAGCAGGGAATAAAATCATTATTTCCCTCACTATATTATGGAACGGCCTGCCCAGCCACCGCACCTAAACCATATTGAACTGCTCTGGGATGAACTGGATCACAATATCAGTAGAAATCTGCAACTAGTGAAGAACACCTTTGGTGTGTTGCACAAGAGGCACGGCGAAATATTTTAGTTGAAAGTTTGGAGAAAGGAACTGTTCAAATGTCAGGAGAATGAAAAGCTGTTATTCATGCTAATGGAGGTTTTATCAATGAAAAAAACAACTGGGACAAGTGAACATGTATATACTTGTTTAGTCAAAGAAAAACTTTAAGTCAAGTCAAGTTTATTTCTATTGCGCTTTTCACAACAGACATTGTCTCAAAGCAGCTTTACAGAAATCAACAGTTAAGGTAAATGGTGTGTATTTATCCCTGATGAGCAGCCGTGGCGACTGTGGCGAGGAAAAACTCCCTTAGATGTTATGAGGAAGAAACCTTGAGAGAAACCAGACTCAAAAGGGGAACCCATCCTCATTTGGGTGACATCAAGAGTTTGATCATAAATCTTTCAACAATACAGAACACTGGAGAGTGAGAACTAACATGAGTACTGGAGTATAAGATTATAAGTAATGTTCTTTCTACAGTCTTCTATAGTCTTTATGGGTATAAAACTAGGAGCTACTGAGCTGAACATTTGTGATCATCACAGATCCAACACCAGCTTCTCCATGCCAGAGCCTTTAAACACTCCAGGAGGTCCAATGTCAAAACTCCACACATGTAGCAGGATCCAATTGGCACTGATACGTCCCTAGACGGTTTGGGATGTTTGCGAGTTTGGCATCTACTTCTTCAAAGGTCCATAGTCTTCGTGAGGTGGGACGTGACTGGAGCTGGCCAAACCTCTGGATGCCTCAGGATGGGGAGATAACGAGAAGCAGTGAAGAGAATTTAGCGTAGCTGCTGTTTATGATATTAACAGCACAAGTTGATAATGTGCATGTAATCATCGTGAGTTTACTTTATAACATTAAACTACTCAGTTTGTTGCATTAAAATGAAAGAAACATATTTTTTTTCATATTTAAATATAAAGAAAACCTCTCGTTTCCCCCTGTTACAGTTTGTAAGTGTCTGAATAAATTACTATTAACATCTATGAGTAATGTCAGAACAATAGCGTTCTAATGAAGATGCAAAAACAAAAGGCAATGTGGATATCAGGATCTTTTTTTTGGGGGATATACAGCTTAACAAATAGAATAGAACTTGTGAAATAGATCGTAATACATTTTCATCAATGTGGGCCTAAGAATATATAGTTAATTGCGTATATGTGTCTCTGTGTCTAAAATTGCTAGTGTTTACCCACCCACACACACACACACACACACACACACACAAATGCATTAGCACTTAAGCAGAAAGATGAGCACTGGACAGAAATAGCCCAAGTTGTATTTATTTATATAATATATATATATATATATATATATATATATATATATATATATATATATATATATATATATATATATATATATATATATATATACACACTATGTGGACGAAAGTTTGTGGACACCTGACCGTAAGATTTGTGATTTTTTTTAAATCACATTCCATATTTAGTGCAGATTTGGTGTTACAATAACTTGATTCACTCTTTCTAAAGGATGTTCCACTAGATTTAGGAGTGTGCTTGTGGAGATTTGGGTTTATTCAGGAGACCTGGGGTGCAGTCAGGGTTTCAATTCATCCCTGAAGTGTTCATTAGGCTTGAGGTCAGAGCTTTGTAGCTGGAGAACTTCAGTCAAACCCATGTAACACATCTCTTCAAAGAGCTGCTTTTGCACACATGGGAATTGTCATGCTGGAACAGATTTGGATCTCCTAGTTCAAGTAAAGGGAAAATTGTATTTTAGGGGTCTCCACAGCAGATCATGTTTTCTACATCTTTCAAACCAACTACCTGCATGTCTTCCCTCACAACATGCATAAACCTCCTCCTTGGTCTTTCCTTTTTTCCTCCTTCCTGGTGTCTCCATCCTCAGCATTCTCCTACTGATATACCCCATGTCCCTCCTCTGCACATGTCCAGACCATCTCAATCTCGCCTCCCTCACCTTGTCTCCAAAAACATACCTCATTTCTAATCCTGTTCATCTTCATCACTAAAAATTGCGGCATCTTCACTCTCCCAATGAAATTCAAGCATCAGTATATATACATAAATATCTATATATAAATAAAGACAGACTTCAGAAGTATAAGGAGCATCAGGTCTTGAGTTAAGAAAATTAAAAACGCTCAAATAAATCCGTAATCATTGGATCCTATTATTCTGGATTTAAAAAAAAGAGAGATTGAGTGCTTTTTTTTATATTTGGAGATCTATATTAAGGATAACATTCATCTCAGCTGCATCAGTTTTATCCATACTGTATATATATATATGGCCATTAATCATACTGCAATATTAATGAACCATAATTGATACAGGCTGCTGTTAGATGTGTTTTAAGAGCACACACACACACACAAAGATTTTTAAAAGCATTAAACTGCACAGCGTTCATGCCATTTATCCAGTCAGCCAATCATGTGGCAGAAGTGCAATGCATAAAATCATGTGATGCATAGCTTTGGTCCAATGATATTAAAGTTTCAGTCAAATAATAAAGTTTTAATACATTTGTGTACATGAATTTGTATTTAATTATTCCCAGTAGTCCATTCTCTTCATTTCATAGCGTTCACAATCTCAAATACACACAGGAGAAATTGACTTGGTCGCAGATACATTTAAAAGGCATGTTTAAAGACTGACTTTTTACGGGAAGCTGGACATCGTGAGAAAAAGTCGGGCAAAACAGTTGAGCTTTTCCTTGAACCGTTTCTAGCTTTGTGTTTTCCTTCCTGTAGAATTTGCACAGAAACACACAATTTGCCTTCATTTTAAATCCTTGTATAACTGTAATGCAGGAAAAAAAATGCCTATAAAATGCAGGGAAAACCCAGGGTCATTTTCTGAGGTAAATATCGATGCTTCTGGTAGAGTTGATGTATGCGGGCGATGCAGCTGCGGCTACAGTGAAAGGAGACGTTTTAAATTGTGTTCAATGGGTTTTTTTTTTTTTGCTTTAGTAATGACATTCATTCTCACTGTAGGAGATTCCTGTCTGTGATGTGGGGTGATTAAGGGGTGGATTGGTTTAGGAAGGACACCACTGAAGGCCTGGGGGTAAAATGCACAGCCTGCCAAAAAAATATATAAAAAGAAAAACACTTTTCAACCACAGTAAACCTTTTTTTTTCCATTTATATTATAACATTAATATTTAGACAAATAAAACACATTTAAATCTAAAATCAGCAATATATATTTTTTTTCTTTTTTTGCAGCATGTAGTCACAGTTGTAGCTTAGTGTTCTTTTGCCCTTGTGTTACACAATGTGTTTCCTTTTTGCATATTTTGACGTGACCTACGGTCAGGGACGTGTTTGAGCGGAAATAAATTAAGGAATGTTTTGCACTGCTTACAATTGGGAGCACAAAACAGCAGTTCAAATGCACAAGGATAAACATGGAAGGGGAGGAAAACATCTTAATTTCAATAAATAGTTTGATTACCTTTATACAGTGATGCATGTTGCGTGTTTCAGGGTGCTTGTGTTGTGCGGTTTACGTTTCTGTGTAAATTGAATCAAGGGCGTTAATTTCATTGCGGCCCCGTCCTTGGGCACAGCACTGTAATTCCACAACGGAGGAAGACGACAGCTTTATCATTTACATCAATTATAGCAGGGATTTTTGTAAGCAAGCTGTGAAGGTAGACAACATAAGAGCATTAATCAAAGCAGAGAGAGAGAAAGGGATCGCCCTGGAGAGGCTCGTGTTTCTCATGGAGGGGGGTGAACGGATTGGTGAATATGAGTGTGAATACACAGCCTGAAGTGGACAACGATTGTGTACTTTTTCACAAATCGTTCTGGGGAAAAAAAAGCAAAGAAATATACATGTTCCCTTATTTCTGTGAGAGATCGATATACACTATAGCCACATTCATGCTTGTATTTGCCAGCCTTCTCTGCTGGCCTAAACACTATCAGAAGCACTGACCTACATTTACAACCTAAATTCTAATATGTGTTCCATGCAATTGTATTAATTTATTCCCAACAGTTTATTCTCTTCATTTCGTAGCGTTTCTCTTTGCTGCACTGCTTCCAGTACGTGTATGTGGATATTAGATCTTTTGTCCAATCAGATTTTAGCCTCTGTGCTGCCATGTCAATCTAATCTGCCCAGGGCATTTAAAGTCTGTACTGCTGGTCCTTTTACCATTGAGAATATTACCAATGGGTCTGTTTCTTCAACCAATCAGATTTCATATTCTCCTCACAGGGCAGCTCGCTGGCCCAGAATATCGTCAGCATTGTTCTGTCCTCTGATTGGTTGGTCAGAGGGAAACTGTTACAGCCAAGTTCGACTGCCAAAACACGTGTGAAGCTCTGCACTTTTTTACACCTATGGAGGAAGAGAGATTGATTTGGTTTCGGACATACTTAAAAATCCATCTTCAAGAAAAGCTAGACAGCGTGAGGAGGTCGGCCAACCCCGAAGCGAGCTAGCGTGTCTCAGCCCGGGAAAGGGATTGTTCACCACTTCCAGACCAGTGAATATGAGCGGTACCACTGGATTACAGCCTCTGAGGAGCTCTGGTGAGTAGGTCGTATTCTATTTACATTTTTAATGAGTCTTAACTGGGTTTCTTGCTTTAGTAAAATGGTATTCACCCTCCGTATGTGAAATGCCTCTCTAATGCCTCTGTAATGCCATGTGTTGTTATATTGCGTTTTTGTATTGTATTAATGGTTTCCATAATCGCGACGTGATAGTGGTGGTATTAAGAGGTGGATTAAGTCTGGTAAATCCCGACTGGAGGCCCAGGTACCAAATGCACCCACTGGTATTTGCACATATAGCCAAGCCATCCCATAATATCAGGTACTCATTTTATTCTCCTTAAAGTTGGAAATTATATATTTCTATTTCTAATTTACAAAAACAGCTAAGCTAGCTCTTCTACCACTATATACACCAAGACCCTTCTGGTGGTTAGTTGAACAACATCCAATGAGTGCGATCATATTTGGCTGGAAAATTGGTGCCCTGATACTTTTGTTTGTATACTGTATTCTCAGAGCTTTCATTCTAAAAAATACAATCCACACCACTTGACCAATTAGAGTTGGAAATGCAAATGTTGTGGAACATTTACAGATCATTTGCAGGCATAGCAGCATAACAGATTTTCTGCACTAGCCGCTCGTGCACAATCTCCTCCATTAGCTCTCTAACCTCAATCTTCAGATCTATCGTTTTAGCCCGTGGAGCTTTAACCCACTGGGATCAGCCATGTCCTGATGGGACCGAACAAACTCAGCACGCAGGCTTAAGCTGAAGGTGATGGACACGTGGAGCTTGCGGCATGCCATCACAATCCCATTCGTCTCCACGTTTGACTCCACTCTTTCCCAGCTGGTTAGATGTGTTTATTTCTGTATTGTATTTAGAAATCCTGGTGGGAATTGAGACAATCTGCTTCAAACTGCAGCTCAGTCGACGGCAAATCGAGTCGAAATGCATTAACTACAGGCGTACTGCATTGTAATATGGCATTGAGGCTATATTCCATTACCACAAATACACATGCAATTGACATAAGGTGGATTTTTTCCCAACTCGAACCTGAAGAACATACAGATAGTAACAAAATACAACTATACAATACATAACCAAGTCAATAAAATTTCATAACATTAAAGATGAACTGAAGGCTTTTTTTTAAGATGGGAAACTATTACTGTCCACTTTTTAGTGTTTATTTTTTAAATGATTGAATGCAGGAAATCATGCAGGCAGAGGTCAAGAGCTTTAGGTCATGTTCACGTCATACATTACATACATCAGAATCTCAGTGATGTTGAACATAGCAAGGTGGTTGTTTCTTTCAGAAGCTGCTAAGCTCTTGTTCAATGGGCGGAAACGTCTTATCGATTTGAGAAGATGGATTTGTTCCTGACCGGAGGGCTTTGGGAACCACGTTTTACAACCATGGTGAGCAGAAAAGCATCTGGGACCACTTAAAAAGTAAAAGTTTCAAAAGTCATACGAAATGTACATGCTGCTTTGTATATGTATCGAAATTGTGTTTCTTCTTTTATTGTATATTTAGTATTTTAGTTGTAAAATAAAATTATACAAATTGAAAAACAATATTTTATTTGTATTTATTACTTTTTTTTCCATTTAAAAATGTAAAATATTTTTTTTTATAAAAATGTTACATTTTCACTTGCATTTATTTATTGTAAATTGTAATTGTATTAATATTTTTAATAAAAGAAAATTATTTTTTTTACATTTTCAATTAAAAAATTCATTTATTTTAATTTTCATTTGTATTTCTGTATTGTAAATGTTGTATATATTTTTATTGTATTTGTACACTTTAGGCTATGCTACAGAACTGTATACTACACACTACATGTACTTACTGTAAATGTGATACAGTTTACTGTATTTCTACCAATTTACACAAAATTATCTCGCTATATTCTTGCAAAAGTGTGTGGGAGGAGGATTTACTGTTAAAAAAAAAAGGAATTTTTGGGGTGGCGTCCGGGGGATTACTGTATATTTTTATTCTTTGTATAATTCAAACCAATTCACAAAACAAAAGACAAAAAGCATTTATGATCTGAATACAACTATCAGAGCTTCTCATATTCTCCAATCATTTTTTACCATGCATAATAAAACTGAAATTGTAGATAAATTGCTGTGGAAACTCTATCATACCCTGTGATTAAATCTTTTTCTATAACAACCCCTCTATGGCAATTACATGTTGTTCCATGTGGTAACATTTGAGTCCTGTAGCTTTATTCAGCTCCCACACACTCGTATTGAGATGAGAGTGGTGTAATACAGGTGCAAGTTCACACAGATTAGCAGGAATAAAGCAGCATGCTTCAACCAGCTTATGATCATGATCCAATTGTGGCCTCGGTGTGCGTTTACAGGGCCCATTTCTAAAAAACTAAACACAGTGATACCGTATGTGTCTTTATTTATTTATTTTTTCTCATTTCAAGCCCGAGTTGCGCTAGCTGTCAGAAGTGGTGGTTAGTATGAGAACGGAATCTCAGTTCAGAAATGCAGTGGCACCACCAGGACTCATCCTCCATCACAGCTTAATGGTCTTTAAGCTGAAGACATGCTTTGGAGTATTTGGAGATCCAGAACAGGTACTGCCTGAATTCCAAATGTTCTCACATACATGATAGTTTCACTATTTTCCATTTATTTTTCTAAAAACTGGGTAGAATATTAGAATTAAGCATCTATTAGTATTCATGATGGGACACTATTTCCCTGGAAAAGCACAAAAAACTTGGCAAGCTCCCGGCGGCTGTGTGAGCGTGAAAGAATTTGCGGTTGGGATTGTTTTTTTTGTTTGTTTTTTTTCCCTTCCAGACTGAAACAGAGTGACAGTGATAAGCCCGGTAACATTTGCACATAAAAAACCCCAAAAGTAATCCAGGTGCAAATCTGCAAAAAGCGTAAATAGAGAATAAACATGAATTCCCCCTCCAAGCGTGCTGGTTTGCATAACAAACCAAATGCACAGCACTCGTAAGTCGCCACATATCGTGAGTTGGCTATATCGGGATTAGCGAGGCGTGCTGCGTGCGAATTATTTGCAATGCTTATTCCTCGCTTATAATGCCAAAAGTTTAATGTTTACAGAAAATGAACTGTAAGGAAGCGGATATACAATTGAAAAAAATGTCACCTCTTTTTATAGTTCTGCAAAGCGTTTTATCAGGTCAAACTGTTGTGCAAATTGCTGAGATGGACAGGTGTCCACAAACTTTTGTCAATTATAGTATACTGCAGTGGTTAGCTGACTTCTAAATAAGGCATTGATTCAGTAAATGGACAAAAAAACTATAGGTTTTAAAAACTACTTTTGTCTTTATAATACAGCCATCCCTCTATCTGTAGAGCTAAACCTAAAGTCACACCTAAATTATTATTTTTTTTTTTTCTAGAGTGGGATTTCTATAAACAAATCGTCAAAAATACAAAGCATATTGTATTGTTACTGTAGTATAACAGATTATTTTGTAATTTTCATTTTTGCCCAACCAACATCCTTCTGTAATAACCAGAACATCCAAAATATTTCATTCCTCTGTTTAAAAGTGATATGAGTGTGAGCTACTTCTAAAGAAAGAAAGAAAGAAAGAAAGAAAGAAAGAAAGAGAAAGAAAGAATGAAAAGAAAGAAAGAAAAGAAAGAAAGAAAGAAAGAAAGAAAGAAAGAAAGAAAGAAAGAAAGAAAGAAAGAAAGAAAGAAAGAAAGATGGCTGTTAATAAAGAAAGAAAGAAAGAAAGAAAGAAAGAAAGAAAGAAAGAAAGAAAGAAAGAAAGAAAGAAATGTTAAGAAAGAATGAGAAAGAAAGAAAGAATGAGAAAGAAAGAAAGAAAGAAAGAAAGAAAGAAAGAAAGAAAGAAAGAATGAGAAAGAAAGAATGAAAGAAAGATGGCTGTTAAGAATAAAGGAAGAAAGAAAGAAAGAAAGAAAGAAAGAAAGAAAGAAAGAAAGAAAGAAAGAAAGAAAGAAAGAAAGAAAGAAAGAAAGAAAGAATAAGAAAGAAAGAAAGAAAGAAAGAAAGAAAGAAAGAAAGAAAGAAAGAAAGAAAGAAAGAAAGAAAGAATGAGAAAGAAAGAATGAAAAGAAAGAAAGAAAGAGAAAGAAAAAAAGAGATGTTAAGAAAGAAAGAAAGAAAGAAAGAAAGAAAGAAAGAAAGAAAGAAAGAAAGAAAGAAAGAAAGAAAGAAAGAAGACATTAGCATGTCCTTTTAATTTTAGCACAACAAACATCCTACTGTACTAATCAGAAAATCCCAAATTTCTCATTTCTCTCTTTAAGGTCGAAGACATTCAGTGATGCGAGTCTGAGCAACTTCCTGTGGTTTCATATCTCTGCACATCAAACCTGTCTCTCCAGCCCCAATTAAAAACTTCAGTCTGGCCAAACTGCCGGACTCACCACTTAATTTCGGGTTCACAGAAATGAGGCTCTGTTTCTAAATTGATATCACTTGTACCCTTATTTCACAAATCGGAGCTTTGTTCAAGGACTTTGTTCGAGGACTTTGTTCGAGGCGTAATGGCTGATGGAACTCTTTGACAGTTCCCTCGCTGGTGTAATGAATTATAGGAAGTGAACAGTGAACAGCTCGTGTCTCACTGAGAGCCACATAATGGGATGACAGGTGGCGTGGTTATGCTTCGAGTGCCACTCCAGACTCGCCTCAGCCCTGTTTACTGAGCGACGCGCTAAGGCTTTACTGATGGAGGCCAAAGCAGTGGTCTTCCGTTATCGGCTGCATATTTTGAAAAGGTCACGTTTTATGAGGGTTGTGCAGGTGCGAGGAAATAAACGCTATGGGAGTGAATGTGGGTTAAATGTAAAGCAGTGTGTGTGTGATGCGTTTCATGTGGAATTTAATGGCGTGAGGCTAATGGATGGCGATACGGGTACGGGCATTTTAAAATGTGCATATATTAAACTGCGTGTACAACTTTTTAACTATGTAGAAAATATTTAGAAATAAAAAAAAAGAACACTGCAGCATGTCAATATATGTATGCAAAAACTCTCATTCTTTCAGAGGTTGCCATTACAATTCATCATGATATGAAAACACAGAAGAACGTTCAAGAAGTTTCACATTATTGAGTCTCCTTGTAGGTACATTTACATTTCAGCGCTCCCACAGGATGTGAACAGTTTCCCAAACGTTTGTAGCTCATTAGCTTAGCATATCGCGCATGCATTTAAGCAGTCATTCTTCATGCACGTCTAAAAAACGCACACTTGCGTCACACCATAGTTCTTTGCCTTACGATAATCGTTCGATCCAACCAAAGACATGCATGGAAATTCTCTTTCTCATTCTCTTTACATTTACACAACTCTTCCTTTCCTAGACATGGTGCATTTCATCTCCGGACTGATTTCGAGACCAGAACTCAATTGAAGCGCCCTGCACATTCCACCCAGACATTACTGCTCTCACCTGGTCAGCAACAACAACAAAAACTGCTCTTCAACCATTTCATTCTGTGCTCTGAGTGGCCTAAAGCTCCACTCTAAAGGACTAACCTTTTATGAAATTACACAGCAAGCCCCATCCATCCAATTACTTCTGTTACTCTGATGAAACGTTTCGGCTGATCTCTGGTCACTCGTTTCTCCTAACCACAGTTTGTTGGAGACGAATAAGATGTTAGCTTTAAAACCGTTATTTACTGATTCAGCTCAAAAATTTAGTTTGTATAGGAGGTCACCAGGAAAGTAGTCAAGTCACATGTGAAACAAAGGACAGGAAGCACGAGAAACAAGAAACAAATGTTCAGAAAGGTATGATACCATTGGCGAGACTTCACAATGAGACACGGAAGCATCAAGCTCGAAAAACAACTAATCAAGAACATATGGTTATAGTGGAACAGCAGGTAAAGTCAAGATAAAACTCAAACCACAGACAAATCCGATTTGTTTTAAGTATAAAATTCTTTCTTGATGTCTACCACGTGAAAAAAAGCAAAAACTAATTTATCAATTATTAGTTGCATTGTTAAAGGGAAGTGGTTGTGAACAGAAGGTCAGAAGTTCAAGCCCCATTATTGTGGTGATGCTGCTGTTGGGCCCTTGAGCAAGGCCCTTAACATTGAGGTTCTTAACTGTTCATTAATGGAGATGAATGCAAAAAAACGTTTTATGGCAACTGTAGTCCAAAATCACACCGTTTATTTATATGATCCAAATCCATCTTTGTAGATTATGAGTTTAACCCTCCACAGTAGCTTCATGGATCTTTAACAATAAAACTATGATAATTGAATTTGTTACCAAAGTAAAATCCAAAGTCATTCTTCACTTCTCTTGAAAACACAGTTGTATTAGCAAAACAACTTAATGGCAAAATTGCCCTTCCAGAGCTTTCCTTAGATTCCTGTGTGTTAATTTACCACTTATTTAGCTCACAGCTCAAGAGAAAAGAAGGTCATCGACTTTAAAAGCCAGTGATCTGAAGATCCTCAACTCCTCTGGGTCTTAAAATCTGACGTTTCCTTACTGAATAAAACCACTAGAAAGATTTTGTCAAGACGATTCCCTAAAGCACACCGGCACAAAGAGAAAAAAATGAGAATCAAATTGCAGTTTTGACTTTCAAAATTCATTTCATTCTCCATTATATAAAACACATTATTATCAGCATTCGGCTTGACGTCATTTGCAGACAATTCGTTTTTTTGTTTTTTTATTTTATGCCATATGGTGCGGTCCATCTTTGCTCTTACAATCTATTTGTGCGTCGATCTGATGGGATTGATTTCATCGAGGTTTAAATCGCTCTTAGGGATTTCCACATGTGTCATTCTTTAAATGTGGACTCTTAGATATTGTGCTTTGGGAATTCCAATCCCGGGATTAAAATCCTTGAGCGGGGATGCTGTAACCTTGAACCGCTTTGATACGGAAAGAACAGGAAGCGTGAATAGCAAAGAAACAATGCTCATAATGGAATTGGCAAGACTTCACAATAAGACATAGAGGCATCTAGTGTAATTAGACAAACTAATCAAGGGCGAAATGGAGAATGGGATTGGAATGAGGTAATAAACAAATGATGGAACAGCAGGCAGAGTCGAGGCCAAAACACAAAAAAAAAAAATGGGCAACAATTTTACAGAAGTGCGCTCCAAACATTTTAATAACGCAGCTCAGAAACAGGATTTTTAGTAACATGAACAATGACAGTCTTCTACAAATAACAAATTATGACCGATATGTTTGCGAACTGAACTGAAACTCACACACACACACACACACACACACACACACACACACACACAACTGTGTTACTGATCTGTACAACCCTGACTCAAAAACACACTCATACTCATTTCACACACTCATATCTTCAGTACCACCCATATTATATTACTTCATTATTACAAACTGTTTACATGCTGTTTTTATTGCACATCCTTTTGACTGCTGCTATCGCTGTTTTGCACAAACCTTATTTTGTACACGCCTGTACTCAGTTCTCTCTGCACACAGTACTGTATAATACACAGTAAGTTCACTGGTGGTGCTATTTGGTGTTTTGTGTATTTGTCCTACACTGTCTTGTGTTGTCTTTGCACTTTTTTGCAGCAGGTTTCACACGATGCACTTTAATGTGGCGAGGACACTTACTTTAGTCCTTAGCCCTGTGTTCTGTGATGTAGCTCTATGTTGTTTTAGGTCACACCAGCGGTCTGGAGGAACGTTGTTTCATTACACTGTGTACTGCGTCACCTATATATGGTTGAAATGACAATAAAAAGCTTCTTGACTTGACTTGTACTGTTTCGAGCTGAAATTCTGCCAAATCACTAAAGAAAAATTAATGTGAAATCGCAGCACCCAAGAGGAATACATTTCATTGCCACCCTTTGAGTCATAAAAATAAATAAATCAATTATTTACTCGTATACAGAGTCTCAAACCAGGAGGTGAAGCAGAGTAGGGGTGTTAAAAATGCTGAGATTTTCATTTGTGATGAGAATGGAAAGGATTATATACAGTGAGGAAAATAAGTATTTGAACACCCTGCTATTTTGCAAGTTCTCCCACTTAGAAATCATGGAGGGGTCTGAAATTGTCATCGTAGGTGCATGTCCACTGTGAGAGACATAATCTAAAAAAATAAATCCCGAAATAACAATATATGATTTTTACACTATTTATTTGTATGATACAGCTGCAAATAAGTATTTGAACACCTGAGAAAGTCAATGTTAATATTTGGTACAGTAGCCCTTGTTTGCAATTACAGAGGTCAAACGTTTCCTGTAGTTTTTCACCAGGTTTGCACACACTGCAGGAGGGATTTTGGCCCACTCCTCCACACAGATCTTCTCTAGATCAGTCAGGTTTCTGGCCTGTCGCTGAGAAACACGGAGTTTGAGCTCCCTCCAAAGATTTCTCTATTGGGTTTAGGTCTGGAGACTGGCTAGGCCACGCCAGAACCTTGATATGCTTCTTACAGAGCCACTCCTTGGTTATCCTGGCTGTGTGCTTCGGGTCATTGTCATGTTGGAAGACCCAGCCTCGACCCATCTTCAATGCTCTAACTGAGGGAAGGAGGTTGTTCCCCAAAATCTCGCAATACATGGCCCCGGTCATCCTCTCCTTAATACAGTGCAGTCGCCCTGTCCCATGTGCAAAAAAAACACCCCCAAAGCATGATGCTACCACCCCCATGCTTCACAGTAGGGATGGTGTTCTTGGGAAGGTACTCATCAGTCTTCTTCCTCCAAACACGTTTAGTGGAATTCTGACCCAAAAGTTCTATTTTGGTCTCATCTGACCACATGACTTTCTCCCATGACTCCTCTGGATCATCCAAATGGTCATTGGCAAACTTAAGACGTGCCTGGACATGTGCTGGTTTAAGCAGGGGAACCTTCCGTGCCATGCATGATTTCAAACCATGACGTCTTAGTGTATTACCAACAGTAACCTTGGAAACGGTGGTCCCAGCTCTTTTCAGGTCATTGACCAGCTCCTCCTGTGTAGTTCTGGGCTGATTTCTCACCTTCCTTAGGACCATTGAGACCCCACGAGGTGAGATCTTGCATGAAGCCCCAGTCCGAGGGAGATTGACAGTCATGTTTAGCTTCTTTCATTTTCTAATGATTGCTCCAACAGTGGACCTTTTTTCACCAAGCTGCTTGGCAATTTCCCCGTAGCCCTTTCCAGCCTTGTGGAGGTGTACAATTTTGTCTCTAGTGTCTTTGGACAGCTCTTTGGTCTTGGCCATGTTAGTAGTTGGATTCTTACTGATTGTATGGGGTGGACAGGTGTCTTTATGCAGCTAACGACCTCAAACAGGTGCATCTAATTTAGGATAATAAATGTAGTGGAGGTGGACATTTTAAAGGCAGACTAACAGGTCTTTGAGGGTCAGAATTCTAGCTGATAGACAGGTGTTCAAATACTTATTTGCAGCTGTATCATACAAATAAATAGTTTAAAAATCATATATTGTGATTTCTGGATTTTTTTTTTTAGATTATGTCTCTCACAGTGGACATGCACCTACGATGACAATTTCAGACCCCTCCATGATTTCTAAGTGGGAGAACTTGCAAAATAGAAGGGTGTTCAAATACTTATTTTCCTCACTGTATATAAGGAGTTTATCAGGGAGACAGTGCATGTAGGTTATTTGGGAGACAAGGTGGAAGAGGATCAAGATGGTTTGGTCAAAAGCAAAGGAGGGACATGCGGTATATAGGTAGAAGAATGCTTAGAATGGAGCTGCCAGGCAGGAGGAAAAGAGGAAGGGCAAGCAGAAGGTTTATGGAGGTTTAAAAGAGTGTGGTATGGAGACGGATTATCCGCTCTGGCGACCCCTAACAGAAGCAGCCTAAAGGAGTCGACTCGTATACAGTATCCATCTTGAATTGAACAGAAACAGCCTGGGATAATAAAAAGCTCCTAAAAGTAGAACTATGGATAACTAGACATGTTCTTTTTGAGCCAGACGTTGCCATATTCTCCTTGATAGGGAGCGAACAGGCATTGATTTTATGTGTTTGGTTTAATAACATAGCTCTGAAAATCCACCATGAAGTAATATCCTGGGTACGTCTTTTTTTTTTAATAAGTGAGAAAAATGCCAGTAGCATATGATGTGATTGAAAACATAAAAAAAACCACAATGCGGGTGAATAGGGGTCCTGGATGAATGGTAAAACATGATTGGAGTCACATGAGGATAATTGGCTTGTGATTGGTTTTAATCAGAGCAAACAGGGTCTCTTTGGTGTAGAGCAAGGGTCCCACTGTATTAGGAAAGCTAGAATTTACAGAATAAGCATGAAAAAATAAACATAAAGGCATCGTGTTTAAGTTTAATTAATGTAATAAAATGATATTTCAGCTCCAGTATCAATTAAGCTTTTATCAGTTTCAGATTTTTTTGGCTCTGTTTTCACAGCACAATATTTTGAATTGTTCTATCAATCTTTGCATCGTTCCGAAAAGTTCCAAAAGGTCGGGACACTGTAAATTTCAAATAAAAACAATGCAATGATTTGTACATTGCAAACCCATATTTTATTTACAATAGAACATAGAAACCAAAAAAATGTTTAAACTGATAAATGTACCAATTTAATTTGATGGCTGCAACACTGCTCGGGGCAACAAAAGTCTGTAAAAAGTAAGTGTGATTAAAATGAAACAGTTGGAGAAACATTTTTCAGGTTAATTGACAACAGAGTCTCTCAGGAGTAAAGATGGGCAAAGCTTGACCAATCTGTAAAAGACTAAAAATTGTAAAAAAAAAAAAAATAAAATAAAATAAATCCATTTAATTGCAAAACAGTTGTATATCTCATTGAATATCTCATTGTTTACAGTACATAAGATCAAAAGATTCAAAGAATTTGAAGAAATCTTTGTGCACAACGACAAGGGCCAAATTCAATATTGGATGCCCGTAAACCCCGGGCCCTTAGCTGGAACCGCATTTAAAACTGCATTTGAAAATCACAGAAGCATTATCATCTCCAGAACTCATTGTATGTAAACACAGTGTGCCATGTCATTCACAAATGCAGGTTAAATCTCCATCATCCAAAGAAGAAGGCATGAAACGAAAAACACAACAAAGGACACCCAGAACTGTTGAGCAGCTAGAATCTTGTATCCGACACATATAGGACAACATTCCTCTTCCGAAACTTCCGAAACTGGTCTTCTGATTTCCCAGATGTATACAGACAGAAGACGTGATGCTACACAGTGGTAAACATAGCCATTGTCTGAGAGTTTTTGAGATATGTTGCAGCTTTAAAATTAAATATGATATATTTTCTCCTCTTAAAATGGAATATATTCCCAGTTTAAACAATTTGATACGTTTTTTCTTTTGCTTTATTGTGACTTGAATATGGATTTTTGAGATTTGCAAATCATTGCATTCTGTTTTTATATACATAATTGTATCAATCTATATTCCAAAGTGAATGTAATAACATTTAATACATTTCTCATCCTTTTAAGGCAAATTCAGAGCATTTACATCCATAAATCATTCCACTTGTGATTGCTAGTGTTCCCAATGGACGTATTTCTGCAGGGTTATGTGTCCCTCACTGTTTCTTCCGCAAACAAAGTCATTTCTTCCATAAATCTTTCATGTCTTACTTGCACTTAGATTGCCTGCGCTATTCCCAGTGCTCTGAAACGTCTTTCGAACTATCGTTTGAAAACGTGTCCTTCATCGACTTCAAGGAAACGTCATAAAGCGGTGTGCAGCACAGATCAGGCCCCTGCGTCGAGCGTCATAAAATGCTGTAATCCATATCGCAAATTGGACAAGTGAAGGCAGATCATGCTGAAACACCATCTCTTACATACAGTCGTGTGAAAAAGAAAGTCTCTGAATTCTATGGTTTATATTTTATGTATCAGGATACAATAAAAATAACCCAGTCCTTATCAGGTCTTTGAATTAGATAAATGCAACCACGGATGAACAACACGTGACATATCGTGTCATTATTTATTAAAAAAATAATAATAATAAAGGCAAACTAGAGGAAGCATGTGTAGAAAACTTACACCTTCTCATTCAAAAGATTATAGAAACACTTTTAGCAGTAACAGTTGGAAGTAATTTGAGTGTTAAGACTCTACAATTCAAAAGGTCAGGGCTCAAGCCCAGGGATTGCCAAGCATCCACGCTTGGGGCCCTTTAGCAAGGCCCCTTAACTGTATATACTCCAGGGGCACTGTATAATGGCTGACCCTGCACTCTGACCCCAGCCTTCTAAAATCGCTAGGATATGTGAAGAAAAGCGTTTCATTGTGCCTTAAAGTACATGTGACTAGTATTATGCTAAATGCCGCAAATGTAAATGTAAGCACCTTTCTTTCCTGTATTTAATTGTGTTCTGTATTACTTTTGACCCCTCATATCATTGTCGAGAAATGTTGCCTATATTTTCTATGCAATGTTGCTTAGGTACATTGAGGTTTGCAGGCAGTTCTTTAGGCTCTGCCACAGCATTTCAGTCAGGTTGAGGTCTGAACTTTGACTCAGCCATTGCATGACCTTGATTCTTTTTATTCCCTAGCCATCCTGTTATGGATTTGCTGATGCGCTTGAGATCATTGTTCTGTTGCATGACCCAATTTCGTTCAGGCTTTAGCTGTCACACTGATGGCCTTACATTTAATTATAGAATAATTTGGTAATCAAAAGGAATTCATGTTTGATTTTATGTCTGCAATGTTCCCAAGTCCTATAGATGCTACACAAGTCCAAATAATCACCACTATGCTTGACACTTTGTATGAGATGTTTATGCTTATTTGCTGTGATTTTTATTTTTGTTTCTCTAAAATCATTGCTGATGAAAACTTCATCGGCACATGTGAGCACCTTTATAAAAGCTAATCATTTAATTAAGAGCATTTGATTACCATCACCTGGAGGCTCCTTAACCTCTTAGTTTTCTAATGTGTCTCCTTCATTTTGGCTTCATTTTTTAAAAATATGAAAATCTAAAAAAATTGAAGACTTACAATATTCAATCCTGACATAAAATTATTGTATTTAAAGAGGGTGTACTGTCTTTCTCACACTTTCTTCCTGCTTTTGGACAAGGATAAGTATAAGCGGGCCTACAGAAAAACGATGCAAGGGGAAATCAAACTGTTAAGTAAAGCCAAAGCACTAATTATTTGCATGTGGGCCCCTGACCATAAGATTCATGTGCTTTTTTTTTCCCACATTTGCTGTTATAATAACCTCCTTATTTGGGTTAATCAAGATCTTCCACTCCAATTGAGGAAGAAGCACATATGGTTAAAAAAGTCAGATGTCCTAATACTTACATGTATTTCTCTTTTCCATGTATTTTTTTTCTGTTACAGTCATGTGGTCTTATTTTCGAAGCATGTCAAGCACCCTCTGAGATTTGGCTCTCCGTAATGGAGGCCTACTTGTGAGCTGGATCTTTATCTTTGGGAAAAGGGCAAAATCTGCAGGAGCCAAATCTGGAGAGTATGGTGGGTGCAATAGTGAGATCATGTAGTTTCCAGCGAGGAGCTCACATGTGAGAAGAGCTTAGTCACTGGGTCTTCTAACTTGCTGCCCATGATGAAATCGCAGATGTACAGTAGTAATGCACATGGTCCGAATAGCACTGGTTGCACAGATCTTGACTTATAAAGGTTGGTGCTCCCTGTGATTGTGCATGCAGGATTGTGCTTTCATGAACCTTATTGATACCAGCTCATATTAGCTGATGCCACAGTGCCATCCTGAATTCATTTCCCAGCATTTACTATGGCCTCCAAGCATCGCTGCCTTGACTCCACTTCCCACTTGTTACATCGACTTTCATTTAACAGCATGCTAACTGAACTTGGTTCTAATTAAACACACATACACACATACTGCTCAATAGTATGTTCAGTCTCTATCGATATCAAGCCTTTCTATATATCCGTTTTGGATCTTCTTTGTTGGCTCTTGCCTTTTCCTCTCTAGTCTGAGTTTCCTATTAAACAACCGAAAACCTGCATCTGCATTACATTTACATTTATGTCATTTACAGATGCCCTTATCCAGAGCCATTTACCACTGAGCAGGTAAGGGGTTAACAGCCTTGCTCAAGGGTCCAGCAGTAGAAGCAGTTTGGGATTTGAACTCATGACTTTCTGATCCAAAGTCTTAACTATTGAGTTACCACCTCCCTCCATCTGCAACCATCACCATCACATGACATATTTCTTTTAGCGAATGTAATCAATTGCAGATAAATTATTTTGTCAATCAGAATAATACGTTTCAAAGTACATCTGAAATGCAAACAAAAAAATGCTAAAAAAAAAAAGTTTCTTCTCATCACCTCCAGAACTTTCCGTCTTTTATATTGTGTGATAGAAACAAATACAAAAATCTTCATTTAAACATATTCACTTTGTCAGACTGGTGTCTGTATTATCTCTTTCTCCTCTATGGTAAAACTCCTGCATTGAACAACGAGAATAAATAAACGCATTTCGCACACAGGGAAATGATCACATTACTGTAAACTGGTTTTACGCAAATTTGCAATTATATTGTTTTAATGTGAAGAAAACGTTACATATAAGATTACTTTGATTTGATATTACATATTATATAATATATAAAAATTGTTAACAGATAAATGGAATTCTATAGTTTATTCCTGCAAACTCCATGTCCTGTTTTTTTCTACTGGGCTCCCAGTGAACACAGGGTGCAGGTGATGTAAACCGCTGCAAGTCAATAAAAATAAATCCTAAAGCTTCGTCATTTTATGACTGATAATATTGCAGATTTGAACACGAGTTAAGATGATCTGCTTTGACACAAGATCGATACGAGATTCACTCATCCAGGTGAATACGGACTTCAGAAACACTGAATAAGAATTCAGTTAATGATTAATCGCACAAGGTTTCTTTTTCTCTCTGTTTTTCAAAACATTTGTCAGTGTTCATGTTATCTGTTTTTTTTTATTATTATTCTTACAGCAAAATGCTGAGTTCTTATTTTTTTATAGCTTTTAATCTGGTGTGGCAGTTGTCACAGCGCCTCTAGAGGACACACATTATGTATGAGAATATACTAGTAGTGATTGGGAAAATATTCAGATTAAGTATTTTTAAGCATCATTAAGATCAACCTGATCACTAACAAATTATATAGGTTCATGTAGACATATCTTCTGTTGAATCATGAGTTGATTTAGATAAGCAAATGTTTATTTTTTTTGTTTAAACAAGCCCATGCCATAGCCTTAAAGTTAAGATTAAGGGTTCAGGTTAAGAATTAAGGGTTAGGGGTTAGAAAAAAAAAATTCTTAAACTGAAACCATACTCTTAAATGTATTCCCTAACTCTTACTCATTACACTTAACCTTGACAGTGATGGCTCAATAGTTTAGGTTCTGGATTACTGATAGAAAAGATGTTGGTTTAAGCCCCAGCACTGCCTCTATTGGGCCCTTGAGCAAACCCCTTAACCCTCATTGCTTCCTATCTAACTTGCCCCTAAACTCTGACCCCAGGTTTCCAAAAAAAAAAAAGCTGGGATATGCGAAGAAAGAATTTCGCAGTGCTGTAATGCATATGTGACAAATGAAGGCTTCGTTTATTTCTCCTACACTTTAAAATTAACCATGACTTTTGACATTATCTTACCCTAACCATAACCCACAACTCTAACCCGTATCACTGGCCCTTACCCCAGTGCTAAATCATAACTCTAGCCTATAACTCCAACTCTTACCCCTAACCCTAAATCACAATGTCTCTAGGTTACGTATGTAACACTAGATCCCTGAGTCAACGAGACTCTGCATTGGAACACGTTGGGAACGCGACCCACAGCATTCCGACGCAGCTCGAGTTCCTGAAAGGGAACCCTATTTCTAAACCCTCAGTCTAACTGCTATCCCTAAACCCTAATTCCAACCAATAACTTTAACCCTTACCCATAACCATAAAACATAATTCTAACAATAGCCCTAAACCTCAACTCCTAAACTTTAATGCTAACCATTACCCCTAACTCTAACCCATAACTCAAACTCTTGCCCTAACCTTAAACCCTCAATCCTAAAACTCAAATCCTAACCCAAAACTATAATTCTCTTTCCCTTACCCCTAAACCTGAACTATAACCCTATTTCTAAGCCCTTAATCTAACTCTTAACCCTAATTTCTAACCCTAAACCAAAACCCTAAACCCTGACCCATATTATCCCTAAACCCTAACTCTAACCCATACTTCTTTCCCTAAACCATAATCCTCATTGTACACTGCTAACCCTAAATCCTCGAAACTGCTAAAACCCCTAGTCTTAAACCATAACTCAATGCACAAGTCTAACACTTACTCCAAACCTCAACCCTAAACCTGAATTCTAATGCATAATTCTACCCCTCACTCCAACCCTCAACCCTAGCTCTATGCCATAATTCAAAATACCGCAACACTAAGACTATAACCTTAACCCTAACCCTAACTCTTAACCCTAAACCCTAAACCAAGTGGTAAACACATACCCCTAAACTTTACCCATACTCCAACCCTAACTCCAACCCCAACTTTAACCCCTAATCCCTTGCTCTAGCCCACCTCTGTTTTTTCACCAATGAATGAATTCTCTAAGTACTAGGTCTGCTAAAAAGATTCAAAAAATCTTTGCTCGCTGTGCTTTAAATGTCCTTCTCGATAACGTCAATTCCCATTGAAATCCGTCCGCCACAGGAGCTCTCTAAGAATTAGGAGTCAGTGTGAGCTGAATAAACCCCTCTCTGAGTGCTTGGCTGAAACACTCACACATATTGATGGCTCCAGTGGATTTCTGTCACTCACTATTTGAGGGCTGGAAATGAGCTTTGTACACTGTCGACAGGTTGATCAACCCATACTGCTCATTTGACCATTGCTAGGTTCATGAATATGCTTCATTCTTGTCAGCTATACAGGCAAGAAGCAAAAGCATCGTGGGTCATGGTGCTGCTGAGGGCACACACTTTTGCGCTTAGGCTTAAACAAGGAATTCTTTTAGACCTCGGGAGTGTTTACAGGCCCAACCTCAATTATTTTCCAATCCATTGATGTCGTTCGTTTTGTTCGCAGTGCTCGGTCTCTTTCTTGTCATCTTTCTTAATAGTCTTGTCTTCATTCTGGTCTAAAATATTCATGCTTTTGGTATGTTTTTTGGCCCAATCAGTCTGTTTACCCAAAGCTTCCCCTGACAGGATTACAAATGTATGGCTCTGCAGTCTGATCTTCTAAATCCCAGACCAAATAAATTGCCTTGCTTTTCACTCAACATCTGAACACTTGTGAAGACCGTTGCTGTGGTGACAGAAGGCAACATGGGATGTCTTACACTCTGGACTTCCTGTTTTTGCATTCTTGCAATCTGTTCACATCGCTTCAAAGACACTTTTTTTTTTTTTTTTTTACGTTATTTTGTTTTTATTTTATCGTCGCTCGAAACACATGGGAACTCGATCGGACACATTTGCATAGCGTCTTTATTAGGACATTTCTGAGTCATTGCAGAACATATGTAGACAGGATGGTCCCACGGGGACACATCATATTTAGAAGTCAATCCAGCGTTAGCGTTCAAACCTGAGAATGTGGTGAAATCAGGATGTTAAACGAAACTGGAAAATTCGGAAATTATTTAAATACAGGAAACATTTCACAACAAATTATAACTTTGGAGGATACTTCACAATTTAGCTAATGTTTGTTTTAGACATCTTTGAGCAAAATCCCAGTGCTCGCATTCATTTCGGAACTGGTTTATGAATCAAAAACAATAATCAACTACAGGTAGTCGTCGACTTACGACCACGATGGGGACCGACAGACCGGTCGTAACACGATTTGGTCGTAAGTAGAGTAGGCTACATGTACAGTACTGTGAAATGATGCCGGAAGCTGGTACGCACTGTCGTACGCCGCGGCTAGCGATTGTGGTTTATAATCTTGTCTATTCAGCTGTTTTTTTTTTTTTTTATGATAATATATATGACATTTCTATTAGAATTATGAAAAAAGCACAGAATCAATTTTACTTGATTTTTCCTAGATGTGTTTTTTTCTTGTGTCCTTTATGCTTTATTCAAACCAGAGACAGATCAGAGGTGTCTTACTCGCTCATTAACACTGATTAATGCACTTAATCCACAGCCTGCGCCACCAACCAGATGCTGCCGTGCCACCATCTCTAATTAAAATGATAAATAATCAGTCATGCATATTCATATTGCCCCATTTCAGACTTGCCTGTTCAATAGGTACCACAAGAGGTTGTTTTAGTTTCACATTTTCTGCATGTTAGAAACAAAAAAAGAAAGAAAGAAAAAAAGAAATGAATAGGAAACTCTCACAGGCAATTATTATTCTAATAATTCGTAGCTCTTTGTAAAGTCTACCCGGGGCTGGCCGTGGTGCACCGAAGCCCTGAAATTCGTTGCTTTTTGTTCACCATCATACACCGAGAAACTAAGTGCACATTCTGTCTTAGCGGTTAGCAATTAGCGTAGGCGTTGGATGGAAATCTACACTTATTATGCTAAAAGATAGAGTTTAAAAGCATGAAGTTATAATTCGACTTGTCTGCGGAACACACATCTGACAGGTCTGTGCAAATATGAGTCACTGGCTGTGCGAGACGTAATCGCACGAATCCTGACACCGTGTTTTATACATCCCTGAGTGTTATTCCGGCGTCTGTCTGAAATGACCTTGATATAATGGGGGAAGATATTACACAACATGTTTTCTTTTTCTTTCTAAACTCATGCTTTATGCGATTCATGTTCAGGAGGTGGTGTGAAGTTAAGCATCAAAGTGTGAACTTTAGGGGTCAACGGTAGAAGTAGTACACAAATCACATAGAAATATACTACGTAAAATACGACTCCAGTAAAAGTGTCCTATTAAACTTTCACTTAAGTAAAAGTACAAAAGTATTTGCCTACAAATGTTCTTAAGTATCCAAAGTGCTATGATTTATAATAACTATAATGTTCCTGTTATCATTTTTGTCACAAGACTCTTTACTTCATCAACTCAATTCATGTTTATTTCAGCACACCAATCTAATTTATATAAATTAAAATTATAAAATTATATTTATGAGTTAAACATTGATTGTTATGAATTTAACTATATATACACAATACAATATATATATATATATATATATATATATATATATATATATATATATATATATATATACAAAAAGGAACGGCTGATTTCATAAAAAGTAGTTTAAGATATTTGACTTTGAAGTCAAGTCAAGTCAAGTTTATTTCTATTGCGCTTTTCACAACAGACATTGTCTCAAAGCAGCTTTACAGAAATCAACAGTTAAGGTAAATGGTGTGTATTTATCCCTGATATGCAGCCGTGGCGACTGTGGCAAGGAAAAACTCCCTTAGATGTTATGAGGAAGAAACCTTAAGAGGAACCAGACTCAAAAGGGGAACCCATCCTCATTTGGGTGACATCAAGAGTTTGATCATAAATTTTCAACAATACAGAACACTGGAGAGTGAGAACTAACATGAGTACTGAAGTATAAAATTATAAGTAATGTTCTTTTTACAGTCTTTATGGTTATAAAACTAGGAGCTACTGAGCTCAACATTTGTGATCACATCACAGATCCAGCATCAGCTTCTCCATGCCAGAGCCTTTAAACACTCCAGGAGGTCCAATGTCAAAACTCCACACATGTAGTGGGATCCAATTGGCACTGATACGTCCCTAGACGGTAGGGGAAATGTAGTGAAGTAAAATAATACGTAATACGTGACCTTTCATCCTGTTAAACCTTATTTTCTCAGACAATGACTTTGACATCAAAACGTAAGAATGTTTCCAAGTGTTCAGAGTGTTGTGCTTCCTCATCTCAGTTACATAACATCTGGTCTGAAGTTTTGAATACTGTATAGTTTCCCTTAGAAAGCAGTTATCACAGTTCCATAACGCTACAATGGAGTCCACACTCCAGATTTTGGCAGCTTCTGGGCATCTTCAGTGGTTTTGAGGAAATCTGGTTGTTTCCCAGAGGATGGAGTGGTTTTGACAATTTGTTTATCCATGTGATCTGAACTTCTTGGAAAGAATAAGAGTTTAGACATGTGTGTGTCTCTTTTGTGGGAACTGCCGGGCCAATTTATTATTCAGTGTGAGAGAGTGTACTGGTTATTCTAGTAAACTGGATTATTAAGGGTTATAAAATTTATGAAACTGTGGCCCAGAAGCAGACAAAGGCCAATGATGTGCAAACTATATAAGCTATGTGAAATTGTGAATAACAGGATCAAGGTCAAAGCAAATTAGTAGATGCAAATCAAAGCTTGGTATCAACTAACACACTGACACCGAGCATATACTTTGCAAAGCACATATGACTTATAGCTTTTCTAGCTGTACGAAGTTGTAAGTCTAACAATTCTAACTGGTGCTATTCTGACCACATGCAGTTTCATCACGGACAAGTTAGAACAAAGAGCAAATGTGAAATTCTGCGTGAAACTGGGCAAATGTGCAACAGAGACCTTTGATGCGACATACAGTAAGTTTGACATACACGATGCTGCAACGAGTCCTTCAAGGTGTTTAGAGAGCGGAAGAACAACACTGGAAGACGATGAGGATCAGGAAGATCTTTAACCAGCTCAGAACAATCCACATGATCTCACTTCCGCACCCATCCAACTCACTAGATTTGGCTCTTGCAGGCTTCGCCCTCTCCCCAAAAATGAAGATCCGACTTAAAGCTCGCCATTTTCACACCATTGTGGAGATCCAGAAGGTGATTTGAAAAGAAGACTTTCAGGACGCATTCCAGAATGGGCAAGAGCGATGGGAGCACTGTATTGCTGTTCAAGGAGACTATTTTAAAGGTGATGATGTGTAAATGTAGATAAGTAAAGTACTTTCTTGTAAAGGTTTTAAATCTTTTTGATACCACTTCTTATATTGTGATTGATACCTGTAGGGTTGGGAGTGCAGACACTTCTCAAGACTGAAAGTAAAAACTTTGGTCATTAGTAATACCTGTGCTGTTTTACAAGTGTTGTACTAATAATGGCTGCTGAGGACAAGCTCTTACTAAATATACGATTAGGTTCCGAATATGCAAGTCCCTCCACTTAGAACAAAACAGTCATCTTATCGGGAATACAAAAATGTTTGGCCTATCAGATTCTTTTCATAGACATAACTTTTCATTCGGGACAAAAAACAGACAATATTCTGTGTTTGGGTCTCTTTTTATTGAAGTCAGTACAATTCTGGGAAAGAACGACTACAATGAAATAACTGGTTTTCAAGATGGCAGCTGAGCAGACATACTTTTACCAGACACACATTATTGGCTTTTTCCAATGTCCGCTTGGAATTGACTGGCACATTTACACAGAGTGTGTACACCAAAAGGACCAGAGAGGTTTCTTTACAACGGAGGTGGTGCTAAATGTAACAGAGTCTAGGTGTGTGTGTTTGTGTGTAATCAGCTGAGTGTGAACATGAGAGCATTTATTTGGTGATGAAGTCCATGTTCACGCCACAGATCACGCTGCAGTCGGAGGAAGTCGAGTTAGACGTTGATTTTACTGTCTGCATTTCACCCATATTTAATTAATATAATTTAATAATAATAAAAATAAATGCAAACATTTTTTAGCTACATGTAGGTAGCTCAAATAATGATAATAAAAAAAATATAAATATTTATACATGGAACCCAACAAGCTTTAATGAATAAATAAAATAAAAAATACAAATTTCAAATTTTACAAATAAAAAGAATGGTTTATGTTCATCATAACTAACTTCAGCATGGCAGAAAGATACATAGACAAAGAGTTACTGGGGGAAAAGATAAATAAACAGACTGATACCAGTAGAAAGTCAGATGGAGTGAGATTGACACAAGTAGATAGATAGGGAGATTGTGTTATTAGTAGAAAGATAGGAGGATTGGAAGAGTGATACTACAGATTGAATTTATAGAGAGTGAGTGAGAGAGAGTGAGAGAGAGAGAGAGAGAGAGAGAGAGAGAGAGAGAGAGAGAGAGAGAGAGAGAGAGAGACTGCTACCGGTAGATTGATAGAAAGATGGATAAAGACATTGTGTGGAATTGATAGAGATACATAAAGGGAGATTGTGTGTTACAGCTACAGTGAAGGAGACATAGATGTAGTGAAAGTGTGTGTTTGAGGTACAGTAATGCAGAGATAGATAAAGTAAGAGTGTGTGTTACTTCCCGTGGGCTCACCACCTGCAGGAGGGACCGTAAGGGACGGTGCTGTGAGGATTGGGCAGCAGTCGAAGGCGGGGGCCTGCTTAGACTGCTGCCCCCGCGACCAGAATTACGGATAAGCGGGAGAAAATGAATGAATGAATGAAGAGTGTGTGTTACAGGTACAGTGACAGATAAAGAGAGAGTGCGTTACAGTAGGTATAGATCATTGTACAACCCCGAAAGTGGGGACCCTGTGTAAAATGTAAATCAAAACAGAATGCAATGACTTGAAAACTCACCAATCCTTTTCCACTTACAATAAAACAAACAAACAAAAAAAACATATCAAATGCTTTAACAAAAAGTATATACTATTTTAAGGAAAAAAGTTTGGACACTGCGATGTTTACAACTGTGTAGTATCAAGCCTGCGGTCTGGATAAATCTGGAAACTGAAAAGACCAGTTGCTGAAGTATTGGGTAAGGAATGGTTTTCCCATATGTGTCTGGTGAAGGATCCCAGCTGCTGAACGGTTCTGGGTGATCTTTGTTGTATTTTTTATTTCATGATGCACCAAATGTTTTCAAATGGTGAAAAGTCTAAACTGCAGGCATGCAGTTCAGCACCCGGACTCTTGTACACACAAAATCATGCTACTCTAATCGATGCAGTGTGCAGTTAGCATCGCATTGCTCAAATATGCAAGGCCTTTCCTAAAATAGACGCATTCTGGATAGAAGCATTTGTTGTGTAGATTACCGGCATCCAATTCTGCCTTTATTGCTTGTGAGATCTTTTAATGGTATTATGTACTGTAAATGTTTAGATATTCAAGTGTTTTGCAATTTTATATTCTGAAATTGTTCCACAATTTGTAGACACGGTGTTTCACTGATTGGTGAAGCTCCGCCCATCTTTACTTCTGAGAGACTCTGCCTCTATAAGATACATTATTTATACACAATCATCTTACTGATCTGCTGTCAATGAAGCTCAATAGTTGCTAAATGATTCCCCAACTGCTTAATTTTAAGAACAATTACTTTTTTCCCAGACGTTTGTTGCCCCGTCCCAACTTTTTCAGATGTGTTGGGGCAATCAAATCCAAAATAACGCAATTTTTTTTTTTTAAAGGGTAAAATTACTCAGTTTAAACATTTTATGGGCCTTTTTTCAGCTCTTATTAAAAAAATTATGGGTTCGTAGATTTTGCAATTGAATGTATTCTGGTTTTATTTACATTTTACACAGTGTCACAAATGTTTTGGAAACAGGGTTGTAATCTATTGATATTTTCTCAGTCCTGTTCTGCTTATTCCAATAAAAAAAGATGAGAGAAATGAAGAATGAAAGACCGACACTAATCTCAGCCTTAGCCTAAGAATCACATACAAATTATCTTGTGGCTTTTCTAACTGCCCATTGTGATTGGATACCTGTATATTTGAAGAACACAAACTTCTCAAAACTAAAAGTGAAAGCTGTCACTGTTTGTGTGTGTAACATTTAATATCAAATTTCCTAAAGATATGATCTACTCAACTGCTTTACTTATTTCGGCGTACTTTAACAAATGTCTTCATGCCTTCCATCCTTCATTCATTCACTCCCTCGATATGCGGAATTGTCAGGATTTTTTTAAGAGAAATTCTGGAAGCTGGACATAAAATGCAAAGAAATCCATAGCGCTGGCGTTAGCCGCTAGACACTTCCTGGTTAACGGCTAACGCTAGCGCTATGGATACTCATACATGTGCCAAACAATCTTATTTCTGGTATGAAGGGAGTAGCCACAGGGACACTGCGCTAACTCTGGTTTTCTTTTTTATACCCCTGGTATTGTTGTGTATGTTTTTTATAAAGTTTATTAATGATAAAAAAATGCTCTCAAAGTGTGAGGTGGAGACTAAACAAACTTGCGGTCTGCCCCTTAATAAGTTTCAAAGGAAACGCAGATATTCCACAATATGGAATTACAATATGGAATATGTACATTGTATGTACAACTGTACAAAATTATACACAGTGTTTATACAGATGTATAGAGATGAGGATAATCTAGAATATACAATGAATTATACACAGGATATTTGAATAGAATGATTCAATAGAATAATACTATTATAAACAGAATAAATGTCCAAAATATTATAGAATATAGAATAATATTGGCTGCTGATACAAACTATTTCTAAATTTTACCTTGTTGGTTAATCAGAAAATGCCTGTCTGCTCAGATTCATCCATAAACTTAACATAAACATTTTCTATTTGGAGTCAAAGACCAGACAATGTTTTCTCAATATTTTGTATTTAGGTTTCTTCACATTAATCACTTGAAGTCTGGGCTGGAATGACTGAAAACAAAACCTAAAAGTGTTGCCAATATGGCTGCCGAGCGGATGTCCTTTTACCAGAAGGACGTTATTGGCTTCATCCAATGACAGTCATATGGCCTCTTCTGCCAAACTTTCCCATGTTTAGTAGCAAAAGCTGGGATTTGTTAGACCCTGGCACTGCAAATGTACAAGAAATCAAACATGCAAGAGCAATTTTATTGGAATTGGTACAAAATTAAGTCAACCGTTAGAACAGTCCATGTGAATCGAGTCGATAAATTAGTCATACTTAGGACTTAGCAACCGGTTGATCATGTGGCACAGACTCCATGGCCTGTGAAAGTAAATGAAAAGGAAGCTTGATGAATATTGAGCTTGTTTTTGCCGTTAGCCATGACTAAATCTCGTACTGAAGCTCGACTACCTTTGTGTGTGGCAGTAATTAATTTAAATATGGCAGCTGTTATGACAGCAATTCACTAGCCATTTGATGGGAATGATAATCAGTCAAGACAGTTTTGTTCAAAACACTTCCCTACTAAACTGAATTTATTAACATAACACTCTCCATTACCTACAGATTGAAATAACAATTGTGAACATTTATTTATTTATTAAAAAATATCTTAAAGTCAAATTCAAGCAAATGTTTTGATCAACCTTTCATTCTGTTACACAACTTTAATCTCTCAGGCGCTAATTTACAAAATGACTTTGACACCAAAAGGTAAGTATGTTTCCGAGTGTTCCAAATGTGTTGTGCCTCCTGATCTCAGTTACGTAATGTCTGGTCTGAAGGTTCGATTGTTTCCCTTGTGAAGAAGTTGTCGCAGTTCCATAACACCATGATGGAGTCCACACACCAGGTTTTGACAGCTTTGTGGCATCTTTGGGGGTTCGGGGAATTTGAGTTTCCCAGAGGATGGAGTGGTTTTTGACAATTTGTATATCCATGGGATCTGAACTTTTTGGAAAGAGTAAGAGTTTTGACATGTGTGTGTGTCTTTCAGTGGAATTGACAAGCCACTTTATTATTCAGTGTAAGACAGTGTACTGGTCGTACTGGTAAACTGGATCATCAAGGGGTATTCCAATGATAAAATTGTGGTCCAGAAGCAGACAAAAGTCAAGTCATCAGGACCAAGGTCAAACCAGATCAGCAGATCAGAATCAAAGCTTGGTATCTACTAGCACATTGACACTGAGTGTATACGTCACATTCACAAAGCACATATGACCAGAAAATCTTTTCCTACAGTAAGTGTGGTTGTAAATACAGTGACAATTATTGTCATTACTAAAGCAAGAAACTCAATGAACACCATTCTACAAATCTCCTATCACTGTATCCAAAACTGCACAACCTGCATACATCATCTCTAGCAGAAGCATCGATATTAACCTCATAAAAATGACCCTGGAATTTTGTGCATTTTCTGAATTTAAAATGAAGGCAAACGGTGTGTTTTTGTGCAAATTCTACAGAAAAGAAAACAACAAAAGTATAAATGGTTCATTAAAAAAATTTACTGTTTCGAACTGTTTTAGTCAACCTTTTCTCACAATGGCCAGCTTCTTCTGAAAAGTCTGTATTGTCTATAAAAGTGCATCTGTGACCAAATCAATTTCTTCTCCTCTGTCAGCCATTGTGAAATGAAAAAAAAACAACTTTTAAATATATTTGACCTGCTTTCTGGCCATCCAATCAAAGAACATAAAGAATGTTATTGTACGCCTGCTAGATGACCCTAGTGACACCAACTCGAAATCTTATTAGTTAAAGTTACAGCTTAATTTCCATGTATTTTGCATTACAGGCTCCCACACTGTTGATTGTAAAGGCTAATAGAAGATTTCTTTGACCCAGGAAACACACGACGGGATGGCTGAAATATGATTGAATAGAAACTCTTACACTTGGTTGCGTTGCAAAGCTACTATATGAAATGTAGAGGAAAGCTATAAAATGGAGAGAATAGACCATTGGAAATACATAGAAATGAAAAGAGTATATATATATATATATATATATATATATATATATATATATATATATATATATATATATATATATGCTCAAGTCTAGGCCTTTATTCAAGAAGTGTTCCTTCATTCACCAAAAAGAAAAAAAAAAAACACACGCAAAACAAATGAAGTTTTTTTTCTCTAATGGGTCTTGAATCCGCATCAAAATCTGCATGGTTCAGGTGACTGTTAGCTTTTTGATGCCTTTCTTTACAAAGTGCTGGCATTAAGCATAGAATCTCATGGAATTTGTGCTAGATTGGCAAAATTTCACTGAATTAGGGACAAGGTGAATAAAATGCAAAATTATTCATTCCTGTCCTTATCTTAAAATAAATTGCTGAAGTAAAAAAAAAAAAAAAAAAGGCTAACCCATAATTTGCTTCACTTTGCTGTGTAATTTAATACATACATAATACATTCCATTACAAATAGGAGACACCTTTGCACTCATGATATGTATACTGCAATTGCACCTGTGATCTTAAAATAATTAGCGCGGCTAGTTAATTGCTAGGATGCATTGTAGAATTTGCAACGAAAAAAAAAAGGAAACAATTTCAGTATGTGTGCATCGGTTCACCTTGTCATACTGTCAGACATTTTGTAAGTATTTGTTACAAGTTAAAACACTGAAAATGCCAATTTTTCATTCATTTAAAAGTAAACACGTCAGTATAGATATACACCAATCACAGTTTTTTTTATACTAAAATGAGCTAGTCAGTTAGCTAGCTTAACACACTGACACTGATTAAGTCACATTATGTTTATCTGTGGAAGCTTGGGAAATCTGTTTATGCTTTCTTCCATATGATATTCTGAGCCTAGATGTTTTAACCTCTACTATTTGAGGTGCCAACATGTGCTTTTGTTGGGGCTAATTGCTAGCACCTAGCAACAAATACATCAACAAGGTGAAAATACAAACTGAAGAAATTAACTATGTTCAGGATCCAGGGTTGTGGTGTAAAAAAAGATGACTTTATTTAGCAGAAATAAAGCCAGACAGTTCCATGGAAGTATCCAAAAACACACTCTCGATATTCTCTCTTCAGCCGTATGTATAACCCCTACATTCCTTATTATTTTGTAAAAGTAGCATGTAATTTATGTATGGCTGCTTCAGAAACCTCTATCCCCAACTCGTGGCTATTTGTTCTGTTTGATACATTTTTTATCTTGACAAAACGGCCATCAAGAACAAAATCTGTGGTGCTCAAGTGTGCTTAGCATCAGTGCTGCTTTGTATATACACTGATTTGGCTGTGTACCAGAAAAATAAATTTTATACATGACAAAACACAACCATAATGGACAGGTTAAAACACCACACTTCCCACAGAACACACCCACCAAACTGCAGCATAACCCAAATCGATATTGGTCCTTTTCCACGTACGAGGTGGTATCAAAAAGTTTCGCAACTAGCTCTGTTTACAAGAAATAACTTTTTTTATCCATATTTATACACAATTACTTTTAAAACAGTCCAATCGCACAGCAATACAGCGCCCCCAGCATTCCTGCCACTTCTGTAACGAGCTTCTGCAGGAGCCAAATCTAGCAAGTAGGGTGGATGCAGAAGTAAGATTATGTGGATTGGTCTCCGACGATCATCGTCAAGTAGCTAAACCATTTCGATGTTTTCAGGGGTTGAGCTCGTTGAAGGTCTTCCTGACCTATTTGTCCTCTTCCAGTGATGTTCTTCCGACATTGTAGCTCGCGTGCTGCTCGAAACACCTCGAATCTGAGATCATTGCTTACTTGTAAAAAAAATATCATATTTTGATTTTAACATATGACCTGCAAATTGCCCTTCCAAACCCTCAATCGCCCCGTTATACATATTTAGTCTTAAATTTCTACCTGTCATATGAGCATGGCTGAGTTTGTGTAATGTCACAGGCTGGTGAGGTCACGGCATGCTGATGAGTGCTTTGGCATCGTTGCTGAATGCTGGATTTGCAAGAGATGCACCACTCATCAGGATTTCGAGCTCGGGGGAGACATGGCTGCCAGGCAACATGGATCCCTACAGTGTTTGGCCGCAACCCATGACTAAGCTGTGTGTGTGTGTGTGTGTGTGTGTGTGTGTGTGTGTGTGTGTCTGTGTGTCTGTGTGTCTGTGTGTGAGAGAGAGAAAAAGAGAGAAAGTACGAGAGAATGAGCAGGAAGGAGGGACTCTATGGAGAAACACAGGGAAGAGTAAAAGACAGCAAGAGTGTGTGAGATCGTGGTCATGTGGAGAAACAGGTGTGTGTTGGGGGGGGGGCATTAAGGCATTCATAGCAAATTGTATAGGTGACACTCGCATTCTTATGGTCTCATTCTAATGATAATAAATGATTGATTATATATATATATATATATATGTGTGGATCATCAGTGGTGCATCAGCACAAAGTTAACAATTTGGTCTAATTTTGGTCCAAATGTGTGCAGCAGATACAAGTTGGCATTTGCATAAACAATAATTTGTGAGCAATATTTGATATGTAGATCGAATTTCTCCTCTCTAAACAGTTTCTCAAGCGCGTTCTCTCAGCACCACTGCTGCTACCTGAATATGACGCATCTCAACACTACTGAGAGTCACATAGAATACAGATTAACATGGCAGAGGTAGAGCTGTAACTTCCTGCAGACACAACTGGGAAAAAAACTTCTTTTTTTTTTCCCATAAATATCTTCATTGTATCGGCCTCAGTTGTAAAAATGCACTTTCATATATATATATCAGGACTTTGCATTTTCATAACTGAGGCTGATACAAATTATTTAATCTGGCATTTTGTTTTATATTTGGTATTTAATCTGGCATTTTCAACAATATTTTATTATAATTTGTATTATATTTTATTATGATAAATAATCCTGTCACCTGTTTGTAACTTATAAAATATAGCCTATAAATATAGCATATAAAGTATTTAGAGTAGCTAATCACACCATTCCTCAATGTTCATTATAAACCCCAGCTTTGAGTTAATACTAAATTTAAATAGTTTTTCTTAAACAAGTTTCATTTTGTGTAAAAAAAAAAAAATCCTTTCCAAATCAGCCACCCAAGTTGCAGAAATGAAGATAAATAGCACCACATTTGGCAGGTGGTTGCAAATCGGGATTAATAGAAATGTGTAATCGATTCGGGTTCAGTTTGAAAACGACTTTCAAGCAAAGTCCCTCCCCACACTGTGCTTGCGTTGTCTAGGCTAGTGTAGTTCTGCTGACCTTAATATAGTCGCATATTAATAAACCTGACACAATACGGCTATCGTACAATTGCAGGTCTCATTAGCGCAGACATACAGAGAAGAATCCGCTTCTTCGCAAATGTGAAGCTATTATTTATAAAACAGGAGTAAATCCAGTATTTGCATCTGCTACGGTGGTTTCGGTGGCTTACTTCAGGCAAACCGCAGAGAGATTTCTCTTATCTAAATTTATTACAGCTCCTATTTTTTTCCTTTTTTCCCCACTAGATCCTTTGAATCCGTTTCATTAGTGGCTGAATTGAAAACGCTTAATGTGACTGTGAAATCTCTGATCTAATCCACAAAGACATATTTTAAAGACCCGTGCTGATATGTATAAAGCTTATAGAATAGTCTCTTAAGTCTCTTTAAATTGATTCGATTTGTATTGCACCGTTTTTTTAACAATAGACTGTCGCTAAACAAATTTGCAGAAATCAGACGTAAATTTGCGAACCCTAATGAACGAGGAATGCAGAGAAGACTGGGTTGAGGAAGAAGCGTTGGAAGGAACAGGATTTAAAAAGAAACTCAACAAAAGTGTGTACAATATGAGCATATTTACATTCACCGCATTTGGTAGACGCCAAATCATAATTCATGCGACTGAGCAGTTGAGGGTTACGGACCTTGCTCAAGGGACCAGCAGTAGCAACTTAGTGGTGAAAGGATTTGACCTCATAACCTTCTGGTCAGAAGTCCAACATCTTAAACACTGAGCTACCCATTCCCCATATATTGAAGATGAGTCCTGTGACAGCCTTTATAATTACAGCAGCAAATATAGTAAAGTGTCTTTGTTTTGGGGGGTTGGGACCATCCACAGGAAACAAGAAGTAAGAAACAATGTGTAGAATATGAGCAATGGTGAAGAAGAAGAGTGTCAGGATTTGGCACTGAAGAAAAATGTGCTATAACAGTCGCAAAGTTCTCAAGGCATACCTTTTATACATTTCATTACTTTTTTTTTTTTTATTCAGTGTCTGTGTAGATTTTCCCAGGCACCCTGTAATGTAAATTTAAGACAAATTAGAATTTGTATTATATTGTTTTTTTTGCCTCACAGACAATTGAAAGCACTAAGCATTAAACAACTCTTAAAAAAAGTATTAGTATAATTTAGCATGTTCTTAAAACAAATAGCTGGGAAATCCTATCAAATTATCCATTATTATTCCTAGTAAACATTTCTCTAATAAACAACCTTTTTTTCTGAATTATTGAAAAATTATTATTGTAAAATATTGAGAAAAGCTGCTTTTTTTTTTACCGGTGTGCAGATGGCATGAGACAGAGACCCCCTTTAAACAACGCGCGATTTACATCCATGCCATCGCTCAATGACTGATTTTACGATTGTCTAGCTGTCCTTTGGGCCTGGAGGTGTGAATTGGTGTGAAACGCCGCAGTAAATATGTTAAGAACGGCTGATTGTAGGTAGAAGATAAGTGGTGTTATTAAACCTTCCCCCTTTCTGTACAAGGTCCAGGAGTCCAGGACTCAAAAAAATGCTCTGGAAATGTTTGTTTTTTTGCCATCATTCTATCGATTCAAGTCAACAATACAATGCAACGTGCAAAACACCGAACCTTTCTACAATAATTATTTTCTTGCTCACAACATTTATTGAAATATTAAAGAAAAAGCATGCGGGTGTAATTGCTGATAGAGCGGTATGGTTTCACTCAGTGATTAAATTCCAAGTGGTTTCAGTGAGTCTTGGCCCATGGCTATGTCTTTATTGTGAATAATATCCTGCTCCAGAGAGAGAGTGTCTGCTGGTAAAAAATAAATAAAAACAAAATAAATAAATGTATGTAGACTGACTCTCCTGTGCGAGAGGATCAAAGCAGTGACCCAAACTTCCCCCAATCTTATTTATAATACATGTGAACGCTGGAAAATCCCTTTCACATGGAGAAATTCAGACATTTTAAAATTTATCTTTTTTTCTAAACTTTCCTGAGGTTTATGCTACATTTAACTGTAGCATAATGATTTCCAGAGAGACTTTTTTATTGGACGAATCAAAATCATGTCCTCAGGGTCCATACAAACACATGAAAGTCTTGTTGGAGATCAGTTTGTACAATGATTTAGTAGAGAACCCAACCAAAAAGTCGCTTGGGCTGGACATTTCTGGTAAAGAAGCTAATCTTTGGTCTTTGCTTGAAGACAGGTACATGCCATGCTAATAGGTTGAAGAGAATGCAGCAAAAAGTGGGGTTTGAGAAGTTGCCAAGCACAGCCAAGCAGCCGGGACTGGGAATAAAGCATTGGGATGATGTGGGAGAACTTGTTGTCATTGAAAACAAGTCACACAAAAAATAAATACAGTACCCCGACCTAAAGTTGGCATCAAACCACGTAGCTACCACTTCTTCACCAGGCAATATGGAGAACCCTCAAGTATAGGAAGTGTTTCTGTCCTGTGATGGTAGCATACTTTATAATGGGCACTTGGGAAAGTGGGTGTCATAACATATTGGAATCGCTGTCTGTGTTTGGAAATTATTGGTGTTCTTGCTCCTACATTGCTTCTAATCTTTTAGCTCCAGTGACTGTTTGGCCCTGGTGAATTGGATAAAACTGTTAGTTCAACGTTTTATGACACACTGCTGTCAGGTATGACTGACAGGTCGGGATTCTTGGTGACATTGCTTAACTAATGTGCTGCACATTCAGTGAAATCATGGAATATTAGCCAGAAAAAAGCAGCTAGATCTCAGTTCAAACTGGTGACCTTTACATGCGTCTGAAGGGAATCAATTGTTGACACTTCCAAATTCAATAAATTACCTCGAGTTAGTGAGTTAATTTGGTGCTGTTTGATTTAGTATTAGCGTCTGTCAATATTTCGATGTATAATAATGATATTAAATAGGTTACATATCTCAGAAAACATCTCGAATTAAATTTGTGAACAAATCGCTGCCAATTTTGGAGCCAAGATCCGTAAATCTGCCATGCAGGTTTGCAATCACAACATAAACTTGTGCCTCTCAGGGCCAGATTTGACACCATGGGATCAGAAAACATAATGAACCCTTATGTTAAATGGTCCAATAACAGTGGGTTAGTCGTAAATGTATTCAGTATGTTTGGCAGAAACAAACCATGCCATTGACCCTGAGAATACCATCGCCATAGTGATGCTTGATTATGATTTTATCAATAGAAACTGGAGAACTAGTCAGGATTGGCCAGAACCAAAGCACAGCAAAAAAGAAATGTCTCAGTTTGCAACAGACTTGAGATTGGGTGGAGGTTCACCTACCAAAGAAACATACACTACACATTGAGACAATGTCTGTTGTGAAAAGCGCTATACAAATAAACTTGACTTGACTTGACTTGACATGGTACGAAACCAAAAACTTGCATTGTGAATGGGTTGAACGAAAGTCCTGACCATAATCCGATTAAGAATCTGTGACAAGATTTGAAAATTGCTGCTCAGAAATGGCCTTAATTCTATCTGACAGAATTTGGGCAAAAACACTATATTCATGATCCAGATGTGCAAAGCTAAAAGAGACATCTCAGAAGACGTGCAAGTGAAATTGCTGCCAAATCTGGGATCTCTTGAGAATTTACTCAGTTGGGTGCATAATCTTGCAACCAACAAATCTTTTGGTTAAATTAAGCTTTGCCACAACAAAAATATTATTTTGCTAATTTAGATGTAAAGTATGAAATGAAAGAGGATTCAAAATAAAATCTATTTAAAATCCAGAAAAGTCAATGGGGTAAATACTTATATGGGGCATAGCATTATCACCCAAACCATCTCTTCATCATGGCACCTGTTAGTGGATGGATTTTTTATTACTTTGAATATTTGGTCCTCAAAGTTGATGTTAGAAGCAGAAAAAATGGGCGAGCGTGAGGATTTGAGCAAATTGACGAATTGTGATGTCTAGACGTCTGGGTCGGAGCATCTCCAAAACTGCAGCTCTTGTGGGATGTTCCTGGTCTGCAGTGTTCAGTGTTTATCAAAAGCGCTTCAAGAAAGGAACAGTGGTGAACCGGCGACAGGGTCGTGGGCGGCCGAGGCTCACTGATGCATGTGGGAAGCGAAGGCTGGTTCGTGTGACGAGTTCCTGAAGCTCAAATTGCTGAAGAAGTTCATGCTGTTAATGCTCAATGGGTCAGAACTGTTTTAGCAGCAAAAGCGGACCAACACAATATAGGGCCAATGTCATAATGTTACGCCTGATCAGTGTAACTATAAGCCAGAGGAGCTGGACCTGAATTATAGTATTGAAATAATTTTTTTGCTGATTTTTGGGAAGTCTTTGGTTGTAATGAATGGCCAAAGGGCCTCAAATATATAAAGAAAAGCTCTTCACAGTTAAATGACATGCTTTGATGTAGAGCTTACTGATCTACAGCATGAGACCAAGTAAGAATGTGCAATACGATGTTGTGCAGTTGTGAGTTGTGTAGCGTTCAGAACCTGAGAGATTTAACCAGGTATGTGAATGTGTGGTTGTGCAAGAGAGTTGGTTACCACCTATTCAGAAAACCAGATGAAGGCATGCCGGCAGATTGAATCCTCTAGAGCGAGGCTATGTGTGTGTGTTCTGCAAGCATGAAAGGGCTATGCCCACTTTTAGCCTTTTTGAGTGTGGGTGTGCTGCCTTTTTTATTGCCGTTTAAGCAAGCTATGAGAAGGCCTACACACTTATCTGAACTTACGGATATACAAACCATCTGGCTTGTATGGAATGGAGTGGGAGTTGCGGTTTCTGATTTATTTTTAAATCAATGTCTTTGAGTACTGCGATCAGCTTCAACCTCCACATATGAACCTCCTGTTAGCACCACGGGGCCACAAAACCTAGCTAAATTGAGCCATGTGTAGATTCAGCGTCTAAGGGATTACTATTTAAAAAACCCTTTTGACTAGCACTTTTATAGGTAAAGGGTTTAGGCAAGAGTTGAACAAGAGCTAGAAGCCTAAGATGACGAACCCCGGAATAATCTTTTAAGTTGTAAAAGCTGGTTATGAACCGAAACTTTACCGTATTGGGTGCTGCTTTGTGCCTGGTAGCTCCAGTTTTCCTAGTTCAGAATTTATGAATGTTCTTCACATGTCCATGTCTTTATGCTTACAAAGTCACCATGTATGCTTTTTTAGCTTCATACTCTGCTCATCAGATGGTGTTGTTGTGCATGAAGGTTTGCAGTTAGACGGCTGCTGCAAATGCGACTTGATGCTAGTCAAATAGTCAAGTCACAGCCCCATTATTCTTTGTACTATTCTTTTGTCTGTCATTTTCAGAATTTCAATTAGGAATGGGATTTCAGCATTGACAAAACCTTTCCAGATGTGCAAGCTGCCCATTCCACAGGACTAATCCCACAGCACTAACGCACTCCCATACCATAAGAAATATGGCTTTTTGAACTGAGTGCTGATAACAAAACAGATGGTCCCTCTCCTCTTTAGTCTGGAGGACATGGTGTCATCAGTTTCCATTAAAGAAAAAAAATTATATGTCTGACCAAAAACAGTTTTTTAATTTGCTTCAGTAAATTTCTAAATGACCTTTGGACCAGAGAAGAGGTTGGAATTTCTGGTTAATATTCACGCATGGTTCCTTTTTTGCATGCTACAGACTTAACCTGCATTTGTGGATGACATGGCGTGACAACTGTGTTTAATATAGATTTTTGCTGTTGTCCCTTGTGCACAGAGATTACTCCAGATTCTTCAGAACTTTTTATGATTATTATGTACTGTAAATGATAAGATATAGATAACTGTTTTGCAATTGTATGTTGAGAAACATTATTTTGAAGTTGTTCCACAATTTGTAGACATTGATTGGTGAAGCCCTGTGCATATTTACTTCTGAGAGACATTGCCTTTCTACTACTTCTTCTTAGTCTGCCTTTCAAACTACTCTGTCCTCTACATCTGCCTCTTTCAAACCAACTACCTGCATGTCATTCTTTACCACCTCCATGAGCCTCCTTTTTACAATATATATATATATATACACTTAATTG
The DNA here is from genome assembly GCF_946808225.1 of Silurus aristotelis. Classification (NCBI taxonomy): domain Eukaryota; kingdom Metazoa; phylum Chordata; class Actinopteri; order Siluriformes; family Siluridae; genus Silurus; species Silurus aristotelis. Next base: position 16,512,258 of record NC_139596.1, on the reverse strand, counting down.
TCTTACTGACCTGTTCTCAATTAACCTGATATTTGCAAAATGTTTCTCCAAATGTTTAATTTCAATAACTTTTACTTTTTCCAGACTTTTTTTAAACAGGTTGCAGGCATCACATTTAAAATTACCTTATTTATTTCTTCAAAGTGGTACATTTCCTCAGTTTAAACATTTGATATGTTTTCTATGTTTTACTGCAAATAAAATATGGATTTATATGATTTTTATTTACATTTTACACAGTGTCCCAATTTCTTTAGAACTGGGGTTGTAACATTGGCGATCCACACTACTGAACCATGCAGGGAAGTTAATGGTGACAGGTTAAGTGGAACACTGGGGCACACAGCATATGCTAAAATTACCACGTAGATTCATCACTTTTCTAGACATATTATGTGTACTGAAGCAGTCATTTAAAACAATTTCCTTGACATCTAAAATATAAATGTCTCCTACATTTTGCCACATGCAAACCATCCATTGTGTGATGTGATGAATAATACCTGCATTCTGGCAAATTTTTATTTCTTCAATTGACATTTAATTATTTGCTGGCTAGTAGCTGTTCCTTGCACTTCCATATCTGCATCTGTTTTGGCCTGTCCATGAAAAATTATGTCCACAGCTCCTACAAGTCGTTCTAAACAAAACACACACAACACCAACAAACCCCCCACCCACCCATACTCCCAATCCTTATGAATGCACTTATTTAAGTTCCAGCCACCGTAGACGTTTCCTTTCACTCAGCATCGCTGACCCATCCCTGTCATCGACCGTGTTCTTTGCATTGGGATTTGGCACGCTCATACATAGTTAATGAAATCCAGTCCTGGGGTCCTGTGATTTTAAAATCTTCTTCAGTCCTCAAGCTCTTTAAAGCTTCAAGCTGTGTACACATGCAAGCTATCTCCAACCACACAATTCCCATCCTGAACGTAGAAAATGACATTTACTAGGCTGTCGAGACAGAGATAAGTGGGACAGAGTGTGTCGTAGCCCTTGGAACCTGACGTGGTGGAATCTTTTGCATGTTGTTAATATTTCATAATGTAATAAGCCAGATGAGGCAGAGATTTTTTTATGCATATTTGCTTGTGTCTATGTGTTTTGTAAAACTGACCTGCCCGCTATTTGTCGTGTTTTTTGACCTTACAAACCAGTGCGCTTTGAATTTCTGTAATTCTGTTGCAGCCCATTAGCAAACAACAGCAGCTGCTAGTTTGGGTCTCAAAACCCCGGTTTTTGTGTTTCTGCTATGATAAAAATGAAGGTCAAATTATTAAGTAAGGCCAAAATGTGAGGCTGCAGGGTCTTAAAAATTTAACATTTGAGTACAAAATACTAGTTTATACACTCACAAACCCTCAAAACAGCTTAGAATTGTGTACCTGTGTATCTCCAATGTGTTTGTGCTTGCTGTTTCATTCTAAATAACTTGAACCAACCTACCAATAAGGGAGCAGTTTGGTTTGTAATAATATACAATAAGCTCCACCCACTGCAATATCTACTTTTTTCTGCTACAACTTCGGAAATAACAATTGCAATTTCATAATTTGTTTTTATTTATTTCACTAAAAGATTTTGTTCTGATTCGTACAGTGACCCAACAACAGGCTGGTCTTAATACAAAATCACTTCCACTAGATTTTGGAGTGTGCTTGTGTAGATATTTGAGCGTTTCTAGCGTAGCTGAGGTGAGGAGGCCTGGGGTGCAGTCAGTGTTCACATTCATCTCGAAGGTGTTCAATAGGGTTTGGAGCTCTAAAACAGGAGATCTTCCACTCCAGCCCATGTAAAGAATATCTTCATGTAGCTGGCTTTGCGCACAGGTGCACTGGATTGGGTCACCTAGTTTAAGTGATTGGAAAAAGGTAATGCTACCGCATCCAAATTCATCCAAGATAAATGTATGCCTCCAACATTGTGGGAACAGTTTGATGAGGAACCATGTATGGCTGGAAATGCAGGTGTCCCAATACCTTTGACCCTGACGTGTATATTTTATAACCTATTTAGATGGGTCTAATAATATTTTGTAACACGGTATTAAATCAGCTTCTATCGGATCCCGTTTGTGCAAATTCTCGAACTCAAAATAACAGCTTTCATTCAAAAATCTTCACAAGTGAAGTTCTTTCTCACACTATGATATTCTTTGATGCCAGGATGCAACATCCGTGCAGATACGGGGGTGACGGGGCTCATAATTAACGCAAATTTTTTTCTGTTTTATTATTCGAGGAGCATAAACAGAGCCTAATGAGGAAAAAATCCACTGTGAGTGACATGAGAACCGGAGAGAGCACATGGAGAAAGTTCTCTGAAAGACCACAGGTTTTATCTCACACTGATACAAAGTCAAACATCAAGTCAGATGGCACGTGTGTGTGTCTTCATGTAAACGATGAGCGTGTGTATGCTAGCGCCTTTTGTCCCTGTTTGTATAAGCAGATTTAGAACTTTAAAAGAACTACCAAGTTTACTCATTAGCAAAACCAGTGATGTGCTGCACAGACAAATCCCAATTACTGCTCCTGCTACAATTACTGTTTGGGGAAAAAAAATAAAAAATCACAAATCTGTCCAGTAGATTCTTGTTTGCTGACGCAGTCCAGTGCCCTTTCAATTCAGTTCTAGCAAGGTAATCATCGAGGTGTCTGTTTACTGGGGATTTTTCAATGCCCTAGAGTTTAATCATCCAGCTATATCTAAAACTTTCGGAGCATCTCTCTTAAATCCCCCCTGAGAACCTTGAATACTAATCTTTATAATGAACACGTGACCGTCAATGACAAACTTAAAGTTTGTGGACACTTGAGCATAAAGATTGGTATGTGCTTCTTTTCGAACATCCCATTCCACATTTGCTGTTATAATAACCTCTGCTCTTCTGAGAAGATGTTGGCATGTGCCTATGAAGATTGTGTGTTATAAATCTTTAGCCACAAGTGTGTTAGTAAGGTCAGGTATTGATGTCGGTGAATATGCTATATAAGATGCCTCCAACTTTGTGGTAACTGTTTGGGGAAGTCATGTGTCAAGTCAAGTCAAGTCAAGTTTATTTGTATAGCGCTTTTCACAACAGACATTGTCTCAAAGCAGCTTTACAGAAAACAACAGTGAAGGTGAATGGTGTGCGTTTGTCCCTGATGAGCAAGCCGTGGCGACAGTGGCAAGGAAAAACTCCCTTAGATGATATGAGGAAGAAACCTTGAGAGGAACCAGACTCAAAGGGGAACCCATCCTCATATGGGTGACATCAAAAGTTTGGTCATAAATCTTTCAACAATACAGAACAATTTGTGATCATCATAGATCCAGCATCAGCTTCTCCATGCCAGGGCCTTTAAACACTCGGCATCTACTTCTCCATGATCATCCATAGGTCCATAATCTTCACGAGGTGGGACGTGACTGGAGCTGGCCAAACCTCAGGATGCCTCGGGATGGGGAGAGAAAGAGAAGCAGTGGAGAGGAATTAGCGTAGCTGCTGTTCATGATATTAACAGCACAAGTTGATAATGTGCATGTGATCAGATGTTCTGGAGCACAAGGTTATGATGTGATGTGTGTGATGTGTGTTATGTGTAGGCTTTGCTAAAAAGATATGTTTTTAATCTGCACTTAAACTGGGAGAGTGTATCTGAACCCCGAACACTGTCAGGAAGACTATTCCAGAGTTTAGGAGCTAAATGTGAAAATGCTCTACCGCCTTTAGTGGACTTTGCTATTCTAGAAACTACTAGAAGCCCAGAGTTTTGAGATCTCAGGGAGCGTGACGGATTGTAGCGTGTTAAGAGACTGGATAGATACATGGGAGCCAAACCATTTAGTGCTTTATAAGTGAGTAGCAGTAGTTTGTAGTCTATTCGAAACTTAATAGGAAGCCAATGTAGGGACGATAAGATTGGGGTTATATGATCGTATTTTCTTGACCTAGTAAGAACTCTTGCTGCGGCATTCTGAACTAACTGAAGCTTGTTTATTAATGATGCAGGACATCCACCTAGTAATGCATTACAGTAGTCTATTCTAGAGGTCATAAACGCATGGACGAGCTTCTCTGCATCAGATATAGATAACATATTTCTTAGCTTAGAAATATTTCTAAGGTGAAAGAAGGCTGTTTTTGTAACTTGATTGATGTGATTTTTAAAAGATAAGTTGCTGTCTAAAATAACTCCCAGGTCTTTTACCGTTGAACTAGTAGTTACAGAACAACCGTCTAAATGCAGGCTGAGATGCTGGAGCTTCTGTGTACTATTTTTTGGGCCGATGAGCAAAATCTCTGTTTTATCAGAATTTAATAGCAGAAAGTTATGGGTCATCCAATCTCTTATTTCTTCAACACACTCAGTTATGCGAGCTAATTGAGCTGTATCGCCTGGTTTGGATGAAATATATAGCTGGGTATCATCAGCATAACAATGGAAGCTAATTCCATGCCTTCTAATAATATTTCCTAATGGAAGCATGTATATTGTAAAAAGCAGGGGTCCCAGAACTGACCCTTGTGGCACGCCATAATTTACTAGCATTATCCTGGATAGCTCTCCATTTAAATCTACGAAATGGTAACGATTGGACAGGTAGGATTTAAACCAGCTTAATGCCTGTCCCTGAATACCGATGTAATTCTGTAAGCGATCGAGGAGAAGATCATGATCTATAGTGTCGAACGCAGCACTAAGATCTAGTAAAACTAATAGGGAGATGTAGCCTTGGTCTGAAGCTAAAAACAGGTCGTTAGTGATTTTAACTAGAGCAGTTTCTGTGCTATGATGGGGCCTAAAACCTGACTGAAACTCTTCAAAGATATTGTTCTCCTGCAAGTGGTTACATAGCTGGGCAGCGACAATCTTTTCTAAAATCTTAGACATAAATGGGAGATTTGAAATTGGTCTGTAATTCGATAGCGTGTTTGGATCCAGATTAGGTTTTTTAATGAGGGGCTTAATAACTGCTAACTTGAGGGATTTAGGGACATGACCTAACGATAGTAAGGAGTTAATAATATTTAAAAGAGGCTCACCAGCTGTATATAACACTTCCTTCAGTAGTTTAGTGGGAATTGGATCTAACTGACATGTTGTTGATTTAGCTTTCATAATAGCATCATACAGCTCTTCCTGTCCTATACATGTAAAACAGTGTAGTTGTGGGGTTGTAAGTACGATTGTGTCGGGAGATGCTGTCAGAGGTTGAACTGCCACAATTGTTTTTCTAATGTTATCTATTTTTTCAGTGAAGAAATTCATAAAGTCTTTACTACTAAACTGTGATGGAACACATTTTTCAGATCCCTGATTTGTTGTTAATTTAGCGACTGTACTGAAAAGGAACCTGGGATTGTTTTTGTTATTTTCTATGAGTTTGCTCAGGTGTTTAGCTCTAGCAGCTTTTAGCGCCTGTCTGTAGCTAAGCATACTGTCTTTATACGCAATTCTAAATACCTCCAATTTAGTTTTCCTCCATTTTCTCTTCAGATTACGTGTTGTTCTCTTTAGGGCATGCGTATGACTATTATACCAAGGTGCAGGTGCTTGTTCTCGAACCTTTTTTAACCGGATGGGGGCAACAGTGTCTAAAGTGCTAGTGAGGATAAGGTCTATGTTGTTCGCCATCTCATCAAGATGATCAGCAGTTATGGGTTTAATGTGAAACTGAGATAAATCAGGCAGCTTATTTATGAATCTGTCCTTAGTGGTTGGAATAATAGTCCTACCAAGTCGATACCGTGGTGAAACACGGTTAATCTGCTCTACCGGTAGTGTGTACAGTAGGAGATAATGGTCTGTGATGTCATCACTCTGGGGTAAAATATCTATATCAGTGACGTCTGCTCCGTGGGATATTATTAAGTCTAGTGTGTGGTTAAAACGGCGGGTTGGTCTGGTGACGTTTTGTTTAACTCCAAAAGAGTTTAGTAAATCGACAAATGATAATCCTAGGGCATCGTTTTCATCATCTACATGAATATTAAAATCTCCTACAAGCAGCACTTTATCAAAACTGATCAAGAGATCTGAGAGAAAACAAGCAAACTCATGAAGAAAATCAGCGTAGGGCCCTGGGGGTCTGTACACGGTGACCAGAGCGAGTTTTCTGTGCATGTCTGAAAGTGCAATTTTAAGAACGAGCACTTCAAATGATTTAAAGCTGAATCCTAATCTCTGACTAACATTAAGAGAAGCACTATAAATGGTTCCTACACCCCCCCCACGACCAGTCTGACGGGGCTCATGCTTATAAACATATCCTGACGGTGTCGACTCGTTTAGACCCATATAATCACCTGGTTTAATCCAGGTCTCAGTGAGACAGAGTGCATCGAGATTATTCTCTGTGATCATCTCATTTACAATCAGTGCTTTGGGTGCAAGTGATCTAATGTTTAAAAGACCGAACTTTAGAACTTTGTTGTGTTTGTTTATCTGGCATTTTTCAGTTTTAACTGCAATAAGATTATTTCTGGATCTTGTGTATGTAATTCTTGGTTTTACTACCCGAGGAATAGATACGGTTTCTATAAAATGGGCTGTGTGTGAACTTGTAACTATTTGGTCTGTAGTATGCGTGTTCTTATAGTTGAAGATTTCTTGATGTCTTACCAGTCAGATGGTGTGAAGTATCCTAGAGATGTTATCTGATAGCACTGCTGCTCCAACTCTGCTGGGGTGCAGGCCATCAGGGCGGAAGAACCTAGGACGCTCCCAGAAACAGTTCCAGTTATTAACAAAGAGAAGTTTATGTTCTCGACACCATGACTGTAACCATTCATTTAGTGCTAAAAGTCTACTAAACTTCTCAGCCCCTCGCTGGTAAGTGGGAAGATACTTTTGTAACACAACGGTAAGCTGGCTTTTTTTCCTGTTTAAAAAGCCCCACAAGCTACAAGTGGTGCAGTGGGAGTTTGCCCAACTAACAAGATTGATGCTGCGACTCTTTAGTCTTTCATACGGGAAGTGCAAAACAAATAAACGTATCAGAAAACAAATGAACAAATCCAAAAACAGAACAATTTAGACAAATTGGAGTACAGTGCAACCTCGATACTCGTGGGGTTACGTTTCTATGTCCATCGCGAGGAAAAAAAAAAATGGCGAGGTTTTGACTCTTCCTTGTTGATGGTTACTTTTTTAAATTGTACGTGTACTGTAGTGTAAACTTAACAAAAATTGTGAATTGTCATTAATGTTTTATTTACTACTTTAAATGAATAATACAATAATAAAATAGTTTTTCCAGACATTTTTATGCAATTTAGTAGTACAAACTCTGTTTTGAAATGTTGCTCCGAACTTTCGAGCCGCTCACGGCTTCTCGCGAAATATCAGATTTTTCATGAGTTACTCTCAGTCTGGTTCCAAATGCAAAGTCAGCAACTCTCGAGGTCGCGAGTGTTAAGGTCACGAGTATCGAGGTTCCACTGTACCTACCGTTCATTGGACGAGACATCTGTCATTCAAGATATACAGGAAGTACAACAAGCTGTGGCAGGAGAAAGAGTGTGTAAAATTAAAAATTACTTAAAGTTAGACTTTTGAAAATACAATGGTTTAAAGTAAATGCAGAACTCCACACTACAACAAACAATTGCTGGAAAATAGTTCAGTGGTATTACTGGTACCTACCTTTTCCCGTTTTTTTCTGAATTGTTGTTTTTTTCTGATATGTTCATATGTTTTGCACTTCTCAGGCACTGTAATACTTTCAATCTGTCCTCACCTATTCATTAGCATTACTCCAGTCACCTTGTAGATCAACACTTAACAAAGCTGAGACTCGGCTTCTGTATGATAAACACTGTTTGACCAATTTGTGTTCATTAAAATAATAAAAAAAAATAGGTGGCAATCTTCAGAGGAAAACTTTACATATAAGCATAATTCAATTCAATACAAGGCACAATTTTAAGATAAGATAAGATAAGATAAGATAAGATAAGATAAGATAAGATAAGATAAGATAAGATAAGATAAGATGTTTCATACGGGGAGTCGTTCTCCAGAAATGATGATAGTTTACTTACCATCCCCCTTTCTCCCACCTCCTCTACATTGTCCAGAGGAATCCCCAGGACTGGAGACGAATGATCCGCTGTGGCGACCCCTGATGGGAGAAGCCGAAAGAAGAAGAAGCTATTTATATATGTACGTATATATATATATATATATATATATATATATATATATATATATATATATATATATATATATATATATATATATACACAGTATATTAGGACTGTCAAAACGCAAATTAATTTTATTAGCGCGCGATCAATGAAGTGTGCATTTCTGTTTGTCCATTTGTATTAAAAAAATAAATAAATATAAAAAAAATACCAAAATATAACCTTAAATGCAAAACACACAAGAAACAAATAGTCTTTTTTTTTTACTCAGATTAAAATATTTCATAAATCAATTCCAGCAAATAAAAAAAATGTTTAGGCACTAACATTTGTTTAACTGATGCAGCGAGTCTCAAATCAGCCCCAAAGTCCGCCATGATGCACACATCCATCAATTAAAAGCGTCCGGCAATTGTTCCGTTTGGTGTCCTGATGATTTACATAATTTAAAACCTCATAACTACTTTAAAACATTTACAGAGTGAAAAGCTAATTGCCGCTGCACTCTACAGCACCACCATTCCTCTGCTTGTCATAATTAACAGATCTGATCCACAGTAGGCTACGAGTTTCATGCCACTTTTCTCCATTTATTCCAATGTTTTCCACATCAAGGCTCCTATACCCCTTTATATGCAAAAAATATGCTCTAACATGAACCCTTCTTCTCTTTGGCAGCTGGAAAGAAGAATATACAGTACATTGTTACTAGCTGAAGAATGAAAATAAAAACTGGAAGGAATGTAAAAAAACAAAAAAAAGCCTCTTGAATGCCAAAATGTTGTTCAGAGCAGATAAAGCTGCAGCTTGTGACCTTTTGCTTTCAAAAAGAAAAATGGGAGGAAAAAACCCTGAGACAACACGGGCTCCCTGATGGCTCCGTCTCCATACATGAGTCAATATGTTTAAAAGCATCTTCCACTTTACAGAGTTTCTGCTTAATGGGTGTCTCAGGGTTACTTTCATGCTGCAGATATACGTGGCGTTTGTACGAGCGGGAAATGAAATGCTTCTGCTTCAGGATTTACACTGATGCCTGGTTGTGATGTCAGATGGGAGAACTTGAATCTAATATCTACTTGTCATGCAACGAGACGGGACATGAATGTGAGTGCGGATTTGTACCACAGGTGGAAATGTGATAGCACAAAAGACATTAAAACCAGATTTAAGCTTAAATAGGGGACATAACACACACAGTGTCAGCCAATTTCATGTTAATCTTGAGGACCTATAGAGTAGTATTGCATCTTTCATTTCTCAGAGGAGTTTTTAGTTTGAACAGATATATAAAAGAAGCATTCAGCTTTACGCTTCTGTCCAAAAACAGCCGTGCTCCTGGAGGCATCCTGTGGGTGGCGCTAAAGAGTCATGAGCTCTACAGCTTTTGCATATCAATCATCTGCAGGCTGTGACATCGCTATGAAAACAATTTTGAATCTTTCATGAACTCTGGCCAACAATTAGATCCAGCCGTACATATCTGATCCAGAATCGGATCCCAAGTCTGAAACTGAACATCAAGAACAGCAACGATGACTACAGCAGGACGTGTCTATATGGTAAGTACTGAACAAGGTTCTCCTTCCCTCACATCCAAAAACAGACTTCTTTGGAACTTTGGAAAAGACTTAATTCTTCTTGATCAAGTCCTGTGCAGCGCTGCTGACAACTTCCGAAAACCGAATGAAGCACGGTGATGGATGTGCTCTTGCTCTGATTGCTGTGTGCAAGCCCTCTTCTGGGAGAAATGCCCATACAAAGAATTCTACCCTTCATTATGACATGAAGGACCGTACTTAAAAAAACTTTCCAAAACGTATACAAACCCAGAGTGTATTTGGCACAGAAATACTCCAAATGTCCAAATAATTATTTTTTAACTTTGGCCATATTTAGCATTAAAATCCAACAATGTCAGTATCTCAAAATGCATGAAATAACATTAGACCTTCCACTTTAGTCTGATTCTAGTTCGTTATGTGCACAGGGGCATCGTCATCTTGGGACAGTTTTAGGTTTTCAAGTTCAAGTGAAGGGAAAATTGAATGCTACCACATCCAAAGACACCATATACAAGTGTGTAACTCCAGATTTGTGGTAACAGTTTGGGGAAAAAACACATGGCTGCAAAAATGTAGGTGTTTCAATATATGTGTCTGTATAGTGTCTGACCAGAGTCAATTTTTTCTTACTTCATTCATGTTAAACTTCGTTAGTTTTTGAACAATTTGTATTTAATAAGACATTGTGTGCTTACTCTGTTTGCTTTTCTTTTTTCTTTGAAAGACACATATGTCTGAAATGCAGACTACATCTGTGAAGGGTTTTAATCTCTAAACATTATTGGAATCTTTTTCAACCTCTGTAAAGCTGTAAACTGTTCTGGTGTCTTGTTTCTTTACCTAAAATCACCAAATGCAGAAAAAATGGTTAACTAGCATCATATTTTGAACCTCTTGAACATTATCAGTGTCACATCTTCACTGAAATCAAAAGAGAAAAAGAATGACAGAAGCAAATTCCGATGATACAACGTCCTGTTTGCCATGTCATGGAAATAAAAGACTGTTCAAAAACTGTTCATAAGGGGGTGAATGTGTTCAGGGTTAAGTGAAAGTTGTTGGGAATGAAATGTGCATTTTTTATAACCTTTAATGGATGACTCACGGCAAAGGATGTTTCAAGAATGGGCTTTAAATATTTATATTTGAATGATTATATTTCAAAGTAAAGCGTAGTTATTGTGGGCTGGGGGAAGCCGAATATGATGTTTTTAAAGTGCACTAAGTTTTCATATATATATATATATATATATATATATATATATATATATATATATATATATATATATATATATATATATATATATGAAAACTTAGTGCACTTTATTTATTTATATATATATATATATATAGTGTGTGTATGTATATATAAATAAATAAATATATGCAGTGGAACCTTGACACTCGTGACCTCGATAGTTGACGACTTTTCATATGAAAGCGGGCTATAAGTAACTCTCCAAAAATCTGATAGTTCGTGAAAAAGCGTGAGCGGCTCGAAAGTTCGGAGAAACGTTTTTTTTTAGTTTGTACTAATAAATTACATTACATTAGTTTGAAAAAACATTTTATAGTTGTATTATTCATTTAAAGTAGTAAATAAACAACTTTAAATAGTTACATTTGATTTTAAAATTTACAATTCCCCTTGAAAAAGGTTCCCCTTTTGCTCTTAAAACAGTTTTGACTCATCAAACATTTAACAACATGAACTTCTTCAGCAGTTTGAGCTACAGGAACTCGTCTGTTGGATCGGACCACACGGACCAGCCTTCGCTCCCCACGTGCATCAATGAGCCTCGGCCGCCCACGACCCTGTCGCCGGTTCACCACTCTTCCTTCCTTGGAGCACTTTTGATAGATACTGACCACTGCAGACCAGGAACATCCCACAAGAGCTGCAGTTTTGCAGATGCTCTGATGTCTAGACATCACAATTTGGCACTAGTCAAACTCAAATCAAAATCAAATCCTTACCGTGTGCCATAAAGAACAAATTGTATGTACAGTATATATACTATTATATTATACTGTATATATACATGTCTTATGAAAAACATTTAAATTCTGGCCTGTAAAGTAACATTGTCAGGAAACAAAATGAATTCAAAATCATTGAAGAACCAAATTCTGCAATCAGCTAAATCTTCACCACGATGATGCTTAGACTGTATGAGTTTCAAATGTTAGACATTTTTATAGTTTTGCTAACTGTTGCCCATGCTGTAAAATGTTTAATGGTCCTTACTACAATTACCATTACAAACTCTACTCCTTAAACAACTAAAATCATTGTCCAATGGTTTCCTTTACACTGGTTTCCATTGTGTACATCATTAAATCATCATCATCAAAGTAAATGAAAACTTACTGAATTCTGGCTGCTCAGTCGCTGTCCAGTAGTTACCAAAGGGGTTTTATTAGACCTTTATAGTATCTAATAGTTGTAACCAATATAAGACAACAAATTACCAGTAGAGACACACAGGGACCATTACAGTTTTCATTACAAAACAAATACGTTTTTGTTTAAATTAGTAAGAAATAAAATTTTTGTATTTAAACAGTATTTCAAATATTGTGGTGTGACATTAGGCTTTATTACTATTTAAGATCTAGAAGACCAGTTTCGGGATAAAGATTGGACTTTTTTGTATTGGTTCGAATTTGTCTTCAACGTCTTGCAATTTGCACTGGGCCTTGTCTCAATCTCTGGCATTTGGGCTCCCTGAATTTCTTTTTTGGTGAAAGTGAATTGTCAATTGTTTTTGCATGAATAGTGTTTGGCAAGAAGTAATTACTTCTTCTGGAAAACAGCGTAATTGTTGGCTCAGTGCTCAAATTGAAGCCAACAGGTTGAAGTAATGTGTTGACCTTTAAAATGGTTTTCTGTCTTAGTATTGACTCTCTTATTTCGTTTTCATTTAGACTCGAAATTGTCTACACTTCGACCCTCTTAAAACTTGCACTCCAGTAGTAGCCTTGGACCTGTGTTTGACTTGACAATAGTGGACTGTCTACACTCCAACTTGACCTATGGTACATATTGGACTTTCACAAGTTTTTAGTTGTTGGTCCAAACTTTTACGTTTTAAGATATAGTTGGGAATATTTATCAAAATGTGACTTTTTTGATGTCTTAAGAGATTTTAGACCAAAGCGGGTTGAGAAGAAAAGTACCATAATATCATATAGAAAGTTTATTATTAATTTGTATTACAATTATAATTACAATCACCGTTATTTATTAATAATAAAATAATAAATGTGTGTGTGTGTGTGTGTGTATATATATATATATATATATATATATATATATATATATATATATATATATATATATTCTAAACCCTTCCAGGCCTTTATAAGTGCTGCTCTATCTCAAGATAGAGTCCCATAAGACCAAGCAAAAGTGGCTAAATGTAGAGGACAGGGACTTGAGCCATGGCCAGATTTGACAAAGCAGTGGGTCATCATCCGCAAACAATGAGCATAGCACAGCAAGGCATGCCATCTGTTTCAGGGAGTGGAAAGGAGAAGAGCCCAGGCCGTCACAGTGTGTTTTCTATGTGTACATGAGCTTATGAAGGCGTTTCTGCTGGAGACTGAGACACAATCCAAAACTGGGAAAATAACAAGTGTGAAAAGGAAAGATAGGGTGTTGTTTCAGGTTGACTGAGAAACGCATGAAAAAGGAAGAGACAAACGAACAAACTCTGTTTTGCCAAGTGGCCTCATTTCTCGGAATGTTTGAAAAAGCATTTCATGAAGAGTATGGTGAAACATTCAGGTAACTTAGTGAAAATGTGGTTTAGATTTCCCATGCAAGGAGCATCTACACAGCAGTGGTGTAATTAAATTCCAGTGTTGGAAAAAAAACCTGCTGTTTTGAATGGTTTGGATTGTTAAATTTGACACAGCAGGGCTGAAACAAAGTGCACAATCGCTAGTAAAAGTACTGATCAGACTAAAGTCAGATCCAAATAACTCGGTCAAATTTTCTTTAATGAGCAATAACACAGGAGGATGGAAAGGGAATTTGCTACCAATGCCAGTTTTGTCCCTACATCAGATCAGTCTACATGGACTTCAACTCATAAGTGGAAATCTGATCCTTTTTTTTTTGCTGATGCAGACAAAAACAAACTATTGGTTGTTAATTGGTTTGATTTAGCCAAGTTCGAACACATCAGCAACATTTATAAAAATTAATCAAACATAATGAGGTATTTGATTGAGGTAAAATTAGCCTAGTTGACCAGTCTTTTCCTCAATGTGCAATGTAAATTGATACTACTACTTCTACTTTTCTTTAAGCTTCTCCCATTAGGGGGCGCCACAGCAGATCATCAGTATTCTTGATCCGCATGTTTGATTTTGCATGTTTTTACGCTGGATGCCCTTCGTAACGCAACCCTCCCCATTTATCCGGGCTTGGGACCGGCACTAAGAGTGCACTGGCTTGTGCAACCCTAATGGCTGAGGTCGGTTCCCTGACCGGTGATCGAACCTGGGCCATGGCGGTGAGAGCGCTGAATCCTAACCACTAGACCACCAGGAAACCTTAAATTGATGAAGGTCTTTAAAATCCCCACCAAATTTATCATTTATTTCTGCAAAACTGATATTTTATTATATTTCTATATATTTTCTATATTCCTATATTTCTTTGTATATATACAGTACAGACCAAAAGTTTGGCTATGAAAATTGTAGATTCACACTAAAGGCATCAAAACTATGAATGAACACATGTGGAATTATATATGGAATTATATACATAACAAAAAAGTGTGAAACAACTGAAAAATGTCATATTCTAGGTTCTTCAAAGTAGCCACCTTTTGCTTTGATTACTGCTTTGCACACTCTTGGCATTCTCTTGATGAGCTTTAAGAGGTAGTCACCTGAAATGGTCTTCCAACAGTCTTGAAGGAGTTCCCCGAGAGATGCTTGGCACTTGTTGGCCCTTTTGCCTTCACTCTGCGGTCCAGCTCGCCCCTAAACCATCTCGATTGGGTTCAGGTCCGGTGACTGTGGAGGCCAGGTCATCTGGTGCAGCACCCCATCACTCTCCTTCTTGGTCAAATAGCCCTTGATGCCTTCAGTGTGACTCTACAATTTACATAGTCATGAAAATAAAGAAAACTCTTTAAATGAGAAGGTGTGTCCAAACTTTTGGTCTGTACTGTATGTACAGTATATGTTGATAAACAAAGAAAAGTTTTTTGACTCAATATTCTATAAATAGATAAAATATGTATTAAATATTTAAAATCTTTATTAATCTTAATATAATTATTAAGTACCAGTTAAAAATCGATCAATGAGGCGTTTTTTAAATTTTTATTTATTTTTTTTTTTTTGCAGTTATGAGCAGACAGACCGGCCCATCCTTCATTAATACACTATTTCTTTTGGCATAAATAAATGTCTATAGTTTTATTTATGACTAATTTTACTCTATAAATTTGTCTTGCCTCACTTTCTTGATCTTTTTACTATTTTTTGATGATTGCTAAAAGTATAAAATGATAAGGTTTGTCAGCAATTTTCCCTGACTACAGTAAACCATTTGGTAAATATATATTTTGTTCGGACCAAGAATTACATTAATACGCAGTCTAAAACGTAGATTCACACACACCCTCAGGAGCATTAGCTGGACATAAACTATAAGTACAAATGTTTGTGGACACCTGAGCAGAAGATTGGTATGTGTTTTTTGAGCCTCCCATTCCACATTTTCTGCCTCGATAAGCTCCACTCTTCTCTGAAGATGTTCCACTAGATTCTGGAGTGTACTTGTTGCGATTTGTGGAGGTTTATTTTGCCACATTAGGAAAGTCAAGAGTAGGAGGCCTGGGGTGCAGTCAGTGTTCCAATTCATCCCAAAGGCTTTCAATAGGGATGAGTTTAGAGCTTTATAGCAGGCTTTCACTTTTCAAAATCTTTGTCCTTTGACAAATCCCTGTGAAGCATATTTTTATGGAGCTGGTTTGTGCACAACTCATTGTCATACTGGAACACGTTTGAGTCTCTTAATGGAAAATGTACTGCTACTGCATTCGAAGATATCCTATACAATTGTTTTGCTAAATTTGAAGTTTGGGGAAGAACCACAAATGGCTGGAAAAGACAAGTGTCCCAACACTTTTGTTGATATAGTGTATGAGTAGACCTTCTTTTCCCAGTGTACAGGATTTTCCCTGAAAACCATTTTTTTTAGTAAAGGCTCACACTACACAAAAATCTATTCAACTGAAGCTTAATTAATGCCTCACAATTAATGTGGTGTGCTGATAATTCCGAAGCCGCCATTTAATCATCAGCAGATTGAGAGAAACGAGCGGTTTTAATGTGTCTAAATTCTGACCTGTGCATCCATTTTTTGAACGGGCTCCATTTTTCTCCATCAATCATGTACAAATTCTGCTGATTAAAACGAACTCTCGAACGTCCACTTGAATAGAACATCTCTCGAAATGACGATAACTGGCAATATCGTGCTGAGAGGAAAAGGCATAATGAAAATCGCCAGACATTAGGCATGCTAGTAATGATGTGTGCTAAATAATGCTAAATAAATTCACATAAATGTCATAATTATGCTTACTTAAGACCTTGAGTGCCAGGTGCGGGCAATTTTGTCTGCGGGAAATGGAGGTTCTTTATTAAATTTGGTGCTAAAGAGCCACCATTGTCACATCTAGATACTCACTTGGGGTCTCAAGTGTGTTTCAATAATTTTTTTGTAATAACCAAAGAGCTCAATTCACTATCAAAGACAAGAAGCTAATTAGTTTAGTCAGATGCTGGGTGATGATTCGTTAGAAATGAGGAACTAGAAGCCCTGAAAAGCTTAATGAATCCCTGAGTTGCGTAGGTCTACGTATATAAATATTGCCTTGTATTTTTTAAGTTAATTCATGTAAATTAAATTGAATTGAATTGAGTAATTACAGAGCCTGTAAAAGTTTGGAAACACTGAGTCTTTTATGGTTCCTTTTGTTTCTATTGAACAAACTGGGTAAAAGGCAAAAACACACAAGAATTGGACAGTAAATGAGTGGAAGAAGGTTATGTGGAGTCCAAATGTGACATTTCTTGCTCTAACAAAAGATGAAGAGAGAAGATGTTATCAGACTGCCCCACCCCTACAGTCAAACATGGAGGTGGAGACTTGTTTTGGAGTAAAATAAGGTTGGAGATTTATGCCAGGTGTAAGAAATCCTGAACCAACATGCCTCCGTGAAGTGTCATCATTTAATGGCCTGCCCAGTCACTGCACTTAAATCTCACTGAACTGCTCTGGGATGAACTGGATCACAAGGTCAAAGAGAAATCTCCAACTAATGAAGGTGTTTTACGAGAGGCATGGCAAAGCACTCCAGCTGAATATTTGGAGAAACTAATTGTGTGTACAGCTGTTCTTTATGCTAATGGAGGATTATTGAATGAAAATAAAGTGGAACATCATTTATATAAAACATCATTTATATATTTGTTTGGTCAAATTCAATCGTCATGCTGTTACATTACCAAGTTTTTTTGCATATAAACATTAGGAACATATGTGCCTCTCAAGAACCATAAAAAATTTCTCAGACTTCTCTCACTGTATCGCATTAGACTTTTAAACTCTCAAATCAGTGGGTGAAAATTCTTCTGTTATTATCATTTCAATAGAAACAGCATACACAATGACTCGGAAAGTGGATGAGCCTTATATTCCAAGTCTAACAATAAACGTGATTTATTCAATGAAAAATCTTTTTGATGAAAATCTTTTTTCTAGGAGGTTTTCCTTTAACATTTATGGGAGGAGTCTACAGTTTTGAGATGGTGGATCTTACAAAGAACTATGACCAAAGGATCATGCTGTAGCTGAATTGATTTGCAATTTAAAATTGATATCTAGACCTGACATTTCAGGTACACTCATCTGCACCTTATTGCAGATCAGTTTAATATTTTAGGACACTAGTTATTTAAACTCATATTTTTAGAGCTTCCGTAGTAAACATCAGAACTTCTAAAGCTGATAATATACGATATTTATCTAGACACCTTTCAAGCTAGCACAGAGATATTGGTATAAAAGTTGGTTTGTTTTTTATTCAATACATTTGACGTACTTGCTAATGATACTATAGAAAAATAACTTTTATCACCAGTCCATAAAGAGTGAAATTGTACTGGAAAATTGACTTGTTTGTTCAGAACATTTCACTCTGCACACACACTATTTCAAGTACTCCTATTGTGAAGTATACATTCTGCTTGCATCGCTCTCAGTCAATACCAAGTCTCGTTTTTTTCGGTTTTCTCTTCTTGATCTCGTGTTTACCGAGTTCCTGCTGTTTGCCGATCATATGATCGATCGTTTTTGACTTTGAGTCACTCTTTATTCACGTTTTGGATTCGTCTTTTAACTATACGGTGGTCATGGAAACTCATATTGTGCTACATCATGCCACCTCATCAACAGGACATTACTGGTGTATGACTTCATTAGCATTTCTGTTCAGAGTGCTGTAATGAACCTAATTCTAAACACAATGAAGCACATCAAAATAAACATTTGTTCTTTTTCTCCCTTCCTTGAAATTGTATCTGTTGCTTCAGTCACGATATCATGATTTGATGATAAGGGCTTCTAATGACAGTGTTTCGGTAATTACATGTAAATGTTTTTTTCTGATTTATGAGAGTGCATAATAATAAAAGCGGCTATACAAAAGGAGATATTTTATTTGTAATATATTTATGCTTGTACACCAGTAAAATAAAATGCATATCTATAATTCCATCGCAATCTCAGTGAACAGTTAGACAGCATTCCGTTGACGATCGCCACCTGTAAAAATCATGTCGTGACGCAGACCGAATGCCGCATGTTTCAGGGAGAAATTATATCTTTACATTTTATCTTTACAGAAATACTTATAAACATTAAAAAAAAAAACATAACAGTATCGAACAAATGTATCACTCTTTGAAGAATAACACTGGCAACGGAAATCTTCGTCTTGCACCTTCGACATTCTTGTGTGCTTTCGGCTTTCTGGGACCTTTCTATGCATTTTATACTTTTTTACGTGTGGTTTTTTTTTTTTCAGTAGTCACTTTCTGGTCAGTGTAAGCTTTTGCAGGTAAAAGGAAAGAGGACTCTCTCTGCGGTGTTGCTTAAACACGGCACATTTAAAGTTACATAGAACGAACATTTGGGCACTGAGTTTTTATATACATTAAATCATATGGGTTTGTGGTTTGGTTGGTTTTTTTTTTGTTTGTTTGTTTGTTTGTTTTTTTGTAAAGGCATCCATTTCTTTAAATGTGTCTTTAGCTTTTGAATTTGTTCATTCTCAACCGTGCAGGTTAACCTTGCAACTCATTTGACAGTCTAATTTATCTGTAACTCTAGGTTACCCAAAGTATTTTTTGTGCCATTGTCATGAGCAAAACTGATCCGGGAATTTGGTCCTTTTTAAACTAAGACACGGTTAAGGACAACCAAAACATGGGAAAAAACAAAAGGCCCAATCCTCTACGAGTAGATCCATGGCTCTTCAGACATGACTGGTCTGATTTAGGCTTTTTCGAGCACTTTTTTTTCTTTTTCGCTGGTGCTGTCGAGGGTTCCATATCCAACAGCTCTGGGTTGAGTTTGTCCAAGGACTGATCGAGGTTGTTGGAAAGGGTTGCCAGCGGCCCGTCGTTGAGACTTACTCCTTGTTTGCTGCGTGTGTCGTTCTTTATCCGTTCTGTTTCTAGGACCTTTGTTTTCGAGATGTTCTCCTTCTCCTTCTGTGGGTTGTTTGTGATTTGGCGGCTGTTGTAAGATGAAGGGTCGGGAAGAGTTTTGCTGGAAATGATGGAGGATTTATCGTTATCTGAAAGGCAGCATCTTGGAATACTCTCTCCCATGGGGTCATCAAAGGACAAAAACTTTCCAGAGTGAGGGTTGGTGTCAAGGCATCCTTCCAGGTCGTTGCTTTTAAGTCGTTTCAAGTCCTTCCCTACAAGAGTAACCGGAAGGTGGCATTCGAGATCAGAGCTGGAGCCTTTGAAGCGTTTGAACCAATCCCAGAGAGGCCTGGCTCGGCAGTCGCAAATCCACTGGTTGCCGTTAAGCCGTAAATACTGGAGCGAAACTAATGGTTCCATTGTCTCACCACTCAACATAGTGAGATTGTTGTAAAACAGGAACAGGGTGGTCAGATTTCCAAGGTCGTTGAAAGCCCGCTGCTGTATGTAAACAATCCGGTTTTGATGCAGGAGCAAGCGGTCAAGGTGGATCAACCCCCTTAACATGTGGTCCATGACCACTTTGATCTTGTTGTTGTGCAGGAACAGGTGAGTAAGGTTGGCCAGATCCACAAAAGTGTCATCGTGCAGGGCTAGAAGGTTGTTGTCCTGTAAATACAGGTACTGAAGGGAGTAGAGTCCACGGAACACCCCGATAGGGAGTTCAGACAGTCCACACCTGTGCAGGTGCAAAATGCGCAGCTTGTTCAGACCACGAAACGCAGAGGGACTGATGATCCGAAGGTTGCTGTTGTCACCGATATCCAGTTCTTCCAGTCTCTCCAGGCCATAGAAGGCCCCAGACTCAATGTGGCTGATATTGTTGGAGTACATCCAAAGGACAGTGAGGTTATGCACCGAGCTAAAGCTGGTGGAACGGACCACTGTGAGCTTGTTGCTCTGGAGGAATATCCGCTGGCTACGGACAGGGATTTCGGTAGGAATAGAGAAAAGGCCTTGCTGCTGACAGGCCACGGTTGGTTTCGGCTCACTGTAGCATACACACTTTGCCGGGCAGCCGTTCAACACTGGAACAACATTCAGCCAAAGCACCAGGAAGAAGAGTCTGCCTCCTGAGGAAATAGGACAAAGAACAATAGGTCAGTTTGTGTATTTGTTAGCATTTTTGTATTGTGTGTTATCTCAATAAACATCAATCATTCTTTACACAAACTGATGCTTTATGCCTAAAAATATTTACTTAATTCATAGGGGTGACCCTGCGCTCCGACACCCGTTTCTAACATTGGATATGCAAAGAAAGAATTTCACTGTGCGGTACAGGGTTTCTGCAGGGTCTTAAAAAGTTTAAAACAAAATGTTACCCTTTGAAAAGTCTTAAATTCGTTGTTATAGGCCTTAAATCATATTAAACCTATTTAAATTTCCTGAAGTCCACGTACCGATACCTCTAATGCTTACGGAATGTTTTTGTTTGTTAGTTTCCTTAGTGTTCTTTCTTTCGCTGGTTCGAATGTAATTTCCTGTATTAAAACCACAAATGAGACCAACATGCAACAGCCAGTCAGCTTTCTGTTAATGGCATTAATCTCTTTTGGATTGTATCACAGACGTAAAACAGATTGGATTTTTTAGCTATGGGGAAGTGCAAGTTTAGCAATAAGTAGGTATAGGTCTTAAATTTTATTCTTAATGGTCTTAAAAAGCTTCTAAAATCAATTTTACATTTGAAACCTGCAGAAACTTTGCTGTAAAGTATAAATCACCTATATTTCTTAATTGTAAACAAAAAAAGTTGTATTCAACAATTTTCGTTAATCGGATCATTAACGTTTAAAAATATTTACATCGGCACACTCTAAATTTGCCTGTCTACACAGAAAAGCACCAATTCTGACTCGGATTTGGTAACAGCCTTCAAATTTGTTACAATTATTCGCTTTACGGCACAACATTTTTCAAATTGCCGGCTGTAGCGTTCCAGTTAGAAAAGCACTACCAGCAGAGATCTTTGCCTTGGGACCCATTCCCATCTATCAGCCAGTGCAAGCATGAGGACCCAGGCAATTGGGAGTGCTGATAAATTAAACACAGAAGTGGGCCTGGCACAAAATTAGCTGGCACTAAGAAGAGCAGTGGAACTAATCAGATTCCTGTGTGGCAAAAGGGACATTTTAGTCTGTCCGAGGAATGATGAGTGCTTTGATGGGGCTGCTCATGATTTTGGTGGCTTGCTCAGTCAGGGTTGTAAAATATATTGTAATTGCCCCGATGACATTGAGGTTCTGGAGTGCTGAATTAAGATAAGACGGTCTGGGAGTGAATAATCGGAGAAATCGATGTATTAAAAAATTCTGTAAAATTAATATAATATCAGTCGCTATAGTAACCAGGAAATGATGCCAATCCATCACTATGTTGTATTACAGAGGACTGAACAAAAAAACACAGAAAATATGAATGTTGAATAAAATGTTTTAAATGGCATGAAAATACATTTTGCCAGTTTATTATACACAGCCCGTATCAGCTAATGGGCAGAAAAAGTACAATGTGTTGAATTTGAGATAGAAACATCGCCTGGTTTCTAGCATCTTGCCAGCCCTCAGCTCATCTCTGTTTGTCCCTCCATCCTGTAGCTTGTTAAATGGAGCTTGCTTGAGGCTTGACAGCAATTCTGTGCTACACTTTCCCTCAAAACCTGTCTTCCCGCGTTCCTTCTTTCACTCCCTTTTCTCCCTCATCCCCTCTCCCGTCAGCCTCCACTGCCGGAAAGCTGTCAGGCTTTCGCTCTTTCTGCTTCACAGCGGATAAAAATATTCCATTGCCAGGCTGTTCTACATTAGCCTCCGTGAATCCATCAGGCCTAGTTTTTTTTTCTCCGCTAGTCATTAGCAGACTGTGGACACCCTTACACAAAGCAGAGCCAAGATGTGTTTTCAAAGCTCCCTTTTTCTTTTTGCCTAAGCCGCTCAGGCTAACCTGCACGCGGCCTTTCTTGCCTTTTATCTAGTTAGTTTTAATAGAGTTTCTTGAAATGTCATCCGCTGTCCTCCAATTATTTTAGAGCACCGTTTGGTCTCCTGGACAGCCACAAATCCATACCCTTTTCGCTTAGTCACCGTTGATCATAAAAAGGGCATTTGATTGACAACAGTCACATGTTCCTTTTATGTGCCATCCTGTTTTCCTCCTAGCCACTTCTTTTGCTGATCTCCATGATATCCGTTCAGCATTCATACTCAGGATAAGGAGAGTCTTGCATAGACTAGTCAACTAAAACATTCACAATTTGGAAGCTGTCGAATAGAAAAACAGCAAAGCAGATGGTAAAGATGGCAAGCAAAGTATATTTTATTGCTCTGTCAAATGACTAAGCTAAATCTACGTTCAAACAAACAAGATAATAATGATGCAAAACTTTGTTGACACCTAAGCGCAAGATCCATACATGATTGCGAACATCCTATTTATATTCCTATTTATATTTAGTCCCAATTTTGAAACTTTCAAACCTTCATTGATAAAGGTGAGGTGAGAAGGCCTGGGTTGCAATCAGGGTTCCAATTCATGCCTCTCAAACACTGTTGTAAACATTGCATCCTCTAATTCAGTTGTGCTCACACTTTTTCAAAAGATTTTTCTAAATGATCTACCTATGTATGTTTGTATATGTATATAAATGAATAAATAAATATATTTCTGCAGCATTGAAGGTGCACAATGGCCTCCAACATCTGTAAATGGAAGAAGTTTGTAACCACCAGGACTCTTCCTACACCAAACTGAGCGATCAGGGTCGAAGGGCCTTAGTCAGGGAGATGACTGAGAACCCGAAGGTCACTCTGACAAAGCTCCAGCATTGCTCTGTGAAGAGAGGAGAACTTTCCAGAAGAACAAGCATCTCTGCAGCAAACCATCAATCAGGCCTGTATGGTAGAGTGGCTGGACAGAATCCACTCCTCAGTAAAATTTACATGCCCACCTGGAGTTTGTCTAAAGGCACCTTGAAGGACTTTCAGACCATAAGAAACAAATATTGAACTCTTTGGCCTGAATGCCAAACGTCATGTCTAGAGGAAACCAGGCACCGCTCATCACCTGGCCAATACCATCCCTACGGTGAAGCATGGTGGTGGCAGCATCATGCTGTGGGGATGTATTTCAATGGCAGGAACTGGAAGACTGGTCATGATTGAGGGAAAGATGAATGCAGCAATGTACAGAGCCATTGCTGGGCCTTTAAGAAAGGCCCTTAACCCTCATTTGTATGAGATCACTGTAAGTTGGTCTGGATAAGAGCATCTGCCAATGTTGTAAAATCAAAATCCACATTTTCAGCCTATCAAGTATTAACACCAGTATAATTCAATTAAACCTTTCTCTTTACCTATGGAATGATAGATCAATAGTCTTTTTTTAATTTTCTGATCACCTAGCAAAAATTTGTAGCCCAAACTCTAGGATAGTTCTCAAGAATAAACATTTAATCCTGCATCTAATAATGGAATTGCTGTCTAGAATAACAACCTTGAGCACTGTTCCGGTCTGAAAAAATTAAACTTTGATTTGCCTTTTGAGCTTTTCTCTAATTACAAAAACAACACAACACAATGACCCTTCCCCCCCCCCAACTCCACAGCTTCCACATTTCACTCTGCGGAAGAGCGAGTCGGTATTCTCGAGGGACGAGACTATTAGGATGCCTCTTAGCATGACGAGGACCTCTCCGACTCGTTACAGGAGAGGAAGACGAAACGGCGGTACTCAGCTTTGCAGGAAATGCATCGATTGCTGTTTCTTATACTGTTTTCATTGCAAAAAAAAAAAATCCTGATAAAAGAATTTCAGACAGATGAGCACTGTACCACAGATGGACCAGGATGAAGAAGAAAAAAAGTCAAACAATTCTCTGGCATTTTCAATTCAATTATTTGTGAGGACAACAAAAAGAGGAACACTACAGAGCAGGCACTTGAGATAACTGTGAGTGGAGAGAAAGGAAGAGAGAAAGAAAAGAGGGAGAGGGGAAGGGAGGAAGCTTGTTGACTTTGAGCAGTGAAGTGTGGCAATCCTTTGCTGCCATGTTCATTTGCATGTGTCCCTGCAGAGTGCAGGGTGAATACAGAGGCATTTCCGAGTTTATCTCCAACTCACGGCCATAGCACACGGCCTGCCCATTTTTTAACCGCTATTGCCACCGGGGGCATGTCGTGAAGGGGACAATACATGCCCTGTGGGACTCTGGGCATTATTGATCATGTTGGGAATGAACAACGGCTTGCAGATGAGCCATAATGGGCTAAAATACAGAGAACAAAAAAAGCACTGAGCTCGTTTAGGGTTGATCGCTTCTAATAGACGAGTAAAAAAAAAACTAAAAACGTTGCCCGGACATAAGTGAATTATACACTATCCTCCACTCGTTTTGGAAGATATTCTAGATTTTGGAGTGTGCTTGTGGAGATGTATGAAACTTATTCAGCTACAAGGCTGTTGAAGTTAGGTACAAATGTAGGTCTAGTGAGAAGGCCTGTGGTGGAGTAAGCGTTCAAATTAATTTTGTTCAATAGGGTTGAGCTCAGAGCTCTAGAGATTTAGATCTTTTAGTGCAACCCATATTAAGCAGATCTTCGCAGAGTTGGCTTTGTGAATAGGAACATTGTTATGCTGGAACACTTTTTGTTCCCCTAGTTCATGTAAAGAAAAAATTTTATACTACCACCTCCAAAGACATCCAATGCAATGTTTCTCCAACTTTGTGGTACCAGTTTAGGAAAGAACCACGTGACCGCCACTATACTATATGAACACATAGTTAACACATAGTTAAAAACGATATGAACAAATAGTCATACTGTATGATCCAAGTACCATGAAAGCATGGGACATAAACACCAGGTGAATATAATGCAGAACATAGCACTTGGCCATAAAAGCATATAACTGCCACTGACCCTTTCCTTGCCTCTCTTTCCTCAACCATGGACCTCCTCTGCCCCATGACTACTAAACCCAAGAAGACTTCTTGTCCCACCTTCTGGCTGTCAGAAATTTTGTGCAGCAATCGACAAAAACTTAAATTAGCGGAGAGGAAGTAGAAAAAATCCCATCTTGACGCATCTTACTGTGTACTCCTGACCAAATTTTCTTCTGATGTGGCTTCTGCTAAGACTGGTTTCTATAAGGAAAAGCTTGAGGCTTTGCACAAGACCCTCATAAGCTCCACAACATTTTCATTTTAACTACTTACCCCTCCCGCTTCATCCTTTCTCACTGCTGAAGACTTTGCCACCTTCTATGATAACCTTCTATGATAAGATTGAGGAAATCTGCCAGACCTTCACTTCCTCCCCAACAATGCCTACATTACACAACCAGGAATCCCCTACTTCTTTGTTGTTAAGTTTCTCATCCATAGCGGAAGAAAAGATACTGCAATTCATCCAATTTTTGCAATTCCACCACCTGCCCTCTAGATCCAATCCCTTCAACTACACTTCAGACCATCTCACAAGACCTCCTGCCATTCATCTTCACGATCATCAATGGGTCCTTATCTGGCAATTTGCCAACTACCTTCAAGCAAGCGAGGGTTATTCCCATCCTGAAGAAACCTGCTCTGAATCCATCGGACATCAACAACTACAGACTACTCACTTCTCTCCTTTCTTTATATAACTCTAAAACACACTGTTTTTAAAGCAAATGTCTGTCTATCACTCACAGAACAACCTCCATGATCCAAACCAGTCTGGCTTCAAAAGCGACACATTCCACTGCATGCTGCTCATCCTCCTAGACCTTACAGAAGCATTTGAAACAGTCAACCATAAGGCTCTCGTGTCTACATGCAGGAGCCTCTGTATCTGGAAAGCAGCATGGGAATGGTTTGCTTCCTACCTGGAAAGGTAGGAATACCAGGTAATATGGGGGTTCGACATCTGCCCCAGGCAGACTGTCCCCTGGTGTCCAACAAGGGTCAGTACTTGGTCCTCTCCTTTTCTTCCTCTATACCACTGCTCGCAACATTGGGGTAACTTTGGACAATCAACTGTCTTTCTCCTTACATGTTGCTAATGTGGTGTTTGTTATCCTCTAGAACTGCTCGCCTGGTTCCACCTTCTCTCAGAGCAAGAGGTAAGTATACTTCAAGGCTGTTCTCTGTTCTGAAACCAAGGTTGTGTAATGAATTTCCCCTAGATGTCCGAACAGCAAACAGTGTCACTGGCTATTTTTGAGCAATGAGTGAGAGACAGAGTTGTAGGCTGATTAATCTGAAGTTTGTACTCTAGCGTACCAGTGTAGATTTATTTATTGAAAAATTCTCTAAGCACTTTTGTACGTCGCTGTGGACAAGGGTGCCTGCTAAATGCCATAAATGTAAATATAACTGAAATGCTAATAAAAGCATATGTCAAACAAGTGTCAGTTAAAGGCAAATGATCATAAACATATACGGACATAATGCTTTATTTAGTTCTATTTGACTCTAGTAACATTTATTCATTCATTCATTCATTCATTCATTCATTTTCTCCCGCTTATCCGTAATTCGGGTCGCAGGGGCAGCAGTCTAAGCAGGCCCCGCCTTCGACTGCTGCCCAAATCCCCACAGGTGGAATCTCCTGCAGGTGGTGAGCCCACGGGAAGACTCTAGTAACATACGACACAAATATGACTTTAAACCCATTTTACAAAAACACCATGTTAGACCCACATGACCATGTAAGTAAAAACAGGATGTTGTTAAGACTTTTTAGTTGTTAAAGTATAATTAAACAGTATGAAATGTATTGAATTATATATTCGTTACATTCTCTGATTTCTATGCAGTATTGGTGTTTTCATGATTAACATAATAATAGCACCCAATCCACTACACACACTATATATAATCAAATGTAACTGTACGTTTCTTTAATGGTAATGAGAATACAGGGGTGAGAATTTAAATTTAGCATGTCTGTACACCACCACTGTTAAATTGACACTTTTGGTGTTAAACCAGTCAGCAGAGCACACCAGCGTACACCACGGACGAGTTACACCTCCAAATGTAACACCCAGAAAAAATTAATGTTAAATTAAGACTGAATAGTGTTAGAACATGACAGACAGACAGACAGACAGACAGACAGACAGACAGACAGACAGACAGACAGACAGACAGACAGACAGACAGATAGATATTTGATCCATCTAATTATCTATCTAATCTATCTAATTTCCGATCTGAAAACTGACTGAGGCCAGTTGCGGAAGGTGACTCGCAAATATACATCACAGAATTATGAATAATTGTGAGCAATCTGTCCATTACTCCATTAAGATGACAAACAACAACAAAAGAAATAAATAAATCGATAAATCACGATCCTGACTGTGTAAATATAATTTGCCATAAGGATTTAATTACCTAAGATACAGATCATTATGTTGATAGAAAGATTTAAACCCCCACCCTATTTATCTTTTTTGTTCACATGTACCAGGGCTGACTGCTGCGAAAAAGAAAAAGCGGGGATAAAGAAATCAGCCCGGTAAATGAGACACAGCATGAACGAAAGACTAAACAATGTTTTGATGAATGAAATGAAAAAGGTTTCCGGGTGAGCAGTTTAATAGTAAGATTTCTGATTCCTTTTTAAAAAGAAGAGACTTTGTTTGTTAGATATACATTACAGCATAGTGAAATTCATTCTTCATGTATCTCAGCTTGTTAGAAAGCTGGGATTTGAGAAGGTTAAGAGCCTTGCTCAAGGGCCCATCCGTGTCAGCTTGAAATTGCTTTGGCTTTAAACCATCAACCTCCTGATCAGTTTAGAGCCTTAACTGTTAAACCATCATTGCCTACAGAGAGAATAATATGTTTATTATTGTCCATATTCTTGATAGAAGAAAAGTATTAATAACCGAGAGACAGAAGTGTGTGTGTGTGTGAGAGAAAGAGAGAGAGAGAGAGAGAGAGAGAGAGAGAGAGAGAGAGAGAGAGAGAGAGAGGAAGTGAGAAGCTAAAATGATTTCAGGAGCATGCTCTTTTGGTGTACAGCCGCTAATCCTGCTAACACCAAGCAGGAAAACAAGTGACTCTGCGAGCATTTATTTCTGCCTGCTGTCCCTCATTGTACCAGCTGAGCAGATGGCTCATGAATAACAGAGACTCGCGGGTTCACAGGGAATCAAAATAACCGCGGGGAAAAGAATGAAACACACGGGCATGTGTGCTTTAAATTCATGTAAAACAAACGCACACATGGAATGCCCTAAATCTGACCAGCGCATGGGTTTAAAAGGTCACTCAGTTAGCGGTGGACACACAGCTAAGATAAAGTGTTCACCGTTTCTTATATCGCAAATGTACAGAAAATGTAAATGGGAAGTGTCTGAAGAAAGAGAGTCTATAGGACAAAGTACCACATAATGTCGATCCAAATGAATGGGAATTTGAACATGGCTATCTAATTAGCCTGAAAAAATCTTTACTTAGAAAATGACATCATTTTGCATACATTAGGCAAATTAGAGATGTCTTATTTGTTCCGTGCCATCACCTCCAATTATAATTAGCCTGTATTACTTCCGTTCGCGAGGTGGGTCCTCAGTGGATAAGACTTATTTGTTCAGCACATCCAATAGACGCTTGATCTGATTGATTTTCTCACCGGGTCAATGGTTGTCCCTTCCTTTGCTACCTTTTGGAAAGTTCTAACTACTGAAACGGAAGCACCACACAATCCGGCATTTTTAAAAAGTTGTTAAGATCCTCTGGCTTGCATATTTTTTCTTCATCCAGTACATTAACTTTGAGAATTGAATTTGCTTGCTGGCTAACATATTCCAATATATCCATGTCTCTGGATGCAGTAGCATTATATTTTCCATTTGCATAAAATAGGAGACCCAAACCTGCTCCAGCATGACAGTGTACCAGTGCATATATCCAGCTCTATGAATATACACTTTACATAGTTTGAGGTGGAAGATCTGCTGCTATAGAGATCTGACCTCAACCCTATAGACTCTTTTAGTGCTGACACCACGAATACGTCAAGACGCTAGCTGGAGGAGCTAGCGGCAGCCAATACAAACCAGTAAGCTACACAATGAATACAAATATCATCTTGTTTTGTTTTGGGTCCCATAATTGATAAAGTACAGGCTCCAATTTGAAATTTTATCACATACATGCTGCCACTGCCTGACAAAAAAAATCGACTACATTAAACGTTATTGGTTAAATGCAAAAAAAAAAAAAAAGAAAAGATGTCACTGGACAGAAACGATCAGCAAAAGTGCTCGCTTTTGCAGACCACACTTCATAACAGGTAAGACAAAGACACTTGTGTTGATATGGTTCATGCAAACAAACCTAATCAGAATTTAGCTAACAAGTTAATTGATTTCTCATATAACACTTTTGAACTTTTTATTGTATAAGTTAGCTAACTGCTAGCTAACGACCAGCAATGAAACCTAAAGGAAACTGTGTCGTTTGTGTCGTGATTGCCTAAATTACACATTAATTAAACAACACGCCTCTCTGATCAGTGCAATTGTTACCATTCGGCGATAAAAAAGAATTCAGATTAATTTTTCAGCTTAGCCAATGGAACTGACAAAAGCGAACAACAACGGAGTAAAGAGGGAACTCACAGGCATTTGTCGTTCTTGCTACTTGTTCTTGTAATTTAGCAGACATGATTAAAAAAAACAACTACACAATTCCATCAGAAATGATCGCGGCAGGTGTAGACGCTGCTTGCTTTATATTTTCACAGTCCTAAATATTTCGTTTTCTCTGTTTAGATGCTGAATACAGACTACTGCCACCTGCTGAAATGGGAGAGTTATGTTCTTTCAACAACTTTTGTCCTCAGATGCAGGGGATTTAAGGTGATGCCACAGAGCTTTCCTTAGCGCCAGTTGTTTGGCGTTGGTTTGGTGTCTCCCTACTTTAAGTCTTACCATGTTCTTGGGAAGTTACCAGGTTATTTCTCTTCAAAAAGTTAGCAGGCAGAGGGAGATATCACAGGCTTTGTGCCGGTGGAATGGCGGTCTGTTTGCCGCAAGTGGCAGCATGACGTGTTCCACAACAACGCTAAGCTGCTTGCAAATGCGCCTATTATTCAGCCTAATTTAGAGCACAATCGGCTCCAATGCCTGAAAAATTCCAAATTCTGCCTAATTATTCATTAGTCATATTCTGTAGAGCTTTAATTTTGATTTTAAAAACAAACTCCACCTTAAACACCTTTGGAATGAATTGGATCCTGCAATCCAGCCTCCTCACCTCACCCTACATCGGTACTTGACTTTAGTATGAATTAGCTCAAATCTCCACAGGCACACCTCAAAATGGAGTAAAAGATCATTGTAGATAGTGAAAGGGACAGCAAATGGGGACTAAATGTGGGATGGGTTGTTTAGAAAAATTATATGGACAAACGACTATCCATATCATTTATCATGTGAAGGGTTTTTTTTATATTATAATTCTTATTATTCTACAACCCAGAACAAAAGTGTAAAGATTTTGCTCTTAGTAAAGTAATTAGCACACAGAAGCAACCGAACTGCAGGAACTATTAATATGTGATTCCTTTTGCAGGCTCTAAATGAAACATTTAGCAGTGTGATTCCAGTTCATGGCTTGAACTATGCAATATTTCTTGCTTCTCATGAGACACATAAAGAAAACATTCAGCCTTTTAGATAGCTCATGCCACTTTCACCTCACCTTCTGTTAATGTCTGCATTGCTACAATTTGCATCATCCTCCAAGCGAAGGAAGTTGGTATATCAACAGCTCAACCTACACACAGTGAAACGTGACCCGTGACCCGTTTTGTATTTACGATGTAATTTTCACACAAAGCACAATGCGTGTTTGTGTCCATCGCGCGGACTCGTTACAGCCATTCAGAGTCCTCGCGTTGGGGATTTTCTCAGCAGAAATGGTTGTTTGTCTGTTGAAGGACACTCGTGACCTCCTTGCATTTCGGGTCGATTCTTAGTGTTACGTCGATAACATTTGAGTGCAGCATGCACAGGTTAGCGTTAGCGCTCAAATATTTATGAGCGAGGCAAAAAAGTGCCTACGGTAGTCATGAAAACTTGATTCCCTGGTGGATGAACAATGCTGAGGGAGAGACAAAGTGATAAACAGAACATTGGGTTTCGAATAAAAAATCTTGAGCTTTATAGAGATGTGCAGAATGATTAGAAATCCTCGAGCTGAACGGAAACTGTTTGGTGTGCAAAACAGCTCCAAATTACCCACAGCTTTCTTCTTAATCATTTATCAAAACTAATTCAAGGCTGTTGCTCCTTTTTACTCAGCTGATGTTTATTCAAGAATACATTGTTTAGTAAATTAGACAGATTTGATTCTAATTGGAATGTATCGTTCACGCGCCATTGGATTCGTTTGCGCCAATTTAGTTTGTCAGATTCTTTCAGCCGAAGTGACTTACAACTGAGAGAAAAAAAAAAAAAAAAAAACTCAGTAGTGGATGGTTAAGGTGCTGGACTATTGACTGGAAGGTCATAAGATCAAATCCCAGCATCACCAAGCTGCCACTACTGCGCCCCCAAACACGGAACCATTAACTGCTTAGTTGTATAAATGACATAAATGTTAGTCTGGTGTTCTAAATATAAAAAAAAAATAAATCGCTTATTCACACTGAAATGCATACATTTTTTTAATGCTTTAGGGAAGTGGTAGCTCAGTGGTTGAGATGTTTGAGTTCTGATCAGAACGTCATTAATCCAAAACCGGACACCACCAAACAGCCACTGCTGGGCTCTTTATTAAAGCCCTTACCCCTTGAATGCTTAGTTGTCTAAATACATCATTGCATGGCCACCAAATGCCATAAATGCTCCATTTCCATCAGCTGTTTGTTTACCTTCTGGTCTTCCCCAAAGTGATTGCAAGTGAACATTCTGTCAGAAGGTAGAGTACAGAGTGCAAAGTGATCTTGAACAAATCCATTATACTAAAAAGCACCACAACACTGTCCACCAATTTGTTTGCTTCGATTTGAATGTCTGTGTCACTATTTTAAATATCTCTTGTTTTTGCAGCCCCACACTACAAAGTGGAAGCTGTGTTCTGAAATGAATCCATTTCTAATTACTCCATATTCAAAATGTTTGGGGTTTGCTGCAAAAAAAAAAAAACAGCCTCAATGTGGATGGAAACGAGCCATAGAAGATGCATTTTTAAGTTGATCTGGATTAATACACCATATATATACTTATTTATATGTCGCAGAAGAGCAGAAGGTGCTTTACACGCTTCGAAAAGAAGACTTGCGGGACACATTCCAGAAGTGTCAGGAACGCTGGAAGTGCTGTATTGCTGTGCAAAGAGATTATTTTGAAGGTGATTGTGTGTACACATGGGTAAATAAAATACTTTCTTTTAAACTAGTCTCGAAACCTTTTGATACCACCTCTTATGACATAACATTATGACCAGTGAAATGAATAACACTAAATATCTCTTTTCTGCACCTGTTAGTTGGTGGATATATTTATAAGGCAGCAAGTGAACATTTTGTCCTCAATGTTGATGTGTTAGAAGCAGGAAAAATGGGCGAGCGTAAGAATTTGAGCGAGTTTCAAAATATCCAAATTGTCTGACGACTGAGTCGGAGCAACTCCAAAACTGCAGCTCTTATGGAAGGTTCCTGGTCTGCAGTGGTCAGTATCTCTCAAAAGTGCTCCAAGAAAGGAACAGTGGTGAACCCACGACAGGCTCATTGATGTAAGTGGGGAGCCCGTGTGTTCCGATCCAACAGACGAGCTCCTGTAGCTCAAACTGATGAAGTTAAATGTTTTTAATGCTCGATGGGTCAGAACTAAAAGGGAGACAAACACAATATAAGGCAGTTGGTCATAATGTTATGCCTGATCAATGTCCATAAATGTATGCCTGTTCACTGTATTTGTATAGGAACACCCAAAGTGGGTTTTTGAATTTAAATATGAATCCTATTATTTTTTCCTGGAAACTGAATTATAATAGAATTATAAGTGAATTTTAATTCATAACTTGGAACAACTGTACATTTTATTTAGTAGGTTCTACAATCCCGGTTAATTAAAACACCTGCCCAGGCAGTTACTAAGGATGAATTCATGAACTCTGTAAATGCACCAAACAAATGCAAATCCATCACACAACACTTATTCACACTAATGAGGGTAGTTTAATAGTCCAAACTTTCTAATGTGGCTCTATGTTGATTTTAAACCATACTTCTACAAATATTATAAATTTTAAGACTTCTGTCAGATGGGCAAAATGCTTCATGAAAACTGTGTTTAATGTTTCAGAGTGGACCAATCATATTCAATTTCCATGACCCACTGATTCCACTGTAATGGTAGTTGATTGAGACTTTGAAACTTCTGAACTTTCTCTCTCTTTGTGGCATTTTGTCCATGTTCTAGTTTGATCCCTATCATCTAACGAGCCGTGTAACTGCAGCTCTTCCTTACCCACTTCATCACGGGAGTTAAATATTGGCAACGGACAGCTCGACTTTCTGCTTCTCAGGCTGCTTTGCTCTGCAGCTCGTTGAAATGTGATGCGTACTTGTTTTAGCCTCTGGTGCTGAGTACAAGAAGGCAGACGCCAGCGTGGAGGCTTTTTGTGGTCTATGGCCAACATTGGAAATGAGAAGCTAATGCATTAAAATTAGATATTGTTCATGTTGTTACTGAAAAAAAAAAGAAAAAAAAGACAGACATGATGTCATGAGTTATCACAGAATTGTAATTGGAATGTATTTTTGTAACATAATGTGGATGGATTTCACAGCAAACTGTGCAAAACCAGGAGCTCGTAAATACATTTATTTCACTCTGGAGGAATGTTTTCTGAGCCATGTCAACGGGTGATCTAACAGATGCTCTCGTCGCAATACTTGTTTTCAAGCAAGACATGGTCTAGCTTGCGATAATAAGCGCCGCAATCGCTAATTGCATTCTAAGGTATGTAATTTACAAACATGCATATGTTCCATGCTGGCACCTACATGAAGTCAGTATACAAAGGTTGGGAGGCTTCCAAAGTCAATCTTGACTTGTTGGGACATGAATTTTTTAAGTAGTGATAAAAGTACCACATTTGGCACTTGGTTGAAGTGTCATTAAGAAAATGTGGAACATGTATACAGTACTGTACTGTATTAACATTTTACTTCATTTTATAATTAATAAAGATATCTATCTATCTATCTATCTATCTATCTATCTATCTATCTATCTATCTATCTATCTATCTATCTATCTATCTATCTATCTATCTGATGGTGATACACACAGCACAGAATTAGAATCTATCCATTGTGAACGAAGGCGTAAAACCCACGGACATCTTTAAAAGACTTTAAGCACAGTATGGTGATGAGACGTGCAGCCGCAGTAGCATTTAAATGGTGTAAACATTTTTAAAATTGGCCGTACGTCCGTCAGTGACGATCCTTCTCGTGGTGGCTTTCCACTCCACAGCAGTCATTCATTAGCATGTAAAAAGCCTGATCCTGAATAATTGACGCATAACCGGTCATAAAATTGCATGAAAGACAAATCTTTCTGTGGGAACAATGAACACAATCATTCACCAGGCTGTCGTAGGATGGTTCAGGCATACTGACAAATCTTTCTTTTAAATCTTTCCAGACATGAGTTAAACACTGGGATAAATATAATAATGTAGCAGGGGAGTATCTTGAAAAATATATGCAGTTTCTTTCTATGTACCATAAGGAGGGCTAAGAATTCCATCTAATGCCTTTGGAAGACATAAAAATCTTTGAGAAGTTGCTACAAGAACCAACAGTTAAAGGCCAGTGGTAGCTAAGCAGTTACTGTTCTGTGGGATTAATCAGAGGGTTCTGGTTTTAGATTCCTTACCCCATAGGTTTTGATATTTCTCTTAGCTAGCCAAAGGTACTAGTTGGAATTTTGGCAGGGCAGTGATCCCTACTCCCCAGTCCTATACATTTTCTAGGATCTGCTGGGGCATTTTTACGGCATCTATACACCCAATCTTATCTCTTTCAACCCAAACATACTGTCCCCCCCCCCCCCCCCCCAGTCATTACTAGTAAAGGCAGCCAAAATTCCAAATAATACCTTGATTTCTGAGGTATTATTAACCAGAAAATAGGGTTCAAATTGCAAATCCCTTAAAATCCAGGCTCAATGTGTGCTTAGACTACCCTCTCAGTTGTACATCACTAGCTAAACGCATTTGCCAAATAAATACACCTGAATGGGCCTTTGATATTTTTATGATATACCCACTCTAATGCGGCTTGTGCACTCCAGCTTGGTTCACTGACCTGCTAAATGATGAAAACCTTGCCCCAAATTCAGGTGTTTACCACAGGCTTTCAACATTGTTTTCTTTTAGGATTTTTTATCTGCTTTTTTGTACCACCTGGTTTCCTGTACAATCCTGACAAAAAGCCAATTTCCTGCGAGACCTTTTAAGGTCTTTGTAAAAAAAAAACAACAAAAACAGATCAACCAGAAACACAAGTCGCAGCATCTAAAACAGATTATTAGGACATTTTCTGCACCAGCCTTACATTTTTCACTCATTAGTTAGAAAAATACATCTGCCGACTTCATTTATTTTTTATTTTTCGTTTTCCTATACAATATCAGAACAAAGTGTTTCGCCGCCATGCATTAAACGTGCCTAAAAAAGAGTTGTGCATTATATTTCTGTGTATTGGGAATAAGAGCGAAAATAAAATAAAGATTTATACGCCATAACAATTTGGATCACAAGACACAAAGAAAGAAAATCAATGATCATTGTGGTTTATTGCCTCGTTGCGGCTTTTATGGTGCAAATGCTGTAATGTGGTATGGAACAGTGCAAGTTTGAAACGTTCCTCAATTGGATTATTAGTGCTAGAGCTATTTATATATTTTTCCGCTAACGCATGCGTATTCATTTTTATTCATTCACGTTGTAGCGAGATTACGTTTTCACATTTTTCCTTATATATTGGCTTTAGGGCAAAAAAAAGAAAAAAAAAAGAAGAAACTGTCGTTATTTTTGTAATTCTGAGGTGACAAGATGCCTCATATAACAAATGTGGCAAATCAATCATACCTTTAGGCAGGACCATGGCAAAGGCATATAAACCCAAGTCTAAGTACAGTGTGCATCGGCATAGTTATGATTTGTACCCCTGTATTTGTGAAGCACATATTTGTGATTTGTTTTAATACTAGCACCCATGGCAGGAGTCCCTAAAGCTATGCTCTGTCTTTGCATTGCAGTTTCATATGTCACTAAATCAGTTGCTTGACTTGGCAATGGCACTTAGAACAGTTACCGCGTACAATAGACTCTGGCAGCAACAAATAGGTTCCCGACCAACCCTGAGGCAGTGAATGTCATTTGAGTTTGACTTATGACAAGCACCCCATGAGCCAGATGGCAAATCCGGCTAGAAGTTACACAAATAATGTTACTATTCATGTCAGTTTTATAACCAATGCCATCTTTATTTCTCATTGTACGCACTCTATATCAACTCTATATCCGGTATGCTCTGAAAAAAAACTGTTGCCGGGGAACAACTTTTGCATGCAAACAGACAGGTTGATGGAGGCTGGAGTCTCAAATGGACATGGATATACAACAAGACAAAGATATAAAGCAGCTACACTTTGGAAAGTGGAAGCTCAGTGGATAAGATGTTGGACTTCAAATTGGAGGGTCATGGGTACAAATCTGAGCATAATAACATGTCCCACACTCGATATGACTCTGATCTTTCCCTGAAATTCTTTGTTCCTTCGGCCACAAAGGTGTTAGTAAAGTCAGATACTGATGTAGATGAGGTGAGGAGGCCTGGAGTTCAGTCAGCATTCACATTTATCCCAAAAGTGTTCAATAGGGGTGAGGACAGAGTTCTTTCACTCCTACCCTTGTAAAGCTTTGCTTTGTGCACAGGGGCATTGTGATGCTAGAACAGGTTTTGGTCTTCTAGTACAAGTAAAGGAAAAATGTAATGCTACTGCACCCAACAACACTCTATACAATTGTGTGCATGCATCCTGGTGGTAACTGTATGGGGAAGAACCGTATATGGCTGGAAACATCTGGTGTCCATATATTTTACATTGTATAATTAAAGAATAGAATGCTTGGGGAAATACCTGATATGAAGTTACTGTTACCACCGAGAGGTTCTTTCTTTATGAATGTCTATTTTTTATTTTTATTAATCCACATTGTACTATTTATCTCTTGTTATTCGCCAATCAGCTTTAAAACTAAAAAGGATGAATGCAGTGGACAATAATAACTGAGACAGTGTGGGACATGCAGAATTTGCACTTGGACGAGCCACAAATTGTGATGTCTAGATGTGGAATATTTAAGAGTCAGAAGGTGTTGATAAATTATTCTGGCAATAGCATTGGCTGTAGTTCCAGCTGCAGGTTACAGGTTTATATTCATGTGCTCATTTTATTACATTATTACTTCTATAACAACAACTTACAAAGAACTTTGTTTGCTGGAACACCTGGTAGGAGCTCACTGCCCACCGGAAACCCACCAACAAAACCTGCCATTTTGACCTGCTTGGCCATTTTTCCTGGTTCAAATATTTTAAATTTGAGACCCAAATTGCTGCCTAAAATATTATGGCTGATCTGTATATACAATCTGCGAATCATTTGAAAAATGTAAGACAATGAGATTTTAACAATATTTACATTTAAAGTTTTTGTAAAACTTGGTTTGTTAAACATGTAAGGATTGCAACAATGTCCCACCTCGTGAAGATTATGGACTTTAAAGACGTGGATGCCAAACTCGCAAACATCCTGAACCATCTAGAGACGTACCAGTGCCAATTGGATCCCACTACATGTGTGGAGTTTTGACATTGGACCTCTGGAATGGAGAAGCTGTTGCTGGATCTGTGATGATCACAAATGTTGAGCTCAGTAGCTCCTACTTTTATACCAAAGACTGTAGAAAGAACATTTACTTATATTTTATACTCCAGTGCTTATGTTAGTTCTCTCTCTCCAGTGTTCTGTATTGTTGAACGATTTATGATCAAACTCTTGACGTCACCCAAATGAGGATGGGTTCCCCTTTTGAGTCTGGTTCCTCTCAAGGTTTCTTCCTCATAACATCTAAGGGAGTTTTTCCTTGCCACAGTCGCCACGGCTGCTCATCAGGGACAAATACACACCATTCACCTTAACTTCATTTCTGTGAAGCTGCTTTGAGACAATGTCTGTTGTGAAAAGCGCAATAGAAATAAACTTGACTTGACCATGGATTTATTTGTGAAAAATTATAATTGCACTGCCTCATTACATTATTTTTTTTTACTGCCTTACTTTACATACCCCTCACAAACTGTATATCTAATGTCTTATTCTTTATTTATTATTTAATTATTTAATTTTCATAGCTTTTATAGTGTTTCATAGTTTTATAGATTCAAAACACTATTACAAATTCCTTGTACATGCAACCCAGGATCCTTGGCAATCAACTTGATTTAGATTTTTGTATGATGAGTCTATGAAGGGAATGTCCAACATCTCCAAAAGTTTGTAAGTTTGTTTTTTTAGTCTCAAGTCTTAAATGAATAAATTTCAGTTTTTTGTTTTTGTATGATTTGACGAGCTGTTTCTCAGCCGATCAATTTCAAGAATGAGACAAAAAAGAAGTTGATGAAGAAAAGACTTTCAATATACTTTAAAATTAGATTTACGGCTTTAAAATGTAACTATAAATTTATTAAAAGTATCACATGGTGTTTTTGTAATAAAATCCACAAATGCTTGTGTACCTTGTAAATATTAGGCACAATGCTGAATTCAACTTACCCCAGAAATGGGTAATGGGAATTTGAAACTGTTTTTAAGATACATCAGTGGTGGGTGGTCAGGGACACCAAATCCTTCTCTGCTGGTCTAAACACTATCAGAAGCACTGACCTACATTTACAACCTAAATTCCATGAAATTGTATTAATTTATTCCCAACCGTTTATTCTCTTCATTTCGTAGCGTTTCTCTTGGCTGCATTGATGCACTGCTTCCAGTACGTGTATGTGAATGTTAAACTTTTTTATGTCTATGGAGGAAGAGAAATTTATTTGGTCTCAGACACACTTAAATATCCATTTTCCAGAAAAGTTAGACATCGTGAGGAGGTCGGCCAACCCTGAAGCTTGTCTCAGCCCGGGAAAGGGTTTGTTCCCCACTTCCAGACCAGTGAATACGAGTGGTACCACTGGATTACAGCCTCTGAGGAGCGCTGCTTATTATGACTCTGCATGTCTGGTGAGTGGGTTGTATTTTATTTACATTTTTATGTTATTAGACAAATATTGATTTTGAACTGCTCCAGCTGATGTAGGTGGCACAGTTGTGGTTGTAGTGTAGAGGTTTGGAGTCTTAACTGGGTTTCTTGCTTTAGTAAAATGGTTTTCACCCTCCATATGTGAAATGCGTCTTTCTTTGTAATGCCAAGTGTTGTTATATTGCGTTTTTGTATTGTATTGATGGTTTCTCTAATTGCGTCGTGATAGTGGCAGTATTAAGAGGTGGATTAAGTCGGGTAAGTCCTCACTGAAGGCCCAGGTATTAAATGCACGTCCCGCCACTGAGATATATAATGGGGAAAAACATAGATGCCTTTATGTTCATCTTCTGTTAGCAACAAGCTAGCTAGCAAACTGTGAAAAGAGTTATGTACATTTTTCTTCCCAAACATGAACTGTCTGTTGATTAATCTAAAGCTATACTTGTAAGACTTTGTGCAGCCATGTTGATTTGACTTGCTGAACTCAAAATTGAAGAACCCATCCCAAGTAGGATTTATTTCTCGGTCACAGGTCATAAGATAGAACCACTACTTAGATGCAGCATTAGCCGCACCCAACTATGGGGTTTTACTTCATTTTTCATTTATAGATATAGCCCTGCCTCTGACAATGAACTTGAACTTGAAATTTCCAAAAGATGTTCCTTCTGTTCTGCTAGATTGACTAACTGTTTCGCTTACTGCTTTCCCAGAGCTTTTATTAGCAATAAAATTCAATTTAGAGTGGGTAGGTTTGTCAGCCTTGAGGGTGGAAAAATGCATTACCCCGGAATAAAAGGGAAATGGGAAGTAATGACTCAGTGCTGAATGATCTGAGAGCCTCTCTATCATTCCTACTGAATTGCCATGTTTATGCATGTGTGTGTAAGAGTGTGTATAAGAGTGTGTATGTGTCGGCTTGTTGGACAGACAGCTTTGTTCTCAATTCTTTGAATTGGTCCTCATGCGTCTTTCCAAACACTGGCGTTGTCCTGAGCTGGTGTGAAAATGCCTCTTGTTTCTGTAGCTAAATTACAGCACGGCTCATTGAATTGTATCGCAGATTGGCTTCAGTGAAGATTTACAGACCTGAAATGATACTCTAAAATGGAAAAGAAATGGCTACTATATCATTTTCTAACTGACTTGCTCTTGGAGAACATCATCAAAGGTAAATGTCAGAATGTGGTCGAGCTGCCGTCCAACAAAAGATATCTGAAATCTCTCTTTTTTTTTTCTCCGATAATATTTCATTTTAACGTCACGATGACCATCTTTAGATCAAAAAAAGGTTGTCACTATTATTTTTTAATGGACACCTTTGACTTTTAACAGATATATTTTTTGCTCTATTATCAATCTAGTTAATGTGAATTATATGTGCAGCTCTGTCTCTTTCTGCTCTTCTGGTGTCAAATTGAAATTTTTTGTAATTTGGCAAGTTCTAAAATGACACAAACGTTAAGAATTCAATCAGCCACAACACAAATACCATCTGCCTAATACTGTGTAGATCCACCTTGTTCAACCAAAAACAGTCATGGTTCATGGTTCACAATATATGTACCTCTTTGGTAAAGGTGGTAGTTTAGGGGTTAAGGTGTTAGACCTTAAATTGGAAGGTCATAAGTTTCAATCCCAGCACCTCTAAGCTACCACTGCTTGGTGGAGGCTCTTAACTCTTAACTGATCATTTGTAGGTTGCTCTGAATATGGGTGTCTGCCAAATACCATAAATGTATATGTCCCCATTGTGCCACCAAAACAGATCATGGGTTATGGTTTAAACTATGTCCCTCTTTGGACCACATTTGGAACCCACTTCCTACTGGAAACACACCACAAGACCTTGGAGATGCTCTAACCCGATCATCAAGCCTGCACAATTTGATACTTGTCAAAGTTGCTTAAATCCTTGTGCTTGCCCACCTTTTTTGATTTACACATAAGCTTTAACAACCAACTCACTGGCTGCCAAAAAGAATCAATCAATCAATCAATCAATCAATCAATCAATCAATCAATCTATCTATCTATCTATCTATCTATCTATCTATCTATCTATCTATCTATCTATCTATCTATCTATCTATCTATCTATCTATCTAATCAGTATCTCACAAGAGTTAGTACACCCCTCATATGTTACCAACCATTGAAGTATATTCTGAAGGAATAATACTATAAAAATGAAACTTGGATATATTTTGCAGATGCATGATGTCATTATAGAGGAGTGGAAGAGGGTCCCAGCAACAACCTGTGCAGCTCTGGTATGTTTCAGAGGCAATGGATAACAATGGTGCTCCCACAAAATATTGACAAAATATTGACATGACTTTGGGTGAAGTTTTGACATGTTCACTTAGTGTGTACCCACTTTTGTTGGCAGCTATTTTGACAGTTATGACTATATGTAGAGTTATTTTTAGAGCACAGTAAATCTGTATTGATATACAAGCTGTGCGCTGACTTCTCCAAAATATATCCTAGTTTCATATCTATACTGTATTATTGTCTCTTGTGAGGATATAATAAAATAGTTGCTGAAATGTAAGGGGTATATATATATATATATATATATATATATATATATATATATATATATATATATATATATATATATATATATATATATATTATGGCTTGTTGGTGTAAAGGCCATAAGATCATTTGAAAAATTTACAAACTTGGGATTAAACAAGATATTTTTTTAATTAATGTGAACATTCCCTTGTTAAGCTTGTTTGTCTTGAATAATGAGTCTACTGTACAAGGATCTGCTTAGTGTTTCTCCAGTAATTATCATATAACTTATAGATAACTTACTATCATTTGTCATATTGCCCCCAAACACTATTCCCAGTTATCCAGGCCCCCTGCTGAGGAGATGGGATTGTGTGTTATAATCACAATTGCACTTCGCCTCAAAAGAAAATAGATGATAAATACCACACACTGCTATTTAAGATCATTTTAGGTTACACATCACTAATTATCTTTTACTGTTTTTTTTTATAAGGATTGTTGAAGCACTCCTTACCTTACTGCTAAATTAGAATTGACAATCGCGGTATGTTAGTGATATTGAAGTTGACATTATAGTTTTGCAGGACTGCACCCCTCAAACAGTATGCTGATAATGTACTAGTAATGTCTGTCATTAACAATTTCGTCACACTGAGCAAAAACTGGGGAGTAGAAGGATAGCAAAAAGTTTATAGAAAGAAGCTGTGAAGTTCCTCATGTGCACGTAAACCTTCCTTTGCTACAGATTATCATTGCCACGTATATTAGCCAACACTGTTCCTATGAGACTCCACCACAGACCCATGGGTTTGTATACGTTAACTTAAGCAGGAATTTAAATAAAGAAAGATCTGATATCTCATATACTGTTTTTAAGTCCCAACCTCTTACAGAGATAAAAACAGCTCTTTTTGACAA
The DNA here is from genome assembly GCF_946808225.1 of Silurus aristotelis. Classification (NCBI taxonomy): domain Eukaryota; kingdom Metazoa; phylum Chordata; class Actinopteri; order Siluriformes; family Siluridae; genus Silurus; species Silurus aristotelis. Next base: position 16,468,949 of record NC_139596.1, on the reverse strand, counting down.
AATTCTTTCTACACACATATGGTGCTGTAGCATGGGTCAGGTTAGTGTCGGCTCTCATGTTAGCACCGAGACAGGATAAGCTTCGCTTTGAGTTCCTTATCATGCCGACTAAACAAGCAAGATTGCATCTGGGACCTGAATAGTAAGGCTAAAATAGAAGCAAAACTGGCCTGTGAAATGCTAGCTGCAATGCTATGTAGCATTTTGTAGTGAAGTATTATGCATCTGTGGCTTTTTATGTTACATTTACATTCATCAGTATATGGTCATTATGACCACCTAGCATACAATCGATTGGAATATAGGGGAAATCATTGCATTGAAGTAGAAACAAACCATTAGAAAATATTAACCTGTAATTGTGACTAGGAAGAAAGGAGTTGTATTTGCTGTATCTTCTTCTTCTTCTTCTTTCGGCTGCTCCCATTAGGGGTCGCCACAGCGGATCATCCGTCTCCATACCACCCTGTCCTCTATATCTGCCTCTTTTACACCAACTACCTGCATGTCTTCCCTCACCACATCCATGAACCTCCTCCTTGGCCTTCCTCTTTTCCTCCTACCTGGTGGCTCCATCTTCAGCATTTTTCTACCAATATAATTCATGTCCCTTCTCTGCACATGTCCAAACCATCTCAATCTCGCCTCCCTCACCTTGTCACCAAAACATCCTACATGTGTTGTCCCTCTAATAAACTCATTTCTAATCTTGTCCATCCTCGTCACTCCCAACGAAAACCTCAACATCTTCAGCTCTGCTACCTCCAGCTCCACCTCCTGTTTTTTACTCAATGCCACTGTCTCTAATCCATACAACATCGCAGGTCTCACCACAGTCCTATAAACTTTCCCTTTCATTTTTGCAGATACTCTTCTATCACAAATCACTCCTGTCACTCTTCTCCACCCACTCCACCCTGCCTGCACTCTTTTCTTTACTTCCCTAACACACTCTCCATTACTTTGCACTGTTGACCCCAGGTACCTGAACTCCTCCACCTTCTCCACCTCTTCTCCCTGCAACCGCATCACTCCACTTCCCTCCCTCTCATTCACACACATGTACTCTGTCTTACTCCTACTGACTTTCATTCCCCTTCTCTCCAGCGCATATCTCCACCTCTCCAGGCTCTTCTCAACCTGCTCTCTACTCTCACCACAAATCACAATATCATCTGCAAACATCATAGTCCAGGGAGACTCCTGTCTGACCTCGTCCGTCAACCTGTCCATCACCACTGCAAACAGGAAAGGGCTCAGGGCCGATCCTTGAGTCCAACCTTCACCCTGAACCAGTCTGTTGTACCTACTGCACACTTTACTGCCGTCACACTGTCCTCATACATGTCCTGCACCACCCTCACATACTTCTCTGACACACCTGACGTCCTCATACAATACCACAACTCCTCTCTCGGCACCCTGTCGTACGCTTTCTCTAAATCCACAAATACACAATGCAGCTCCTTCTGTCCTTCTCTATACTTCTCCATCAACATCCTCAAAGCAAATAAGGCATCTGTGGTGCTCTTCCTCGGCATGAAACCATACTGTTGCTCACAGATGGTCACCTCTTCTCTCAGCCTGGCTTCCACTACTCTTTCCCATAACTTCATGGTGTGACTGATCAACTTAATTCCCCTGTAGTTACTGCAGGTCTGCACATCTCCCTTATGCTTAAAGATCGGTACCAGCACACTCCTTCTCCATTCCTCAGGCATCCTCTCCCCTTCCAGAATCCTGTTAAACAATCTGGTTAAAAACTCCACTGCCATCTCTCCTAAACATCTCCACGCTTCTACCGGTATGTCATCTGGTCCAACCGACTTTCCATTCTTCATCCTCTTAATCGCTGCTCTCACTTCCTCCTTACTAATCCTATCTACATCCTGCTTCACCAACTCCACATCCTCCAACCTTCTCTCGCTCTGATTTTCCTCATTCATCAGCTGCTCAAAATACTCCCTCCATCTTCTCAACACACTCTCCTCACTAGTCAACACATTTCCCTCTCCATCCTTTATTGCTCTAACTTGCAGTACATTCTTCCCAGCTCGGTCCCTCTGCTTGGCCAATCGGTATAAATCCTTTTCTCCTTCCTTAGTGTCCAACCTCTTATACAGTTCCTCATATGCCTTTTCCTTGGCTTTCGCCTCATCCCTTTTAACCTGCTGCCGCATCTCCTTGTACTCCTGCCTACTCTTCTCATCACTCTGTCGATCCCACTTCTGTTTTGCCAATCTCTTTCCCCTAATGCTCTCCTGCACTTCCTCATTCCACCACCACGTCTCCTTGTCTTGCTTTCTATTTCCAGATGTCACACCAAGTACTTTTCTAGCTGCCTCCCTCATCACTCCTGCAGTAGTTGCCCAATCATCCGGCACCTCTTCACCACCACCAAGCCCCTGTCTGACCTCTTCCCTGAACCTCACACTACACTCTTCCTCCTTCAGTTTCCACCATCTTATTCTTCTTTCAAACCTTACTTTCCTCCTCTTCTTCTTCGCCTCCAAAACCATCCTACAGACCACCGTCCGATGCTGTCTAGCTACACTGTCCCCCGCCAACACCTTACAGTCTCCAATCTCCTTCAGGTTGCATCTCCTACACAGAAGATAATCCACCTGTGTGCACCTTCCTCCACTCTTATACGTCACCCTATGATCCTCCTTCTTCTTAAAATACGTGTTCACCACTGCCATTTCCATCCTTTTAGCAAAATCTACCACCATCTGCCCTTCCACATTCCTCTCCTTAAAACCATACCTACCCATCACCTCCTCATCACCTCTGTTCCCTTCACCTACATGCCCATTAAAGTCTGCCCCAATCACCAATCGTTCTTTCCTAGGTACACCATCTACCACTTCATCTAATTCACACCAGAATCTTTCTTTCTCCTCAATCTCACAGCCAACTTGTGGAGCATAGGCACTGATGACATTTATCATCATCCCTTCAACTTCCACCTTCACGATCATCACCCTATCAGAAACTCTCTTCACCTCCACTACACTCTTACTGTACGCTTCCTTCAGAATCACCCCTACACCATTTCTCTTCCCATCCACACCATGATAAAACAGTTTAAACCCACCTCCAATGTTCCTGGCCTTACTCCCTTTCCACTTGGTCTCCTGAACACACAACACATCTACCTTTCTCCTCTCCATCATATCAGCTATCTCTCTCCCTTTACCTGTCATAGTACCAACATTTAAAGTACCAACCCGAACCTCTACTCTCCTACACTGCTCCTTTTCCTGCCGTCTCTGTAGACGCCTTCCTCCTCTCCTTCTCCTCCTTCGGCCAACAGTAGCCCAATTTCCACCGGTACCCTGTCAGCTAACGATACCTGTGGCGGTCGTTGTTAACCCGGGCCTCGACCGATCCGGTATGAAATTCTCATTTGTGATCCGCATATTTGATTTGGCACATGTTTTACGCTGGATGCCCTTCCTAACGCAACCCTCCCCATTTACCCGGGCTTGGGACCGGCACTAAGAGTACACTGGCTTGTGCCCCCCTAATGGCTGGGTTAGTTGTATTTGCTGTATACAGTATGCTTATTCCAGAAAAATAGCCTGAAGATCTGCACTTCCCATAAACAGGTCACAAAAAAAAGAAATTGTGAACATAATATTGGGTAGGTCCCCCCTGTGCCACCAAAAAAGGATTTGACCAAAGTTTCATCAGTTGCCCTTTTTTGGACTACATTTGAAATCCCCACAAGACATCCTGTTTTGGAGACACTCTGGGCTATGTTTTCCCAGCTTTTGTGGATAATTGAGATTTGTACCTAAAAACAGGTCTTTTCAAACCACTCAGTGCAGCTAAATGGTTCTACCCCAACAGCTTAAAAACCCATTAAGTTTTTTAACAACTCAAGAACTTTGCAGGTGGATTTGGACTGTAATTCAAATATACAGTCTACTAAAATGGCTGAAGATCCCAGGTTGCATGAACTGTTCTGCATGTAAGTGCCTATCACTGAACACTCTACATCATCATCAAAACGTGATGGGTACCGAATTTGTTGAGTTCCGAAGCCGACGAGTACCAAGGTATCACTGTATTCGAAATCTCCTTCTTTCAGCTTCTATTATAAGGGGTCGCCACAGCGGATGATCCGTCTCCATACCCCCCTGTCCTCTACATCTGCCTCTTCCAAACCAACTACCTGCATTTCTTTTTTCCCCACATCTATGAACCTCCAAGGGACTTCCTATATTCCTTCCTGGTCGTCCCTCCTCTGCACATGTCCAAACCATCTTAATTATGCCTCCCTCACCTTGTCTCCAAAACGTCCTACATGCGCTGTCAGGCGTTTTGTATCACGAAGTATCACTGTATTCAAAATATTTTTAAAATAATTATATGCCTAAGAATCTCCCTCCACACCAACAGAGGTCACCATCTTCAGGATACTAACCTACTTCCTCCATTTCACCTTATTTTATCAACATATCTTACTTCCAACACACTACTGTATAAAGTTTATTATATTAGTTTACAGTCAACTCGGGTGTTTGTTTTCCTGTTGATTATAATTTTTTTAATATTCTGGTATTTTGAATCTTCAATTCAAATCACTCAATATTTTCAATTTCTGATTTGTTCGACGTTTGTTTCTGATTTTGTGGTTCGACCCAGCCTGCTCTCCGGACTGCAACACTGTGTGACGTTCAAGTTCCATAAACTCTAAGCTAGAACAAAATCTATCTGTCATTGTGTCAGAGTTTTAGGTGTCACCTGAGCAAGGGGGAAGCCATGGCATGAACTGTAAATGACACAAAGAATGATTGTCTTGCTGTAAAACTGAGGCTGAAGTTTGGAAAAGAGAGACCTAGGAGTGACTTTATACACATTTAAAGTACAAAATAGTAGAAAATAATAGAGTTTTACCTATGTTTTTTAAAACTACTGCATCAGAGCAGTGCTGCGATAAATTTCGATCCTTTAATCAAATTAAAATTCAGACATTTCAATCTATATGTTCTATATAATGATACTCTCCCTAAAACATACATCTTACACAAAAAAATAAATGGAGGTAATAAAAGAAAAAAACAGGTCTAATGAAGAAAAAAAAAGAAAACGAGTCTCAATCAGTTTCCCAGAGCTTGGTCTATTCTCCAGACGAGGATCTGCGTAGGATTTAACCGATGCACACATAACCCACACAGTGCATCAACCTCAGTTCTTCGACACCAGCTTCTTACTGATCTCTTTCTCTCGCTCTTTCTCTTTAGCATGAGTAAACACCCTGGAGACAAATTGACCTGCAAAAAAAAAATAAAAAAATTTGCTCACGCCTTTTATCTCTTTTCAGCTCTCTGAACAGGCTACGAAACGCATTAAGGCCAGAGCAAACGGTAGACTATTTTCTGCCTCTGTGGTTAACACTAGAAGAGCTTAGCTTTTTTGCTAGCAGGGAAGTTAAAGGGTGCATTGTTTTCATTCAAGCGCTGAGGCAGGTTAATCTGCAGCGTGAGCATCAGTCCACAGGATTTATGATTTTTGAATCGTTGCTACTGTGATATGGGAAAACCTTTTTTTTTTTTTTGTGGTTAGACTGAACGCAAACAGAACTTCTATGACAGAAATGTCCATTCGCTAAAGGGGAAAAGACGCGATTACTTTCGCTTTCTGGTGAAATTTGACCTGTGATTTAAAAGCCAATTACACCAATAGAAATCAATTAGGCAGGATTTTTCTGGTTGTAAAAACAAGAAAACAAGGACCGTATTACCTGTTTAAATTGCATTCACAATTTTCTTATGCTTGCTTGATGCACAGACAATAATGAAGCTAAAAATTGCCTTTGCTTCGACTTTTTATATATTTTTTTTTTTTTAGCCTCAGGATTTTCTTATTAGATATTCTTGTGTTAGCACCTCTGCCAGCAAAAGGTCTATCATGCAATTGCATCACCTCTGAAGCCTTATGAACCTTCTTTATTTAGTTTTTTTTTTCCTATTAATTAGCATTTTCCCCACAATTGTGCTCTTCGTGATGCGGGCAATGTGCTGGGGTTTAGAGTCAAGTCCTTGGTTCAGCTTTTCTACATTTCGAAAAAGTTACAGAGAAAATAACGAGCGGAAAATGAGTCAAACAAATCAAAAGGATGCCCTTTGTGCGCTATTACTACTCAGAGGTGAAATGAGAGCGAATTAAGGGGTGTAGAGGAGAGATTGTAGAGCGCAGCAGGAGAGCCGGAGATAGATAAGAACGAGGAATGAGCAAAAACGTGTAAGCACTAGGCAGCTACTGTAGGATAGGGGGGCAAAATAAAGCCAGTAAAAGAGTGACAGAAAGAAAGAGCCATGAGGTTGGAGGAGGAGAAAAAAAAAACTATGGAGTGACAGCAAAGACAGCAGGACGCTTTAAAGTCCAAGCACTTGAATTCAATCAAGTGTTTCGAATCCCTTCCAGAGAAGGACGTGAGAGGCGGGACCATCTGTCTCCTGTTTGGTGTTCGCTGCTGTCCGTACTGTAAGCCGACAATTACAAGTCCTCCCCCATGTCCTCTCACTACAGAGTGTGAGGTTGTAGAGTCGCAGCATCACTCCAAGCCCGGAGGAGACACTTGTCTCACTCGTCAGAATAGTAATCAGCAAATTTACAAAACTGCATAAAAGGAACAAATTCACTTGGTACCACAGCAGAAGCTCGGATCTTGGCTATTTTAGCTTTGAGCATCAATGGAGAAAGAAAACATAATAATATGAATTATTATTATCTCAGTCCACTTCCAAACTGAACCCTAGTGTGAGACAATTGCAATGAAAAAGTGATTTGACTCTGAATTAACTCAGCTACAGGATCTAAACCAAGATAAGTTGTGGCGTTTTCTGTGCAGTTTATTTGCCTTTTTCCATCGCCATAATTATACCCCATAAATAAAAGAGTCTCCACACATACAACTGAGTAAAACCACAGCAAATAACGAACAAACCCTAGGATTTTTTTGACTTATCTGCATTAGTGTACCCTAAAGCAAGGATGTGCTAAATTGTTCCACTTTGGAGTGGACTAGTTGGGAGCTATCATTTATGGCATAACATTTATGGCATTTTGCAGACACTTATTAAGAGTGACAGAGCAGTTATGGGGTTAAGGACCTTGCTCTGGGGCCTCACAACCTTTTGAGCCACAGCCCCAATGCCTTAACCACTAAGCTACTACCTCCCAACTTGCATTCTTTTTTTGTAGCTCAGCTTTTGAGGGTCATAGTTTGGAGGGTATAATTGAAATATGAGGTTGTATCAAAACGTTTCGGGACTAATGTTGCTAACTGGTGCTATTCCGACCACATGTATTACCACATCTGCGAATCAGAGAACAATCCACATGCTCACACCTCTCCACCCACCCTACTCGTCAGATTTGGCTCCTGCAGACTTCGCCCTCATTCCAAAGATGAAGATCCAGCTCAAAGGTTGCCGTTTTGACACCATTGCTTGGATCCAGCATGAATCGCATAAGGTGCTCGACAAGCTTAGAAAAGAAGACTTCAAGGACACATTCCTGAAGTGGCAGGAACACTGGGAGCACTGAATTGCTTTGCAAGGGGACTATTTTGAAGGGGGTAGTGTGTAAACAGATAAATAAAGTACTTTCTTGTAAACAGAGCTAGTCTCAAAACAGCAGGGTCAGCCATGCTATAGCACCCCTGGAGCACAGAGGTTTAAGTGCCTTGCTCAAGGGCCCAAGAGCGAGAGTTTGGCAATATCCCTGATTTGCTTCCACCTCCCAACAAAGTTCGAATTGGCCCCTAGATATTTTGTATTATTCAATAAGTTTTGAAATAGGCTTAAGGTATTGTATGTTATTATAAATTATTGCAAGTGACCGTAAGAGGTATAAAGGAGGAGTAGAACAAGAATCATTTTGGTCATTTACCCCATGCATTGTAAAGGGCACCTATATGTTTCCTGCCACCCTGATTTCCACCTACAACTACCCATTTACTTACTTGGCCCACTACAATGTTTAATTGACAGCCTACAAAATACCAAGATCATTCTATCGTTTTGAACAACCAGGAAACTATAAAGTTCCCTAGTCTACTTGAGATGAAAGTTGAAAAGGTTTATTATGTCAGGTTTACTGATGGTATTTGGCAGCAATTTCCTTGTGGGTATTGCCAAAATTTAAACCTCTATAATAATCAAGATCTCTATAAACGGTCTTTGAAGCATATGATATGCACATTTCTTTTTTCTTCCAAAGGTGATACCTGTGCTCCTTGAGTTTTCCAATGCAGCAAGCTAATCAGTCCTTGCTAAAATTAATAACAGCAACTGCATTATTTAGCACCTGCCTGTGTTCCTTCATGCTGGGCCATTTAGATAAAGCTCTCGCCGTTGCAGAAGACAGATTTAGTGCAGGAAGCGTGGAAGTAGGAATGGATGCCCAGAGTACCAACACCCACTCTGAGCTCCTTAACTCCACCTTTTCATGCTATTCCCCTTTGCACTCCTCTTTCGAAAATTTTCTCCATTCATTCTTATCTCTCTTGCGTCGCTACTTTTCTCGATATTTCATCTGTCCTCCGTGTGTTTCCACTCCAAATTTCTTGATCTCCCTTTCTGGCTCTTTGCACGCTTCGTTTTTCATCGCCGCACCGTGTCTCTCTGTTGCCAGACCTGATAAGTGCTCGTCCTATATGCACCCTCACCATGGATCACTCCCCTTTTCTCTTAAAGGTCACAACTCTGCACTTCGTTCTCTCTCCCTAATGCAGAGAGCTTATCAGGCAGGCTTTTATCTCCTGTCTGACAGTAAAACATAGAGGGAGGTCGATCCACACTCCTGTACACACACCTCGCTAAAAGTATAAGGGGTTTACATGGAGAGTGTCACGACCTAGGATTCAGATAAGAGAAAATATTGTGTGTCAGAACATAACCATATCATGGAGACAGATGTTTCGGGGTTTGATTGCCAATGTAATATATGGTATTTCCAGAGATATTATGGACAAACTTATAAATCTGTAGCAAAGTCAAAATCAAAATGGCAGAAAGTAGCAGGCATGTCACTGTTTTTTTTCACCAAGATAACGCTAAACTCGCAGTCCGTATGGTGTGATAAGAGATTAGAGGAAACAAAGGGATCTAGTGAACATCTAAAGTTAGCTAGCACAAGTGTGAGCAACTAGCAAAAACAATCAGGCAAAGGTGTTTTATTTTTTCCACCTAGCGAAATTAAATTAGCACTAGATACTTCATGCTTTCTAGCATCTTCTCCAATTGAAGTTGATTAGCTAATTAGCTGATCTGCTCACGCTGTCTGATGCTTCACTTTTCTTTTGCTTTTTCACCTCTTTTTTGCATCTAAAAAGGCTAGGCTAATACATTTTAGTGGAACCACATCCACATTCTCAAGAGGGACTTAAATGTATAGTGTGAAAAACCCTAATCAAGCTGTACAAGTCTGCTCGCCTTTTGGAGAAGAATGCTAGCACATGTAGCTTTTTTTCACTGTATGTTATGCTAATGCAAAATGCGATTTTGCTTTGTGTACCCATACGCTGTTATACATTAAGGATATTATAGTACTGATAAAAACTGGGGACTTTTAAAGAACTTCAGATCTAAAGTCTGTGGCATCAATAATGTTTTAACTGTAAAAAAAAAAAAAAGCATTATAAGGTTGATAAGGATAATTTATCAAATGTTTGGAAACCATGCATTAATGAATGCAGTACAGTAGCTTTTCTCCCTTAATGCTAGATTTCTTCTTGAAAGCATCCTGAAAACGAGCAGCTCCATTTACGTAGCATTTTTCAACCCAAGCAAGTGCTAATTACCTAGCATGTATAAAGATGTCCTCTCGAAATGAACCTGTGTCTTTTTTTTCTCCCTGCAGTCGCTTGGCCGCGCACATCTGCAATATGTACGCGTGTAATGACTTGGCTGACTCCAGCTTGTGCTTTATTGTGGCGCTAATGAGAGCTTTCAACACACAGGACCAACCTTTCCATGTTTCGAACAGCCATTATCGACTTTGGAGAAAGGCGTCGTAGGTGTGTGTGCTATGAAAGGCCATTTTCGGCAACAACAGATGCTGCATCATTGAATTAAAGCAGAGAAGGGAAGAAAAAGAAGAAGATAAGGAAGAAGAAGGAGCATGGTTTACTCCTAGCATAGGCAATTAGCTTTCATGCTTTAGCTAAGTGGCTTTATGTTTTGCGGGGCTTCAGGCATTGCTAAGCATGACTAGCATGCTGGACACATCATTAGGCCAGAGAACACACACCAGGATGGCGCTGAGGTGGATAAGGTGATTAATTCACTTTATATTGCCTTCGGTTCTTTTTTTTTTTTCTCCCCCTACCTGGTTATCCCTACAATATTGATTTTCCCCATCTCTTGCCTGTGTCTTCTACTCCATCCTAAATCGATATGATATTCTTTCTCACACAGCTTTTGTTGTGCCTGATGCTGTACGAAGGCCTATTTTATTTCCTGTTTACCTTTCTTTTTGTTTTCCCCTCTCAGTTTCTGGAAAGACACGTCAAAAGCGACAAAAACACTTCACGGCCCTATTCATAAGCCAAGACAAGACACGGCAGGGGTTTTTTTTTTGCTTACGAAGCCATTAGCTGTGATCACCTCAGCCTGCCGCACCTGACAAAAGACATTTCTCGAAAGTGCTGAATCGTGAACACTGCTTAGCATCGTCAGGGATGGCCTTGCTAATTTGAGACAGTCCTGCATTGTTCAGTATGTCAGGACAGACTGTCTTGGAGCTAATAAAACTCTCGAATCATTCGCTAGGCCTGTTTTTTTTTTTTTTTGTGTCCATAAGCATTTCTTTCCTACAATAATGATTTGTGACTCAGACATTTGGGAAAACCATGAAAGTGCTGCAATGTGGGGTAAGATGTGAGCTAAAAGCTCTGTGTATCAGCCATTTTTAATGAGATAAACACTATATATATATATATATATATATATATATATATATATATATATATATATATATATATATATATATATATATATATATATATATATATGTATGTATATATATATATATATATATATATATATATATATATATATATATATATATATATGTATGTATATATATATATATATATATATATATATATATATATATATATATATATATATATATATATATATGTATGTATATATATATATATATATATATATATATATATATATATAATATATATATATATATATATAAAAAAAAACATATCATTGTTTAAGATCATCAAACTAATTTAAATATTATTTAAAGATAACACAAGTGAACACAACATGCAGTTTTTAAATGAAGGTTTTTATTATTAAGGGGAAAACTAAATCCAAAACTACATGGCCCTGTGTGAAAAAGTGTTTGCCCCCCCCCCTGTTAAAACTGGTTTATCACACTTCAGTTGAATTTCTCTAGCCACACCCAGGCCTGATTACTGCCACACCTGTTCACAATCAAGAAATCTTTTAAATAGGACCTGCCTGACAAAGTGAAGTAGACCAAAAGATCCTCAAAAGCGAGACATCATTCTGAGAGCCAAAGAAATTCAGAAACAAATGAGAAAGAATCTAATCGTTCTTAATAGAGATCTATCCGTCTGGTTAAGGTTATAAAGCCATTTCTAAAGCTTTGGGACTCCAGTGAACCACAGTGAGAACTATTATTTACAAATGGCAAAAACATGGAACAGTGGCGAACCTTCCTGGAAGTGGCCGACCGACCAAACTAACCCCAAGAGCACAGCAATAATTCATCCAAGAGGTCACAAAAGACCCCACAACAACATCCAAAGAACTGTAGAGCTTATATGCCTCAGTTAAGGTCAGTGTTCATGACTACACCATAAGAAAGAGACTGGGCAAAAATGGTCTACATGGCAGATTTCCAAGACCAAAACCCCTGCTGAGCAAAAAGAAGATAAAGGCTCGCCCCAGTTTTGCCAGAAAACATCTTGATGATCCCCAAGACTTTTGGGAAAATACTCTGTGGACTGACGAGACAAAAGTTGAACATTTTGAAAGGTGTGTCCCATTGTGTCTGGTGTAAAAATTAACATTGCATTTAAGAGAAAGAACATCATACCAACAATAAAATCTGGTGGTGGTAGTGTGATGGTCTGGGGCTGTTTTGCTGCTTCAGGACCTGGAAGACCTGCTGTGATAAATAGAACCATTAATTTTGCTGTTCCTGAAGGAGAATATCCAGCCATCTGTTCGTAACCTCAAGCTGAAGCGAATTTGGGTTCTGCAACAGGACAATGATTAAAAACACACCAGCAAATCCACCTCTGAATGGCTGAAGAAAAACAAAATGAAGACTTTTGAGTGGGCTAGTCAAAGTCCTGACCTGAATCCTATTGAGATGCTGTGGCATGAAGTTAAAAAAGGTGGTCCATGCTCAAACTGAATTACAAAAGTTCCTCCACTGCGCTGTAACAGACTCATTGCAAGTTATCGCAAACACTCGATGGCAGTAGTTGCTGCCCAACCAGTTATTAGGTTTCGGGGGCAAACACTTTTTCACATAGGGCTATGTAGTTTTGAATTTAGTTTTCCCTCAATAATAAAAACCTTTGTCTAAAAACTGCATGTTGTGTTCACTTGTGTTATCTTTTACTAATATTTAAATGAATTTGATGATCTGAAACAAAGTGTGACAATCATGCAAAAAACTAAGAAATCAGGATAATACTTCATACATCACTGTATATAAAATTATAAGCCCTTCAGCATTGAGGCATATGAGCCTACAGTAATGCCAAAGCTGTTTCTGAAAACAGCCGGTCTATGAGTCATTAAAATCGCCCTGTGTCATTGCTCTGCCCCTGCTATCAGCTCTCCCCCAACACTGCTTGTTTAATGGCCCTGTGATCGTTCTCCAGTGTTTCTTAATTAGGTTTGGGTGCTTTTAAAGTTCTCTGCACAAAGTCATGCACTCTCAGGGTGGCCAGTTTTAAAGGCTTTGGATAAACTGCTAATATTGGTGCATGAAATTAACTTTTTTTTCCCTCAAGTTCCTCAAGCATCTCTTTTCAGTCTTAGAGCTTCATACAGTGTTTAAAATATTCAATTTTCCAGTTTGTCCTTGTTTTGTTTCTTGAACATTGTAAGCTTTTACAATGAAATAGCCAAGAGTTTTTTTAGTAAATAGGATTAGTTGAGATTTATACAGATCTGCAGAATGTTTCTCCAAGAATGTATGGAATTAGTAAGGATTAAATCAGGAGAAGGTGGAATTGTTCAGGAGATCCTGTAGGAGTAGATAAAATTGCTTGTGATTTATTCCGAAGGAGGGTTTGGTCAGGATTCCTTCAGGGACAGGTGGGATTATTGAAGTTTCTGGTAGAGTGGATGGAATTGGTCAGAATTCATTTAAGCAGGTGGGATCAGTCAGGAATTTCTGCATAAGTGGATAGGATTGTTAGATTCCTTTGAGAGAAGTGATTAGTTAAGGGTTTCTCCAGGAGTGGATGGGAGTGGTCAGTATTCATTCAGGAGGAGGTAGTATTAGTCAAGATTTTCTGAAGGAGTGAATGGGAATGGTCAGATTTCATTGGACTAGATGAGCTTGGGCAATATTTGTTAAAACTTTCACCAGATTTTTTATATTTATATTTGAATGGTATGTCTAGAAAGACACACGTGACAAACCTTCTAGAGAAAACGGAATAAGTGAAGGAAGGAGAGATGGAATACTCTATGGCAGCTTGCACACTAATTAGTTTGCTTTCTGAGCTTGAAATGGATATTCTTTGTCTTCGTTATTTAGTGTGGTTTGGATTCACACTTGAATAATGCAAATAGAATAAACCAAAAGAACATCTGACCGTGACGGTGTTCTCACCCTGCCTAAAAGAACCCCAACGGAAGTACAAACACCAGGGGTTGATTAAACACTAGATTTCAACATGCACCAAATGTTCCTCTTCAGTATAATGACCTGTATTTATCTTAATTAAACTTCATGCCTTCTGGTTCTTTCTGAGTGTGGTTTTCTAAGATCATTCAGTCCAAAGCCAACAATTGCTAATATCTAAGCTAATCTACAAAAAATGATAAATTAATAAACCTTTCCATCTTTCATTAAAAACATGGATTCCACTCATTGTTTTTTTGAAAGCTTCAGCTGAAATCCCTGAAACAGCTTCTGCTTCGATGAATTAGCCATCTTAACAAAATAGACTTATCTATCCGCAGAAGCCTTGGAAAATGATTCCTCAGCCCAGAATGGAAAGTTTCCAAATGGATTTCTAATAAAACCATAAAGGAGGAGGACACAGAAACTGAGAGCAGGTTGTTGTTTTTTTTTCTTTCTCTCTCCCTTCCTTCAGCCTGCCATCTGCTTTGCCAGGTTCTGTCGACGCGACAGGAAGTCCCTCAACGCCAGCCTTGCTCCACGGCAAGGGACTCTTGGAGAGATTGGTGGCACAGGTACAAGACAAGCTAAATGTGGGCTAAAAAATAAGGCAAGAATCCCTCAGGAGATGATACGAGCCCAGAGCGGAGATGATCGAATCAGGCCGACACGAATAGTAATGCAAGTAGGCAGCGTATTCATGGGTTTTGAATCGAGGGGTGCGTGTGTGTGCGTGCGTGTGTGTGTTTTTAGTACAATAGAAAACAAACTACATCTGTAGAACATAAAGGAAACCGAATGAAAGAGAGACAGGCGAGGGAGGTTATGCGGACCGGATGTATGGAAGAGCACTGAGGAAGGGTGGGAAGACTGAACTAGCTATAGCATCAACTGAAATGAGAGAAAGCGAGTCTGAAAGGAGAGCTAGAGAGAGACACAGTATATTAATAGGCTTCTCCGATGATCTCTCTTTCTCTTTCTCTCCTTCCTCAATCCAGTCGATAAGAAAAGCTCAAGCTTGCCCCCTAGTGTTTGTGGGATTCCCCAAAGAATCAAATAATCAGATCAAATAATAGATGACCTCCTTTATCAGCAATGTGAGATTATACTCACAGCTCACATATAATACTTTACATGCCCATATGATTTAGACGCCTTGGTATAACTTGCTGTAGGCTTTCAGAGACACCAAGACAAAACATCTTGCTCTCGCGTTTGGTGCATGGTAGCTAAGTCAGGATCGTTCTATTTATATTAGTTGAAAGATACAAGACAACATGAGTCATTGAACAAAGTATTCAAGCCATGTTTTTACTGTTAAACTGGGCATCTCTTGCTGGTATGCATGCTTTTTGTCCAAAAAAAAAAAAAATCCAGACAGAGCCTCACTACAGATTTCAGAAACACGATAAGGGCTGATGCAGACGTTTTTTTTTCTCTTCCTACGGAGTAAGCCATCTGTGTGTTTTAGTCTCGGTGGAGCTGGCTAAAGGAGAGCAGCAGGAGCAGGACGGACCACAGCTCATTAGAAAGGCAGAGAGAGAAACAGCAGGTTGCCTCCCTCGCTTTCTCCCTTTCTTACACTCTATGCTCCCTCTCTCTATCTCGCTCTCTTCTGTAAAACTAATATCGACCATTTACATCCAGCAACATGACTCTGATAACGCCACCGTTTCCTTGCTCTTCCCTTTCCGACGCTTTTTTTTTTGGGGGGCATGGTGCTTATATCCTGGCTGAATTAGATAAAGCGCTGAGAATCATGGCTATCGCAGTTTTAATATCGGCGCTCTGCCCGCAGGCCAGTGTTTGTGGTAGTTGAATTTATAGTGCTACATCTACCCTCATCCCTAGAGCAAGCCACCAACATGGACTAGTGAATAGTTGAATTATGAGCTGATGCAACCAGAAAACAAACAAGAAATAGCTTCATTAGCTATTTTACATTAGCATTAACAAATGTATTTTCACATCACATACATAGGGCTTAAAGCATGTGAACTGCCTACACAGATTAAACCATATTTTTAGCAACAAGTCATTTTATTTATTTATTTTTTTTTTGTCAGTACGACTCACCTGTATTACGTAGTGTGATCCGATTCCGATTCTATTCAACACAATGCGATTCGAAAAATATATATGATGCTACGCAATATCATACAGAGAGTTTGGTTTTATTCCTTCAAACAGACAGCAAATCCTAAATTTACTTAAGTGCTTCATGACTTTTAATGCAGGACGATTTCATAAACAGGATTTTGTAGTGAAAAAAACGGAAAAGGAAAAAAAGATTAAATAAAACCCATTCATTTTCCTGTTATGTATCCAGGAAGTTACAGCTCTACCTCTGCCATGTTAATCTGTATTCTATATGACTCTCAGGACACGCCTCGGTCTCCGTAGTGTTGCGACGCGTCATGTTCACGTACGTAGCAGCAGCGGTGCTGAGAGAACGCGCTCGAGAAACAGTTTAGAGAGGAGAAATGGATCAGCATACAAAGTGTTGGTCACAAATAATTGATCACTTTTTACATAATAAGTATATCTACTAAAATATATTACGATAAATCGCTTTTTACCAATGCAAATATGTTAAGGATGCATCGTGATCCGAATACCAACTTGTATTCAATGCACATTTCATTTCTATCGATGCATCGCATCATTATCTTTTATTTCGATGCTCCGTTGCGAATCAGTGAAATATTACAGTAAATTATTATCCCTATCCTCTAATAAAGAAACTTTTAAGGGACATTAGTTTAACGTGCATATTAATAATTCGCTGAAACTGTTGCAAGCGTGGAAATGTAGCAAGTGTGTTTTATAGTATATACATAGACACTTACTTAAAGGAGAATTTTATTTATATATATATACCGTAATTCCCGGACTATTAAACGCACCCAAATTTAAGTCGCACCCACTGAATTTTACAAAGATTATTTTGAACATAAATAAGCCGCACCTGTCTATAAGCCGCACCTGTCTATAAGCCCCAGGTTCTCACACTGAAACTAATGAACTTTACACAGGCTTTAATGAAAGACAGTGTCTGTTACACGGCTTGTATCTAAACAGTAGCCTACCAAGAAAGTCATTGTTCACTGTCTTCCTTCTTCCTTTCACAACAATTTTTCTCAGGAGTTTTTTTTTTTTGGCATCGTCGTGCGTTTAAAAATCACCATCGGTGAATCTTTTCTCCCGATGCCGTGCAGCTCAGAACACAGGTGAAGTGTGTTTTCATGCCTGGTTGTTTTCAGCGTGACGAATGATTCGCATTTCCTGTAGACAGTCCAAATGAGCGGCAGGTCAAACGTCAGAGGAACATCATCCATATTTATGATGTGGTGCGGCCCGATTCAGTGGGAGCGCATCTGATTTAATATAAAGAGTTTCATTGGTTCACCTGAACCCGTTCGACAATTTCATTGGTCGAATGTTATGGGGTTCAATTTTTTGGCTTGAAGTTTGTGAACCCGGGAAAAACCCAGGAAAAACCCATAAATTAGCCGCTTCGTTGTTTAAGCCGCGGTGTTCAAAGAGTGGGAAAAATAATATAATATATAATTTCCCCCAGTATGTTGGGGAAGAAGTTGGGAACCTCTGGCTTCTGTTATGTTCAAAAGGTCATTAATTACATCCTTATTTTCTGCCAAATGCCAGTTGTTATAATTGGACTGATTAGAAATTAGTAGGCACCCACTAATATATAATATATGCAATTTTTCAGAGGATGGCAATGGAATGCAGCACAAGTCAAGTCGTATGGACTAAACAGTGCATGTGTGAGCATTTGCAAGTTGACATTCACTTTATTTAACTTTAAAGTTTCTTGATTCTGAAGATTTCATCTCACCTATTTTTCACCAAAAAGTCTCTGTTCATTCTATTTTACAGAGAATCACATGCAAGACATTTGAAAAGCATAAGCTATACATGTTTTATGCCTTTCTCAAAGCCTGTGTGAACAGAGACAACAGAACAGAATACTCCTCCATGGGGTCTTGGTTGGATGATGTCTTTCCACCCTTTGAAACCCACATAAACAACTCCATGGCCTCTGGTTGTTTTGTTCGCTTGTTAGGAAGGAGTTTCTGTGGTTTAATCTCTACAGAGGCTGTTCTGTGGTCGTATATTGATCGACTGCACACCCTTAGTAAGAGTGATCCTTCATAAACCCACCCTGCTCTCCGTGATAGGCTCTGACTGATGATCGGTGTCATTGTGCCCAAGAGGACACCAGCTGCATCCGCCACTCTCTGCTCCTTCTTCATCTCCTTCGTTATCATCCTCGGTGAGGAAGGAGCAGCTCCTTGCTTTATCTTGCCCCACTCCTCGCCTCGAGTGACCACCGGCTAAGATTGGCTGCGATGATGTAGCGTCTGTGTACATTAGGTTTATTTATTGAAGCACTGCCACGTCTTTAACTAAGCTTATAGGTCATTGATTCCCCTGAGACAGAGGCGGTGAGGAAGAGCGAGGAGGCTCACTGGGAGTCATTCATGTGTGGAAGCCTTCATTCCAGCTGCCAATACCTAATTGCTAAATGGCATTCATCTGCATTAGTGAGGATGTCCTTTACATTAGAAAAACATGAGTGAAGTAGGTTTGATTTATACAGCAGCAATGAAATTCATTAATATCTTTTGAGGTATTTATTGATCACTTATAATTGTCAAAGGTCCTTGTTCGTCTGTCTTTTTCCTACTCTTACTTCATTTCGAAGATTTTTTTTTTTTTTTTTACGTTAAGTTTGAATCTGATTCTAATTAGGGTACATAGAAGACTCCAGCAACAGGAACTTGGGATTACAAATATGCAGATTCTATGCAGAAGACCACAACAGATTGGCTCATTTAGGAGACTAAATGTGATAACATGATACATGGGATATAATATAGATTGAGATAGATATAGATATACGATAGATAGATAGATAGATAGATAGATAGATAGATAGATAGATAGATAGATAGATAGATAGATAGATATACTGTAGATATATAGATGGATAGATGGCAGTATGATATTATAACATATTACAACAAAACTGGTGAAGTGAATAGCACTGATGTTCTCATCATGGCACCTGTTAGTGGTTGGATTTATTTACTAGGCAGCAAGTGAACATTTTGTCCTCAAAGTTGATGTGACAGAAGCAGGAAAAATAGGATTTGTGTGAGTTTGATAAGGACCAAATTGTGAAGGCTAGATGACTTGGTCTGAGCATCTCCAAAACTACAGCTCTTGTAAGGGATGTTTCTGGTCTGCAGTTGGTGGTATCTAACAAAAGTGGTCCAAGGAAGGAACAGCGGTGAACACGTGAGTCGCGAAGTCTGGCCCGTGTGTTTTCCAATCCAACAGACGAGCTCCTGTAGCTCAAACTGCTGAAGTTAATGCTGTTAATGGGTCAAAACTATTTTAGCAGCAAAAGTGGGACCAACACTAACAGGTGGGTAAATATCCCTGACTTAAAATGGAGATTCGTTCTGATGACCCTGTCATAACTTGAAAAGATCACAAGTCGAGACATGGCACCGGTCAGAAAGAATACATAACTTACATTATTTCCGTTTTATTTCTTATCTGATTCTGAACGATATTTTATTTTTGAAAATGACTGGATTCTCTCTGCCACATCTGTCTATGACTCACTCTTGATGCATGTCATAATGCTTCGGTCACATGCCTTAACCTTATCCTTTACCTTCTTGAAGAGGCTGCTCCAGCCGCTAACACATAATACGTTACGGCTAAATTCAAACCCCCATGCTAGCAAAATAAACAAACAACAACACAGTGGATTCACGTTTATTATTATATTTAGAAAATGCCAGTCGTATCATTTTATTTTGTTGCATTTATCCACCGCAATTTAAAGGCCGGTCCGTGAAAATATTGTTCCGACATTAAACCGGTCCGTGGCGAAAAAAGGTTGGGGACCGCTAGTATATAGCACCCAATCACCAGACATTTATGTATGTCTAAGAGAGCCTTGTTTTCTAAGAATCTAGTGACTATTTTAAAGATAATATGCAAACCTCTATAACAAAGACTTCACCTTTTAGAAAGGGGTTCAAGCAGAAATCCTGCAGAACTAAAAGAACGTTCCAAATACAGGTCGTCCTCTACTTACAATGGAGATACGTTACGACTACGATATCATAAGTCGAAGATGGTACTATGACTGTGACGGTCTTTCTTGCTTCATGCTAATTTTGAATTTTTTTCTGCTCTTAACTGAAAGCTTTCCTCTTCTTTTTCACTACAAGCAGGAGACATATTTGGGCCCTTGGAAGACATGCTTTTATCACTAAGAGTGCTGTTTAAAACAGAAATAAATACACACTGAGACAACTTTACTCTGTCGACCGCTAGCGTGAGTGGGGCATCTCACAGGGCGAGAGATACGCTAATCCCAGCTGTGCATCCAACCCTGCTGCCTGTGCCTGTTGCGTAAAATTTGTAATATTTGTACAATTTTGTTGTATCGCTTTCATCACCGTAAGATCGAAAAATTGTAAGTCGAACCATCCTGACTCGGGGATCATCTGTATTCTTTTTTTTTTTCAACCCACTTCAAACCTCAATAAATATTCTGTATGCTTTCAGGTGCACTTGATTTTGAACATCAGTCAAGTAAACTGTAAGGTTTTCTGGACAACAGATGGTTTTAAACTTGAAAAACATGACATTCAAAACAGAAATGACCTTGTATAAGAATAAATAGAGATGAGATCTGGGGTTATATTTCAAATATTTGTTGCAACTATAACAAGAGAAGCATAACAATCGAAGAGGAACATCGTAAGGTGCACAATTAGACTTCTTATCCAATCCCTGAGATGTTTTTGGAACACGTGAGTGAGTTGATAGTACATGCAAAGGGAGGAAACTCTTTGCCCACAAGGGAATTCGTATAAAGCATTGTTGTAGCCACTAAACATAGAAATCTCAATAACAATTACAGAAAGGGATTTAGCCTTGAAATAGACTTTCACCCCATCCAGGACATACTCCCTGCCTTTCACGCTGTGTTCTTGGAATAGGCTCCGATATGACCCTGTTCATTCATAATTCATAATAAAATATAAAATATTTTAGTCACCAAGTCAACACTCAGAAAGTTTCAGTGCACTCGAGAAAAGTGTGTTTAGAGTCCCTGGCGTCGCTCTGAGTAAGAACCTTGATCGATGGCAATTAATGGAAGCTCAGCCACCATTTTCCTCTTCTTCTGAGCATGCCATGCGTTCCTCAGTCTCCTCATTATGATTCAATAACGCATAGCAAACAAAGCCTGAGATCCTGCAGTGATACCTAAACCTATTATCTCAGCACTTCTGGCTCCTCTGCCATGACAAATTGGTGTAGGCTTTAAGTGGAATGGAAAAAAACTAGCCAGAATGCAGAAAGTAAAATGATCCAGATAGACAATGTGCAGTTGAGCAGTGCAGAATCCTATAAAAAAAAAACCCTGAATATTACATGACGAGAAGCAGGACATTTTGGTATGAGTGGTGCATGCCCAAGTCGTCATCCGTGTACCTGCCCGTAGCTCATGAATGATAATGTTGCCTTATCGAACCCCATAATGGCACTTTTGCTTAAAAACAAAAACAAGTCTGAAACGAACCTTGGATGCTGCTGTGCTCGGTGTTGCCATTGATCAACAAAAAGCCCTCGCCCTGCCGAGGCTGACAGGGGCCTTTAATTAGTCCCATACTCGAAGGTCAAAGTCATTTGCGTGCCGCTTCAGCCGGCTGTTTGAACAGGGATCAAATCTACTAAAGAACCAAACAGTGCCGGGTGCCTGCCATTCCCCAGATTTTAACATTGTAAACAGGCAGCCGGGGCAAGTTGCAGTTCACATCCCTCCGTGGCTAATCTGCTGCCGAGCAAACACGGACATCGACAATCGAGAACGAATCCCGAGTAATCCTGGCACAAACCACATTTTATCAAAGTGCACGCTGCAGATAAAAGAGGCTTTATTTGTTTTGCGCTGCCGCTGTTGCATGTGCATTATGACGAGGGATTTCGAAGGGTTTTTACCGCAGATAGGGGTGGAGTATTGGGGGGGGAGCAAGCCAGTTTTTTTGTTTTATTATTATTATTATTATTATTATTATTTATTTATTCTGGCAGGTGCGATTTTTTTTTGGAGAGCGAGACGTTATCTTGCTTATCTTCTTGTGCTAAGTACCTCAGACTGGCCTTTAGGAGATTAAAAGAGAAGAGCTGCTTGTTCGTTTCTGGGCTAAGCCACCTGGAGGAGGCCACAGTGGCAGTTCAAACTCCTGAGCACTGATAACATCTGCATTCACATAAACAATTGCTTTCACTCTCAAATAAACTCAGTCACTTGCCATTTCCCCACACAGTGACTGGCATACACAAACACACACCCACATACCCTCCTTCCTTAGGGAGTGGGACATTTCTGAGGTATCGGAGAGAGAGGCGGGGGAGGGGGGATGGGGGAAAGACAGACGGCAGCCTTGTCTAAGCTCAGAAAGTCTGACAACACATGAAATAGGGTTGCTCAGAGATTCGCCGTCGACTGCTGACTGACAAGCAAGACACCCGGTGGAGGGAGAAAGCAGCTGACAGAACAAAATGGAGTTTCCTTAGAACTCCCTTCGATTGGTTTATCGCCTCGTTTGTCAGATTTCCACACTTGCTTATCCATCACTCATTGGTTAAG
Organism: Silurus aristotelis; assembly: GCF_946808225.1. Lineage (NCBI taxonomy): Eukaryota > Metazoa > Chordata > Actinopteri > Siluriformes > Siluridae > Silurus > Silurus aristotelis. The sequence continues at coordinate 16,446,370 of NC_139596.1, read as the reverse complement.
AGCAAACCTGTCTTAATTTCTATCCGTTCGAGGCATCAAACAGGAAAAAAGTGAGAGAAATATGCCATCTGTGTCTGAGAAGGAGAGTGATTTCTCCTGGAAAGCTTCAGCAAATCCTCTGCCAGAACACCACTGCGAGCTTGTCTCGTTTTTTTAATACAGAGACACTAGATACATTTTTCTCCTTTATCTCATTCATGTCTTTGTTAAATCCATTCATCGCCTTCTTCATAGTAGCTATGTGATGAGTAGATCGAGAGTGACAATCTCAAGGATCACAACTAATCTCTGACACTTAAACCGAATCAGTGCACACAGTAGGAGCCATAATCGAGTGACAAGTGATATTAGACTGAGAAACAGATGTCTCCTGATGAGGAATGCTGTAATAAGGAGTGCCATGTTGACATGATAATCTACAGGGTGACCAGAATAAAGGTTCTCAAGTGATGATTTTAGTTTCCGAATTAGTTAGAGGTTCTACATTGAGAATCATGGCAATAGACTTTGACAGTTAATGAAATATAATTTGTGGTAAATAAAGTTTGTAGGATATGCCATTGCTAGAGAGGGCATTATAAGAGAACACGGGGAGCTATTTATAGATCAAATTGTAGAAGCATGTGCAGGGAAGATCCACTTTATACAAAATTATCAGTTAAGTGGGCCTACTCTGAATACCATGGTTGTAGATGAGCTACTTTGAGAACCCTGGGAATACAAGATCTACTTTAAGAACTAATGGGATGGAGTATCTCTTTTAAAAAAAAAGCATGGCTATAGAAGTCTGAAAATCATGGGCAGGAAGAATCTAGGACTTGGTGTGGAATTTCTCATATACTGTGAGACCTAATAGTAAAAAGGATCTACTCTGGATCTGCAGTGGGTTAAGAGGTTCTATAATGAGAGTCATGTCTATGAAAGATCTGCCCAGCCATTGTCTTTTATGAAATGTCAACCTGTCAGTCAACCTCAGGGGCCAAACTATTCTTATTCACAGAGGAGTAGTAAGTCAAGTCAAACTAGAGTAAGCAATCCGGAAAAGTTTTTGCTTTGTCCTTCTGGGTGAATCCTTAAAGGTTGTGTTTGTGGAACTTTAATACAGAATGTTTTCTAATAAAAAAAAAAAAAAAAAAAAAAGGGTTTCAAGCAGAACAAGTTAAGAACTTAATTATCCAATAAACCCCTGAGAAATCCAATTTTCTTTGAATGCAGATGCTGCGGCACTGTTAACGATTTGCAGACATTTACCGTGATAGAACATTTCGAACACCGTAAGCACTCTAACTATCGCTTTATTGTCAACTGGCATATCTCAATAAATTGAACAGGGGCTTAATTAATAACCTTCTGATTGGAAGGACTTTTGGACCTAAATCATGCATAAAACACACCCCTGACTACTGTCTTGCTCATCTCTAAAACAATGATAATAGCTAAACACTTTTTCTGAGATTACGTATCAAATAATCTGATCATGAAATAAAACCAGCAAAAAAACAAAACAAAATTATATGTAATAAAAGAAGTGGGGGAAATGGCACAATATAAAAAAAAAAAGTAAAAAATAAAAAAAAATAAACCAAGCATTAAATTAGATCAGATATATGCTGTCAGTTTTAGAATAATTGGCACCCTTCGGTGGTAAATAAATACAAAATTTCTGCATGATTATCTTCATTTTTGCACCTTATATACCGTAATTTCCAAACTTTTAAACGCACCCAAATATAAGCCGCACCCACTGAATTTTACAAAGACTTTTATTTTGAACATAAATAAGCTGCACCTGTCTATAAGGCGCAGGTGTCTACACTGAAACTAATGAACTTGACAAAGGCTTTAACTAAAGACAGTGTCTGTCTGAAATATGTTGTGGCTCCTTTAAGACCAGAGCAGCATTTTGGCTTGAAGTTTGTGAAACCGGGAAAAACCCAGGAAAAATTCATAAATTAGCCGCTTCCTTGTTTAAGCCACGGGGTTCAAAGCGTGAGAAAAGTAGTAGCGGCTTATAGTCCGGAAAATACGGTAGTATTATTGTATTATTGCACCTTTGCACTGCCATAATCTGGTGATTGTATATTTATTTATATTAAATGTATTAATATACATTGCTACTTTCACAACGAGTTAGATGCTAAGTTGAATCGAATCTATTCTCAACTAATATATTATTATTGCTGTTATTACTTTTAACAGAAATGTGTCGTAAATATTAGACTTTATTTCCAATGTAGGGTAGGAAGTTGCTCAGGGGTCAAGGCTCTGGGTTATTGATTGCAAGCCCGGGGGTTCAAGTCCTTATAATGCCTAGCTTGAGCAAGGCCCTTAACCCTCTGTGCTCCGGGAACGCTGCATCATGGCTGCCTCTGCGTTCTGACCCCAACTTCCTAACATCGCCTGGATACGAAGAATCTCAATGTACTGTATATGTGACAAGCATAAAGCACTTTCCTTTTTTTTTTCAATGGACATGGATTTCTGTTTTATCATTTGACTGTATTTCTCTACAGATTTGCTTTATACCAATATTTATTTAGTCAAAATCCAGTCACAGTATTCAACATGAACAATATTGCTCATAGACACTTCAAAAGTTGACTATGTAGGCAGCATTTTTGTTTAGTATTCCTCTGAAGATTAAGTCTGTCCTAGTCAAAAAGACAAAATTTCTATCAAAACAATTGTTCACTGGATGGGCATTTACAAAAAAATAGGCCTTACATTTTGGTGGGGAATGGGGCATGACGGCCCCCATGCCACTGTACGCCTTAGAAACACTTTAAAACTCTGAAATAAATTATTTTAGAGGTAGAAATGCCAACTGTTGTTTCTCTACTTCAGATACCGCAGAAGGCTAACCACCATGACTAGGACACAGGAGGCTCAAGGGCCCTGAGGAACTACATACACCACTTATATCTAGGAACAGCTCTGGGCATTTTAGAAAATATGAGGAACAAATGACAAGTGAGAAAATATCCAGCGCACACACTTAGAACTGGTAATATTTAATGGCTACATCAGTTGCCGATGTGTCCTGTGGTGTCTGAGCGTCAGAGAGACTGAGAGATCCACGACGTCAGCTAAAGGTGAGAAGACCTGCTGGCAGCTGTGAGTCCTCACACAATCTAATGTACCATGAAATTTTATTCTACTCAGCTCACATTGCAACCCTGCCCTCTTCAGTAAGTGGAAATCTGATGGCTGAATTGTTTTCCCTCAAGGGCAAGTAGTCAAAATGTTGTTTTTTCTGCCCCCCAATCTGTAGGTCTTGCCGCATCTCATCCTGATTGTAGTTTTCTAAGTGGGTCATTAATGAGTTTGTGTTTGTTGTACCTTCTAGTTTTTATTTAGAACGTTTTATTTTCTGTAATGAATGTTGTATTCTGGAAATCATCAGCAACTAGATATTAGAAGTTGTTTCTGATGGTTTGTGTCACTTAAAAAAAAAAAAAAAAAAAGTTAATTATGTTTCTGGACTCATGCCCAGTTTTCTCGCTTCATTTATCCACTTCCGATACCCAGCCGCTAGCTAGATCTGGCTTGTACTTACAGAGTGGGTGAAGCCTAACACATGCATGCTCCAAGATAAATAAAGACAGTGCATCTGTTCCAACCACTGCTCATATAACATCTGTAATTGGCTAGCTCTGCTCTGAGTGACAGAAGAGACTAATGTCATCCTTCTCTCCCAGAAAACAGGCCAGTTATGCACTCATGCACTCATAGACTCCTAACCACAGATGGCTCGACATCTCCAGGATTTCGACTTATGACTTCCTGACGAGAGGGCGATCTGAAGCAGATGCTGCAGAATTAGTGGCAATCACGGCCGAACAAGGATCGTGACTCTATTGGCTTCATGTCTTCAAGAAAAAAATTCTGGTCTTAATATGCGTGTTCTGTGTATACGTGAAAAGAAAGTCCCCTTGCCAGGAGATGGCAGTAGTCTGAAACGCTTTAATAAAAATAAAAGATAGAAACAAAAAAAAAGGAAAACGCAGTAACTACTACGCCACTATGGCTTCTCGAGCCGCACTAGAAACACGTTTTGTACTGCGCATGTGCGCAAATGCGTTTTCTTCCTGTCCGATGTCTGCGTAAACAATTTACGCCACTTTCAAGAATTTATTATACTATTAATCTTGGAAATATTTCCTTACTAATGATTCTCTTGATATTTTACCCAAAAAAAAATTATATTAATTCAATTAAATTGTTTAAAGTGGCAACAACTTAAATTGATTAAATACGATTAAATAAATAGAAAATATTTTTATTAAATATATTTGTTAGACCCCATTTGGATGATACAGAAGTGTGTATATAAGTGTGTGTGTGTGTGTGTGTGTGTGTGTGTGTGTAAATTACATTTAATATTTAATTTTCTAAACATATGTTTGTCTTAACTGTTACTGATTTTCAGCATACTTTCATAAATGTCTGCATTTAAAAAAAACACACAAGATGAATACATTGAATTTATTCCTTCCATCCTTCCTTCAATTATTCGCTCATTTACATAGAAATTCTTGAAGCTGTATATATAACAATCTATATAACTAGACTGTCGTAAAACGTTGGCGATGACAGAAATTGGTGGCGATTTCGTGAATGAGCAGAACAAATTGTGTTTTTGATACAGATTAATACACAACCACCTGCCTTGTACCAGGAGACATAGTGATAGTCTGTGGAATGTGGTTCTCTAGAGAATGGTTTACAGAAGAGCAACCTGCCTAGTTACCATGTTTATACCCATGCTAATCATTTTAAATGCTAAACGCCATGTGTTGGTTTACATTTGGTTTTTTAGCTAGTCTCTGCCAGTTGAGTCACTAGTTTGTTACCCTATGGTATTCACCTGTTTTGTGTTACTCATTGATTGGATTGTCTTTTTTTTAATTATTATTCTTTTTTGTAGCATTATTTGTTGAGACATATGCATTAAGTTCTTGTTCATATATACCTGATGTTGCTTGCTACTCCTTTAAATGCTTGATTTCTTATTGTTGCCTGTCAGTGTTTTACTCCTTTAGATTTTGCCCAAATAAAACACGGCAATTTTTGTCCTTTTTCTACACACTCCAGGTTACAACACCTTAAAAATGATTTTAACAGTGTGTATTCTGACATTCTTGACTTGCATGATTTTTGGGTTTCTTTTAACACTGTTTTAAATTCACAAGAAAAAGGAAAAAAAAAACCTCTTAATTTACTCTAAAAGCACTGGAATGCAATAGGCCATTTCACATCAATAAAGTACAGTAGGAAAAACAGTTCTCTGGCAGACATTTTTACTACACTGATGGTTAAGTGTTTTGCTCAAAGGTCCAACTGTCACAAATTACTCCTCTCAGTGCAAGTCAGGGTTCCTCACACAGTAAAGCCCTGCTTGCTTTTGTCTTTGATTTTTCAATCTTTTGCCGTTTGTGTTTGTTTTGGCTCTAGTCCTGTCTCCACCCCCGTCTTGTTTGTTTGTTTCTTCCCTATTGTGTGCACCTGTTCAGTGTTCAGCTCTTAATTAGTTTCATAAACTATGCCCTGTTGTCTCCATTCTTCTTCGCAAAGTCTTGCCAACCTATCAAGAAGATCAATTTGTTTCACTATGTATTATTTCTGCTTTGCTGGAATAATAGTTTTTGAATTTGAGATATCTGTCTGTCATTTTGTCTGGATTATGATGAAGATTCTTCAAACCTTAAGCTACACCAACTGTGTGTGTGTTTTTTTTGTTTTGTTTTTCTGGCAGTCCTGTGCTTTCACCTCGCCACCTTGCGATCAAGAGCGCAGACGCTTAACCACTGAGTCACCAGCGCCACTCACATGTGCCCTATGAGTAACTCTGTAAGATTCATTTTAGCGGATCTGATCACTGTTAAAAGACATGCTGCTGTGCAGAAATGATTCTGACTTTTGCTTCAGGGACTAATTAAAGTTCACTACATAAATTTATACAGATTAGAAACACAAGGCAATGTTGACACGCTATAACTTTTGCACTTTATAAACTCTATGCACTCTATATAGAATGTAGACATGCTTTCATTTTATTTCCATGAACAGTCCAATACCTGAGCTCAAATATACTCTTCATGGCTACAGTGCTACATTGTTCTATATAACAAAAACTGGCTTTCACAGTGTTTGTCCCTGGTATATACAGCGAATAGGCCTCTCCAGCTCTATGACCGAGTCTTTGGAGCCATTTTTGATGGCAAAGGATGGATGCCTAGATGCTGCGGTGTTATCTGCATCGCTGCTTTTTCAAGGCGAGGAATTTAAGGGTAGTGTCTTATAGAAAGAGCTCCTTAAAGAGGAACAAGCAGAGATAAAAGGCGAACCCTGAATGCCCGATGAAAGCATCAATATTCGATGGGCTCACCGGTTTGGAGAAAAACTCTTCCAAGACCCTTGCTTTTAGCATTACTGCTGCAGCCTGCACATGTGCAGTGCAGACACAAGCATCATCCTACCAAACATTCTAGCATTCTTTCTGATGATTTGCAAATCTCATTAAACCCATATTTTAGAAGATCATGAAATAAAAAAATACAACAAAGGAAACCCAGAACTATTGAGAAGCTAGAATCCTGTATCAGACACATATGGGACAATATTTCTCCCCAAAATTTCAGCAGTTTGTCTCTTTAATTTCCAGTGTTTTTTCAGACAGAAGATGTGATGATGCACAGTGGTAAACCTGGTCCTGGCCCAACTTTTTTGCGAATTGTTGTGGCCATTAAATTGAAAATGACTTTTTTTTTTTCTTTTTTTTTTTTTTTACCTTAAAATTGTATATATTTTAGGTGTAAATATATATATATTTTTTTATCTGGATTAATGAGATTTGCAAATCATTGAATTATGTTTTTATTCACATCTTACACAGTGTCCCAATTTGTTTAGGTTTTAAACAAAAGTCTCAGCACAAAAATCAAACGAAAGCATCTTCATTCTTCTGTGTTTGTGTCAGTAGCTTTCAGTGATGAAACTGAATGGAGGCAAAAAAAAAAGAATGAATGCATGCCTATAAAAGTCTAAGCTGGGCAAACTTTCAAAGAGAGGCTGCAGGTTATGAAATATGGATGTCCAAGCTGAGGAGGCGGTGTTTTTTGAGCAGTGTGCGTTTCAGGGATGAAGCACGGGGGTGTGGGCTTCGCAAAAAATAGATGATTCCTGTGATGGATCAGGGAAAAGGGCCTGACTTAGTAAAGCTGTTTGTGATGGAGAACGAAAACGCCCTCCCACGATAAAGACGCCTATCGCTGTGACCGACTCAGGCTTTTCTCAATCTCTCCATCACCCTTTAATTTAAACAAAACAATTTAGTGGGTTTGGGTGTGTGGGTGTGTGTGTATACAGTGTATGGTTGCATTTTTATCATCAGTTTATTAATAATTGCTAAAGTCAAAGACATCATTTGGATTTCCCAGCTGTTCCATTTGGCTGGACATGTCGTATACACTGAATACTTTTTTCCAATATTAGCCTTTTTAAAAAAAAAGGGGGAACATAACAACAGTGTGAAAATTAATTCTTGAAATAAAGCTATGGCACTTCTCAGATATTTTCTTTATTAGAAATCCAGATATTTTACTATTAGAAACTAGCGTGCACTTCTATACTTCTACATAAAAGTTTTTACTATTTGGTATACTTTATTTTTTACTGAAATGGCAACCAAGAAAAACAACGAAAAAACCTGACCACGGGATTTGTAGGTGCTTTTTGAACATGCCATTCCACATGTAGTTGCCATTTGCTGTTATAATCAACGCCACTCTTCCTGGAAAATTTTCCACTAGATTTTAGAGTGTGCTTGTGGAGATTTGTGTGAGATTTATTCAGCCACATGGGTGTTAGTACAGCCTGGTACTGATGTAGGTGATGTGAGGAGGCCTGGGGTGCAGTCAGGGTTCACATTCAAAGTTCCATAGGGTTGAGGTCAGAACTCTATAGCAGATCTTCCACTCCTACCTATGTAAAGCATATCTTCATGAAGCTGGCTTTGTGTACAGGGGCATCGTTATGCTGGAACAGGATTATATTATTAGATTTTTCAATTCATTTTATCTGTATGCACTTTTAACAATGGATATTAGTCCAAAGCTGTATAAAAGTAAATAAATATATATATACACACACACACACACACACACACACACACACACACACTTTACTGTATGTATCAATAGATTTTCTGAAAGTGGAATTTAAAGTGCTGCTTGGACATACAATATATATCACATGTTTGTAGGTGTGTGTGTGAACATGCAATATCCCATGGCTGGAAAACAACAGAGTCTGCATTTTTTCCATCTAATCGATGCTAAACCCCCGCTGCTATTTTTATCCCTTTCTATAGCGGATGTTTGATTTTCTAGACTGTGCTTATTCCACTGCAGCTCAAGTTGTATGAAGTTGGTGTGATTTTTCTTTCCCAGTTCCGATCCTAACAGGCCGAGCTGAGACTCGTGTCAGGTGTAGAGAGAAAGCTGGAGTGTATCACCCTCATTAACGCAGTGATCGTACTCTAGTCTCTGGGTGAATGTCTGCCCTGAACCACGACATGGCTAAAGGTGAATTCCAAATAGAGGTTTTGGCGGAGGTTTTTCATCTGAGGCTCAGCGTGGACATCGTTAACAAGAACCTGAATCTCATTACTATTCCGTCTCTCTCTCTCTTTCTCTCTCATTCAAAAGCATTCAACCTGCTTGATTTATCAATAAACCAAATAAGGATTGTTACTCCAGAGCATTGCTGATTTCTCAAATCTGATTGGTCAGAAGGTTCATAATTTGGAGCAAAGCCTTCTCCGCTGGTCTAAACACTATCAGAAGCACTGACCTACATTTACAACCTAAATTCTAATATTTGTTCCATGAAATTGTATTAATTTATTCCCAACAGTTTATTCTCTTCATTTCGTAGCGTTTCTCTCGGCTGCACTGCTTCCAGTACGTGTATGTGGATGTTTAGATTTTTGTCCAATTAGATTTGAGCCTCTATGTGCTGCCATGTCAATCTAATCTGAATTCACAATCATTAGTGCAGGCCGATGTACATTAGACTATATTAGCAATGGTTCTGTTTTTAACCAATCAGATTTCAAATTCGCCTCAAAGGGCAGCTAGCTGGGCCAAAATAGCGTCAGCATTTTTCCGTCCTCTGATTGGTTGGTCAGAGGGAAACTGTTACAGCCAAGTTCACCTCACAAAAGACGTCTGTAGCTCTGCACACATTAATACATCTAAGTTAGACTCTTTTTATGCCCACAATGGCTGAAGGAGAAAGAAAAATTTATTTGGTCTCAGACATGCTTAAAAATCCACTTTCCAGAAAAGCTAGACATCGTCAGACGTCGGCCAACCCCGAAGCTAGCTAGCTTGTCTCAGCCCGGGAAAGGGTTTGTTCACCACTTCCAGACCAGTAAATACGAGCGGTACCACTGGATTACAGCCTCTGAGGAGCGCTGCTTATTGTGAGTCTGCATGTCTGGTGAGTAGGTTGTATTTTATTTACATTTTAATGTTCTTGTTGTTATTAGATAAATATTGATTCTGAACTGCTCCAGATGTTGTAGGTGCACAGTTGCGGTTGTAGTGTAGAGGTTTGGAGCTTGCTTTAGTAAAATGGTATTCACCCTCCATATGTGAAATGCGTCACTGTTATACCAAATTTTTGTATAGTAGTGATGGTTTCTACTATACAAAAATTTGGTATAACAGTGACGCATTTCACATATGGAGGGTGAATACCATTTTAGGGTGAATACCAATACCACTACTATACTATTTTTGTATAGTAGTGATGGTTTCTAAGGTCCCCTGGTGGTCTAGTGGTTAAGATGCAGCGCTCCCACCGCTGTGACCCGGGTTCGATTCCCGGTCAGGGAACCATCCCCAGCCACTCTCAGTGCCGGTCCCAAGCCCGGATAAATTGGGGAGGGTTGCGTTAGGAAGGGCATCCAGCGTAAAACATGTGCCAAATCAAAAACGTGCAGAGGATCCGCTGTGGCGACCCCTAACGGGAGAAGCCGAAAAGACAGTGATGGTTTCTATAATTGAGACGTGATAGTGGTGGTATTAAGAGGTGGATTAAGTCGGGAAAGTCCCCACTGAAGGCCCAGGTACCGAATGCACGGCCCGCCATTGATCAAAACAAGCCTATTTATTGATATAGGGAAGTTTCTTTAATTTAACAATCTTACAGAATGAACCTCCAATATCAGTGCTTTGTAACTGTACATTTTCCATAATTGGGGAAGTTTTTGAGAGCTCATAGTTGGTGCTTTGTTGATTATGACGATACGGCATGCTGCATTTTTGTTTTATCTTTGAATAGATTAGAATAGAAGTGCTTTGTGGAGGTTTCGCAACATTTCGATTTGCGCCAGGTCATGTCACACAATTCCGATGTTGATTGATTGATTGATTAAAAAAATTATTTTATCGTTTGTTGTCACATCAGAAATTAAATATTTTCATCACCAAAAGTAAAACTTAAACAAAATAAAAAATATATATAATTTGTGTATTTTAGCTTTATAGTCTGAGGAACTGGAAAAGAGAAATATGCAGAAGATTAATCATATCATCATTGTTATTATTTATTATTATTGTTAATAATATTTTTAATATTATAGGGTCAAGCACGAAAAGTGTGTTGAAACCCTATTGCAATATTTTTCATCCTTCATCTTTCACGTATTGTTCCTGCTATGGTGTCTATGGCAACACATAGAACAGTTTGGTAAAAAAGTTATGAAATTTGGCACAGTTTTTGAAGATAAAACATTTTGACCAAAACTTGAGCAAATGCTGCCAATGCTTCAGCCCCACCATCAGGTCAAATTTTGGACTTTGGGTATAAAATAGTGTATTCCAATTTGCCTTTTAAACTGAATCTTTGAGCACGGTCGCAATAATTATATATTTACTAATGAGGTAATTTCTCATTTAAGTTTGTGAATTCAGTTATTATATACCCTTTGCTTCCTTGTCTCTATGTACACTTCATTTCTGGTGACCTTAACAATCATCTACAGAGCTCTACACATTACTCAAATGTTTGCTTACAAATCATTCGAAATTATATTACCTTCGTTAAAAAAAAAATGTCTGAAATCTAGCTAGTTTTGGAGATTTATAAGAAACCTAGCCTTATTTGCCCTGCAGGTTCTTGGTTTCTTATAAATCTCCAGGCTCAGGAAGTAAAGCACAACCATGTGCCTGTTTAAGAATCTGCATTTTACTTTAGTTGTGTGGATTTGCTCCAGGTGTGTTTGTAATTCGTTTCTGATTAGGCTTGCAGTTTTATTCTGGTCCTGGTCCTGGGAGACTTTATTGTGTGCTAGAGATCCAGTAGTGCAATCATATGAGTGAGCATTACTCTATTTTAAGTCTCAACCTTATCTAGTACTAAGTGTGTATGAACACAATCACTGCCCTTAATCTAAAAAAATAAACCTATAGAGCGATCAATAGGAATATGAATCTGAGAGCATGTTGTTTTCTTTGTTTTATTTTTGCCTAACATGCCTTGTTTGTGTTTTTTTTTTATGAACCTGAAATGCTTTTGAAGCTACATAAAGGTCAGGTGCATACAAGGTCTCGGTTGAGTGTCCCATTTTCCAAATTCTTCCAAATTTGTACACATTTTATATGAAAAAATGGGAACAAATAGGTCAATTACTGACCCAAATGTTTTGGTCAGGTTCTGCGTTGTTTGTCGTTAGGTGGTTCAAGACCTCTACATTATGTAGCTCTCTCTCTCTCTCTCTTGCTATCTCTGAATAATATCACATCGGTAGTTGCTTCATATACTTTTGGATGATCTCAGGCTGCATGGTTCAGTGCGAGGAGTATTGAGGTTTTTGAGGTAAGAGGGTGCTGGTCCATTTTTGGCTCTGTAGGCAAGCATCAGTGTTTTAAATCTGATGCCGATGAAGCAGTGGGGTGGTGTGGGAGAACTTGGGCAGGTTAAACACAAGTGGCGCAGCTGCATTTTGGATCATTTGCAGTGGATGAATAGCGTTCAGAGTTTGACCTGCCAGCAGAGAGTTGCAGTGGTCTCAAAATGACAAGAGACTGAACAAGCACCTGAGCAGCCTGTGTGGATTAAAATGGGTGAATCCTTCTGAAGTTGTAGAGAAGGAACCGACAGGAGCGAGTCACATTGGCAACATGAGAGGAAAAGGACAGTTGATTGTCCATAGTTGCCTCAAGGTTGCAAGCAGAGGCTGAAGGGGAGATCAGTGAGTTGTGAAGATTTATTCAGAGATCCTGACCTGAAGATGAATCACCTGGGATGACTAACAATTTAGACCGTGGAAAATTTCAAGTTCACATTTCTGAACACACACACACACACACACACACACACACACACACACACACACACATATATATATATATATATATATATATATATATATATATATATATATATATATATATATATATATATATATATATGTATATTATATACACACACACACACACATACACTATTTTTCCAAAAGTATTGGGTCACCTAATCAGTAAGTACGGTATGTGATTTTTGAGCTTTGCATTCCACATTTAGTCGCAATTTGCACTTATAATTCCCGCCACTCTTCTGGGAAGGTGTTCCACTAGATTTTGGAGTGTTCTTGTGGATATTTGTGTTCATCAGCCAGCCACAAGGGTGTTATGTAAAGCAGGTACTGATGTAGGTGAGGAGACCTGGGGTGCAGTCAGCGTTCACATTCATCCCAAAGGTGTTCAGTAGGGATGAGATCAGAGCTCTATAGCAGACCACTCAAGATCTTCCTCTCCAAAGCATGTAAACCAGATCTTCAAGGAGCTCACTTTGTGCACAGGGGAATCACCATGCTGGAAAAGGTTTGGGTTTCCAAGTTCAAATGAGTGCAAAATTTTATTATAGCGCCATCTAAAGACGTCCTGTACAATTGAGTGCCTCCAGATTTGTGATAACAGTTTGGAAAAGAACCACATAGAGCAGGAAAGGTCAGGTGACCCAATACTTTTGGGAATATAGCGAAATAGGGGTGTAATGGTACATGTATTTGTACCGAAACTTTCCGATACGGGGCTTTCGGTTCGGTACATGTTTTGTGAGGAACATGGCTACAATCTGAGCTTCCTCGAGATTGTATTAAGTGGCAGACCGCAAGTTTGTCTAGTCTCTGCCTCGCACTTTGAGTGCAGAGATCATTCCGCATATCTAGGAAGTGACTGAATGAAGGATGGAAGGCATGAAGACTTGTTAAAGTATGCAGAAATTAAGTAGAACAGTTAAGTAGGTTATATCTTTAGAAAATTTAATATTAAATGTAAAAATACATATATATACAGTGTATATATATATTTTATTCTTTATATAATTCAATTGAATGTGGACTTAATCATTGAGACTTATACAACCAAACCCACTGCAATAAAGAGCTCTAAGGTCTTTGCCTATTTGTTAATGTAATGATCAAGTATTTGGCTTAAACAGCAGGCCTCCCTCACTCCACACCCCCTCTGAGATAAAGAGTAGTTTCTTTTATTGCCATTGATTCGCTGAGGTAATAAGCCTTCTTGATTGAATCAATGAAGCACCAATCACCATTAATGCGCCATCTTACTCACAGGACAAAATCCCTCGCTTCTCAGGTCAATTCTTGGAGTGAGAAAAGAAGCCTCATTTGAGACGATATAACAAGCGTCACTTTTAGTCCATTGGTAATAAAGATGGCTGTTTTTCCTGATGCTTGTCGCACTGTGCGCTTCTGATGTTTTATTTATGGATTATTTTTTACCACCGTTTTTCTTAGTTATAGACATTTTAGTCGCTGGTTTTTGGACATTTAAACACGTGTCATGTGTACGGCACCACGTGTGTATTTTATGACAGGAGAAAATCACTAGTGTTCTCTTCTTTTTCGCTTCGATGTTTCGACGCCTTAGCAAGCGTCTCTATATGCAAAATATTTTACAATATAACAACTGGATGATGATTTAATAAGAAAACTAAAGGTTTCTTGTTACAGAATTGAAAATATTAACATGAATCTACAAACTATTTAGGTATAGAGTGTAAATAACTAGAATTATTGGTTAAAAAATGTGCGTTATTATGTATTTATTTACGATGCATAAGCAATGCATTGCAATGCATAAGAATCTGGGCCTAACTGTGTGTAGACAGCCAACAAAATGATAGACAGATAGAGGGAGTATTTTCTAGCCACAGTTGCCACTGGTTTGCTCATTAAGATTAAATGTAGAATTATAAGGAACAAAGTAAGGCATTCTTTCAATATTGCTTATCTCTGTGAAGCTACTTTGAGATAATGTCCATTGCTAAAAGTCTGATTGATAGATAGATAGATAGATAGATAGATAGATAGATAGATAGATAGATAGATAGATAGATAGATAGATAGATAGATAGATAGATAGATAGCATTCCAAAGGGACTGACATTTCACCTTCATTCAAATAATTGAGTGTCAAATGTACAATCAATGCTAAATAGCAAAATTTGACTTTTTTTTTGTATTTAATAATATTAACTAATTATTAATATATGTATTATTAATATAATTATATTTTTTTTTAACAAATCTTTTAATAATCAAAAATCGAAATTAATTAATTCATAGATAGATAGATAGATAGATAGATAGATAGATAGATAGATAGATAGATAGATTTCATCCCAAAGGGACTGACATTTCACCTTCATGTCAAATGTACAATCAATCCTAAATAGCTAAATTTGACATGCCTTTTTTTTTTTTTTTACTATTTAATAATATTAACTAATTATTAATATATGTACTATTATTATTATGATGCTTTTTTTTTCACTTAATTATGAAATTTTTACAATTCAAAAAAATCTTTTTTTAACAAAACTTGTAATAATCAAAAATCTAAATTAATTAATAAAAAAATAAATCTAGATAGATAGATAGATAGATAGATAGATAGATAGATAGATAGATAGATAGATAGATAGATATTTTATTCCATTCATGCCCAAGTGGTTTATTTTATTGATTCGAATTTATTGATATATTTCATTTAGAATTTTTATCAATGTACCCAATACAAGAATTTGTTTAATTCTGTACATGTACCTCTTAAGTGTTTCACAGTATGACGTGATAAGTTTGAGTTTCCTTTTTTCTCTGTGTATTTTTAGTCTTTCACTTGCTCGGAATCCGAAATTTCACCTGCGATCCTTCAAACTAATGTAGAGATAAAAGGGCTCCACAACTTCGTTAATTCCTCTTTGAAGATGCAGTCGAGTTGGATGAAGAATCCCTGGCTTTTCTCCTCCTGCTGCGGAATATGCAATGAGACCATCCTGCTTTGTCAGCTCAGGGAAAAAAAAAGGACAGAGCAGGCATGCTTTCCTCTCCTCTTTATCCTCCATCAATCATGCTCAAGATTTCTCCTTCCTCATATATTTTCCCTTCCGAACAACAGGCACGTCTGCCTTGCAGCCTGTCCGTCTTCTTCATCCGTCCGTCTTTCATTTTCTTCTCCATGTAGTGTGTTTAAGCCGACGCCGAGAGTCTGTTTATCCTGGGCTGATGTGATAAGCATCTCAATTCAGCGCCGAAGACAGACGAGAAAGCGAAAACAGGAGCAAGGCCTCCAGATCTGTGTGGCAAACAGGCCCCTATCACGGGCCGTGCCACGCACATTAACGAGACGTGATGTCTGCCTCATTAATATTCAAACAGCACGGGCTTTGATCAAACACTCTGACACTTTCGCTCTTTTTTCCCTCTCTTTCTCGCCCGATCGCTTTTATTAAGTCTCCTTTACCAGTTTTTCTTGCTGATAGCGGTCCTGATTGCTATGCTAACCCGTAATGGGCTCTTACCCAGCTTCTTATAAAGGGCTCAGCAGCCAAGGTGACTATAACCTCACAAAGTAAAATATACTATATATATATATATATATATATATATATATATATATATATATATATATATATATACATACATACAAGACCATGTTTCTTCTAGCACTTCTCGTCTGGTTCCACCTTCACTTAGGGTAAGAGGTAAGTATACTTCAAGGCTTTTTTTTGCTCTGGCACCGTTGTGGTGAAATAAACTTCTTCAAGCGATGGGTAAAGACCTACCTCTTCCTAAAACACTTAAATGAGCACTTTTCCAGGTTTGCTTTGCTTAAAAATTTTTGCAAAAATGTAAAACTCAACAAAGGTGTATGCTGAGTCCTCTTATTTTTTATCTAGCGTACCAGTGTAGAACTATCCATGGATTGAGACTGAGCACTTTTGTACTTCGCTCTGGTTAAGGGCGTCTGCTAAATGACAAATGAAAAAAAAAAAAGTCAAAATTAACACATTATTAACGCTTCAACGCAAATTCATTTTAGCGGCACTAATTTTAATAACGCGCGATTAACGCAGCACACATTTCTTTGTTTTTTTTTTTTTTGTTTCTGTTTTTTTGTTTTAAATATAAATAAATAAATATAAAAGAAGTGAAATTAAAACCTTCAACACAGCACATATTTATTCACCTCATGTCTTTTCTTTACTCAAATAAAAAAAAAGTTTAAATCTCCAACGAAAAATCTTTTTTAATCTCTAAACACTAAATCACTAATTTACTGATATGCCGAGTCTCTATTTAAGCACCAAAATCCATCATGATGCAACACATCCGACAATTAACAACATCAATAGTTCAGTATTTTTGTCCTGATGATTAACGTCATTTAAAAAATTTTACTTTAAAACATTTACAAGAATATTTTGTCTTCATGATGCCCATGTTGATTAGAGTATTACAATTATTTTTTTTATTTATTTAAGGTACATTTTTAGAATAGATAAAATGTGCGATTAAGTTGCGATTAATTACAAATGCACTCATGACAATCATGCGATTAATCGCAATTAAATTTAAATCAATTGACAGCCATATATACAACCCAGCCATTAGGGGGGCACAAGCCAGTGTACTCTTAGTGCCGGTCCCAAGCCCGGGTAAATGGGGAGGGTTGCGTTAGGAAGGGCATCCAGCGTAAAACATGTGCCAAATCAAATATGCGGATCACAAATGAGAATTTCATACCGGATCGGTCGAGGCCCGGGTTAACAACGACCGCCACAGGTATCGTTAGCCGACAGGGTACCGGTGGAAATTGGGCTACTGTTGGCCGAAGGAGGAGAAGGAGAGGAGGAAGGCGTCTACAGAGACGGCAGGAAAAGGAGCAGTGTAGGAGAGTAGAGGTTCGGGTTGGTACTTTAAATGTTGGTACTATGACGGGTAAAGGGAGAGAGATAGCTGATATGATGGAGAGGAGAAAGGTAGATGTGTTGTGTGTTCAGGAGACCAAGTGGAAAGGGAGTAAGGCCAGGAACATTGGAGGTGGGTTTAAACTGTTTTATCATGGTGTGGATGGGAAGAGAAATGGTGTAGGGGTGATTCTGAAGGAAGAGTACAGTAAGAGTGTAGTGGAGGTGAAGAGAGTTTCTGATAGGGTGATGATCGTGAAGGTGGAAGTTGAAGGGATGATGATAAATGTCATCAGTGCCTATGCTCCACAAGTTGGCTGTGAGATGGAGGAGAAGGAAAGATTCTGGAGTGAATTAGATGAAGTGGTAGATGGTGTACCTAGGAAAGAACGATTGGTGATTGGGGCAGACTTTAATGGGCATGTAGGTGAAGGGAACAGAGGTGATGAGGAGGTGATGGGTAGGTATGGTTTTAAGGAGAGGAATGTGGAAGGGCAGATGGTGGTAGATTTTGCTAAAAGGATGGAAATGGCAGTGGTGAACACGTATTTTAAGAAGAAGGAGGATCATAGGGTGACATATAAGAGTGGAGGAAGGTGCACACAGGTGGATTATCTTCTGTGTAGGAGATGCAACCTGAAGGAGATTGGAGACTGTAAGGTGTTGGCGGGGGACAGTGTAGCTAGACAGCATCGAATGGTGGTCTGTAGGATGGTTTTGGAGGCGAAGAAGAAGAGGAGGAAAGTAAGGTTTGAAAGAAGAATAAGATGGTGGAAACTGAAGGAGGAAGAGTGTAGTGTGAGGTTCAGGGAAGAGGTCAGACAGGGGCTTGGTGGTGGTGAAGAGGTGCCGGATGATTGGGCAACTACCGCAGGAGTGATGAGGGAGGCAGCTAGAAAAGTACTTGGTGTGACATCTGGAAATAGAAAGCAAGACAAGGAGACGTGGTGGTGGAATGAGGAAGTGCAGGAGAGCATTAGGGGAAAGAGATTGGCAAAACAGAAGTGGGATCGACAGAGTGATGAGAAAAGTAGGCAGGAGTACAAGGAGATGCGGCAGCAGGTTAAAAGGGATGTGGCGAAAGCCAAGGAAAAGGCATATGAGGAACTGTATAAGAGGTTGGACACTAAGGAAGGAGAAAAGGATTTATACCGATTGGCCAAGCAGAGGGACCGAGCTGGGAAGGATGTACTGCAAGTTAGAGCAATAAAGGATGGAGAGGGAAATGTGTTGACTAGTGAGGAGAGTGTGTTGAGAAGATGGAGGGAGTATTTTGAGCAGCTGATGAATGAGGAAAATCAGAGAGAGAGAAGGTTGGAGGATGTGGAGTTGGTGAAGCAGGATGTAGATAGGATTAGTAAGGAGGAAGTGAGAGCAGCGATTAAGAGGATGAAGAATGGAAAGTCGGTTGGACCAGATGACATACCGGTAGAAGCGTGGAGATGTTTAGGAGAGATGGCAGTGGAGTTTTTAACCAGATTGTTTAACAGGATTCTGGAAGGGGAGAGGATGCCTGAGGAATGGAGAAGGAGTGTGCTGGTACCGATCTTTAAGCATAAGGGAGATGTGCAAACCTGCAGTAACTACAGGGGAATTAAGTTGATCAGTCACACCATGAAGTTATGGGAAAGAGTAGTGGAAGCCAGGCTGAGAGAAGAGGTGACCATCTGTGAGCAACAGTATGGTTTCATGCCGAGGAAGAGCACCACAGATGCCTTATTTGCTTTGAGGATGTTGATGGAGAAGTATAGAGAAGGACAGAAGGAGCTGCATTGTGTATTTGTGGATTTAGAGAAAGCGTACGACAGGGTGCCGAGAGAGGAGTTGTGGTATTGTATGAGGAAGTCAGGTGTGTCAGAGAAGTATTTGAGGGTGGTGCAGGACATGTATGAGGACAGTGTGACGGCAGTAAAGTGTGCAGTAGGTACGACAGACTGGTTCAGGGTGAAGGTTGGACTACATCAAGGATCGGCCCTGAGCCCTTTCCTGTTTGCAGTGGTGATGGACAGGTTGACGGACGAGGTCAGACAGGAGTCTCCCTGGACTATGATGTTTGCAGATGATATTGTGATTTGTGGTGAGAGTAGAGAGCAGGTTGAGAAGAGCCTGGAGAGGTGGAGATATGCGCTGGAGAGAAGGGGAATGAAAGTCAGTAGGAGTAAGACAGAGTACATGTGTGTGAATGAGAGGGAGGGCAGTGGAGTGATGCGGTTGCAGGGTGAAGAGGTGAAGAAGGTGGAGGAGTTCAGGTACCTGGGGTCAACAGTGCAAAGTAATGGAGAGTGTGTTAGGGAAGTAAAGAAAAGAGTGCAGGCAGGGTGGAGTGGGTGGAGAAGAGTGACAGGAGTGATTTGTGATAGAAGAGTATCTGCAAGAATGAAAGGGAAAGTTTATAGGACTGTGGTGAGACCTGCGATGTTGTATGGATTAGAGACAGTGGCATTGAGTAAAAGACAGGAGGTGGAGCTGGAGGTAGCAGAGCTGAAGATGTTGAGGTTTTCGTTGGGAGTGACGAGGATGGACAAGATTAGAAATGAGTATATTAGAGGGACAGCACATGTAGGATGTTGTGGTGACAAGGTGAGGGAGGCGAGATTGAGATGGTTTGGACATGTGCAGAGAAGGGACATGAATTATATTGGTAGAAAAATGCTGAAGATGGAGCCACCAGGTAGGAGGAAAAGAGGAAGGCCAAGGAGGAGGTTCATGGATGTGGTGAGGGAAGACATGCAGGTAGTTGGTGTAAAAGAGGCAGATATAGAGGACAGGGTGGTATGGAGACGGATGATCCGCTGTGGCGACCCCTAATGGGAGCAGCCGAAAGAAAAAGAAGAAGAAGAAGACAGCCATATATACAGTGGGTACGGAAAGTATTCAGACCCCCTTAAATTTTTCACTTTTTGTTATATTGCAGCCATTTGCTAAAATTATTTAAGTTCATTTCTTTTCCTCATGAATGTACACATAGCACCCCATACTGACAGAAAAACACAGAATTGTTGACCTTTTTGCAGATTTATTAAAAAAGAAAAACTGAAATATCACATGGTCCTAAGTATTCAGACCCTTTGCTGTGACACTCATATATTTAACTCAGGTGCTCTCCATTTCTTCTGATCATCCTTAAAATGGTTCTAAATCTTCATTTGAGTCCAGAAATTTTTGATTATACTGATTGGACTTGATTAGGAAAGCCACACACCTGTTTATATAAGACCTTAAAAATCACAATGCATGTCAGAGCTAATGAGAATCATTAAGGTAAAAGGAACTGCCTGAAGAGCTCAGAGACAGAATTGTGGCAAGGCACAGATCTGGCCAAGGTTCCAAAAAATTTTTTGCTGCACTTAAGGTTCCTAAGAGCACAGTGGCCTCCATAATCCTCAAATGGAAGACGTTTGGGATGACCAGAACCATTCCTAGAGCTGGCCGACCGGCCAAACTGAGCTATCGGGGGAGAAGAGCCTTGGTGAGAGAGGTAAAGAAGAACCCAAAGATCACTGTGGCTGAGCTCCAGAGATGCAGTCGGGAGATGGAAGAAAGTTGTAGAAAGTCAACCATCACTGCAGCCCTTCACTAGTGGGGCTTTATAGCAGAGTGGCCCGACGGAAGCCTCTCCTCAGTGCAGGACACATGAAAACCCGCATGGAGTTCTCCAAGATGGTGAGAAATAAGATTCTCTGGTCTGATGAGACCAAGATAGATCTTTTTGGCCTTAATTCTAAGCGGTATGTGTGGAGAAAACCAGGCACTGCTCATCACCTGTCCAGTACAGTCTCAAAAATGAAGCATGGTGGTGGCAGCATCATGCTGTGGGGGTGTTTTTCAGCTGCAGGGACAGGACGACTGGTTGCAATGAAGGGAAAGATGAATGCGGCCAAGCACAGGGATATCCTGGACGAAAACCTTCTCCAGAGTGCTTTGGACCTCAGACTGGGCTGAATGTTTACCTTCCAACAAGACAATGACCCCAAGCACACAGCTAAAATAACGATGGAGTGGCTTCACAACAACTCTGTGACTGTTCTTGAATGGCCCAGCCAGAGCAATGACTTAAACCCAATTGAGCATCTCTGGAGAGACCTAAAAATAGCTGTCCACCAACGTTTACCGTCCAACCTGACAGAACTGGAGAGGATCTGCAAGGAGGAATGGCAGAGGATCCCTGAATCCAGGTGTGAAAGACTTGTTGCATCTTTCCCAAAAAGACTCATGGCTGTATTAGATCAAAAGGGGGCTTTTACTAAATACTGAGCAAAGGGTCTGAATACTTAGGACCATGTGATATTTTAGTTTTTCTTTTTTAATAAATCTGCAACAGTGTCAACAATTCTGTGTTTTTCTGTCAATATAGGGTGCTATGTGTACATTCATGAGGAAAAGAAATGAACTTAAATGATTTTAGCAAATGGCTGCAAAATAAAAAAGAGTGAAAAATTTAAGGGGGTCTGAATACTTTCCGTACCCACTGTATATATATATATATATATGTATGTCCCCTTCTTTCTGTGGAGATACGATACAACGACTTCATTGTAAGTAAAACATATGGTAAGTTGAAGATGGTGCTGTGACTGTGACGGTCTTTCCTGCTTCGTGCTGATTTATAATTTTCATTTTCTGCTCTAAACTGATGGCTTTCCTTTACTTTTTTTTACTACCAGCAGGAGACACACTTGGACACTTGGAATCACTAAAATTGCAGTTTGAAATAGAAATAAATTACACACTGAGACAACTTTAATCTTTACTCAACTTTACTCTGAGAGTGGGGCGTCTCACAGGGCGAGAGATTCGCGCATCCCAGCTGTGCGTCCAACGTATTGTACATCGTACGCTGTTGCCTGAACCTGTTGCTCAAAATGTTTTATATTTTTACAATTTTTTCATATCGCTATCGTCATCGTAAGATCGAAATATCATAAGTCGAATCATTGTAGCTCAGAGACCATCTGTGTGTGTGTGTGTGTGTGTGTGTGTGTGTGTGTGCATATATATATATATATATATATATATATATATATATATATATATATATATATATATATATATATATATATATATATATAATTTTCCCGTGGGCTCACCACCTGCAGGAGGGACCGTAAGGGACGGTGCTGTGAGGATTGGGCAGCAGTCGAAGGCGGGGGCCTGCTTAGACTGCTGCCCCCGCGACCCGAATTACGGATAGGCGGGAGAAAATGAATGAAGGATGAATGAAATATATATATATATATATATATATATATAAATATATATATATATATATATATATATATATATATATATATAAAAAAGAAACCAAAAAGAGAATGTTGAATACAATATCAAGTGTCTGGATGGCTCTCTAATTAGCGGCTGCTCTTATCTGCAGAGCTTTGAGCTTAAAAGGAATGACTAGAAAGTCAGTGCCTCAAATGCTTCCCTTAACACTTCATAATACAGTTGGAATACAATGTTTTGACTTATTTACCTAACAACCAATATCACTGGCGTCATGCAAGACCAAGTCCACACCAAATTTTGAGAGATACATAGTAAACTAGCACCGTGTGAACAATTTCTCACAACATCTTCACCCACGCTTGACCACTATACCCAAGATGATAAGTGTTTATAAAACTGTGGCCGTTGCAATGATACGCAGAAGACCAACAAATTCCACTGGGGTTCTTAATTCCAATTAACAATATATATATATATATCCTGCTTGTTAATTTTTATGTGGAAGAAGATAAATAGGGAGCTAAATAAAACAAAATTACAGGACAAATATTTTTAAACCCAAAAATTCAATATCATAACATTAAAATAAAGTACTGCCTGATGTACAGAATCTTTTTTTTTGGTGTGCAATATATAAAACAATAAACCAAAATTTTATCCAGTAAACAAAATACGGCAGTGGCAATTCTAAAAAAAAGAAAAGAAACAAATGCCTGGAGATTATATCATTGACCAAACTAAGGAAAAGTAAATTACTCCTCCTCTAAAATCCTATGGCATGGTCTACTTACTTTCCAAACTTAGCCTTCAGTGCTATTTATGCTCCGATAGGCCGAACACACCAACAGAACTCGTATGGCTTGCACGTGCTACATAAAACAACACATTCATGAACTCTTAGAATTCTGAGATCTTTCTTAGAAATATTTGACATACATCACATATTTAATGAATTTTTAAACTAATATACATCTGAAACACTGACCTGATGCGTTAGCTCACGCTATGCTGACCGTCACACCTCGAAATTTGTGCACACAGGTAAGAAAACAACACAGGTAAGACATTTGTGATCCTTTTTTTTAAATTTACTTTAAAATGGATGATACTGGATCCTTTACCTAATAAACAGTACAAGTAAGGCCTATATCGCTCCCTGATTTCCACTCTCAGGTGCACCGTGCCACACGCACATGCGATGATGTCACCAAGCATCTCTTAAAGAGCCCCTATGTTCATTCTCACCAGGCAGGCATAATCTGTAGCATAAAGAAATGAACGCACCTTAAACTACCACCCGGTTACAAAACTATGCTGTAGATGTTTGAGTTGAATGGGACTGTGGGTATTAAATGATCTATTACTATAGATAAAAACAAAACTAACATTTCCTGTATTTTTATTTTATACACAGTACCATATTGGTGTCCATAAAACCAATGGCAAAGGTTAAAAAGCTCTAAAATACACAGAGCAAAAGTATATACATCCTTCACCCAAAAGGAAGTACAGAGACTCTGGTAAATGTTAAAGTTCTGACTACATTTTTTCACTCTAGTCAAGTTTGGGCTCTGACATGTACTTAAGTAAAAAAATGAGCCATTACTACTACCTGTTTTAGTGTCAAGCTGGTCACTGAACCTCACATTATATCAATATATTAGTATCCAGGCTGAAACACCACCATGTAGGACACAAGCAGAGAAAAGATGATGATCAGAAATGTCTCTGTTCTCAGTCACTGACTCCCTCTGTCTCATCTACGTTACCCCCAAACTTCTTGTTGCCTTCTGCCTGCTCATTGTTAGCTTCATAGGCTAGTCTACATCTGTGGTGCGTGGGAGACAGGAAATGATACACCAGCGGCACGTTGAAAAAGCTGCGCAATGACAAGAAACAGGATGATGGGATGAAAACGGTGCAATGAAAAGAGAAAATATCGATTACGTCACCAAATAGATTAAAACTGAAGTCTGTTTTAAAAATGTAAGTAGTAGAAAGTACAGATATTTGTGTCAAAATGTAATGAGTGAAAGTAAAAAGTTTCTAAAAAATAAATAGTAAAGTAAAATACTGATACTAGAAAAATCCATTTAAGTACAGTAATGAAGTATTTGTACTTTGTTACTTCCAACCTCTGGAAATACCCTTTTCATTATCATGGCCACTTTAATGGCCACTCTGGATTTTGCAATACCAGCAAAAAAAAAAAAAACTCCGGCAACAACAAAACTGGACTGGAAAACAAAGCGTGGCATATCAGAGCACCACACAGATACTTTTGCACCTATCAGCTCCTTCTCTTAGCCCTTGTTTCTTCTACAGCCTCTTAAGCAATAAAAATGCCATTGTGAAGGTTTAATCACCGGGTAATGACTTTGCTCTCGACCTGCGGTGCACACCGCACGCCTCGGAGACGCTATCTGTGTAAAACGCATTAGTTCACACTTTCCGTGATTGCCTTAATTACTCAGAGCAGTCTAAACAGAACCGCTGATATTCAGATGATACATATGAGTCAAACGGAAGTTTTTTTTTTCCTTCATATACTGTTCAGTGGCTCAGCGCTCACACGCACATCAGCGTCTTTTTCGTAAAATAATGAATACTGACAATTCAAACTTCCTTTTACCGCTCGAATAAACAGACAGGATAGAATTTTTTGCATCATATTTGCATCAGTAAAAAAAAAAAAAAAAAAAGGTTTTTTTATTATTTAGAAAGTGACTAATAATTTGTGACAAATATTTGATATGTAGATTGATTTCTCGTTGCTAAACTGTTTCTCAAACGCGTTCTCGCTGCTACGTGAATACGACGCATCGCAACACTACGGAGACCGAGGCGTGTCCTGAGAGTCACATAGAATACAGATTAACATGGCAGAGGTAGAGCTGTAACTTCCTGCAGACACAACAGGGAAAAGAACGTCTGGTTTTATTTAATCTGTTTTTTCGCACTACAGTCATTTTCATGAAAGGGCCATGCGTTAGAAGTCAGAAGGCACTTTAATAAAATTTATGATCTGCTTTCTGTATGAAACAAAGAAAAAAAAAAATCCATCTGTACCATATTGAATTGTAGAGCATCATATTTTTGATTCGCACTGTGTTGAATCGCATCGTAATCGGGGTGAATCGTATTGCATTGCATCGGTTGCTGCTTCATATGTATATTTAATGTTTTGCATCTTCGGCTATGCATCGAACTGCGTATCGCATTTTCCTCAGTTATGGAGATGCACTTTCTTAACATGTTTCAATAAATCAGACTAATAATCAGACTATGGGATTATGTTCAGAACAACTGTATTATAAAATGTTTCCCATGGCCTCATGTCTGGATCCAACAGACAGGCTACTGTCAGTATCTGTAGACCTACAAACTGACCTATATTTAAACAAGACCTAAATACCAATTCAAAATAGGGGTTCCTTGAGGGTTCTTCAGAAAATGCCGAAACAATATTAAAGTCGTATCAGGTAAAAAAGTGTCTTTAAAGACAATGGATTTCATGTCGAGTTAAACATGCTCCTGATGTACCAGTAACCAGTGTTCCTGTTCCTTTCTTTACTTTGGATTTATCCGGACACCGTACCAGTGGATGGAGTTCTCTTCAATTGGTGACCACTTTGTGGAGCTAGGGATGGCTCCACATGAACGGCCTAAAGATCCATGACATTACTGAGCATCTGAGCAAGAACTATGAGGATAAATGCGGACTGCAATTAATATTTACAATGCTCTGCTGTAATGGCTCAGGAACACCAGTTTGTATGAACAGTTCTGCATTTAAGTACCCATCACTAAACAGTACACCTCAACTATGATGGAACTGCAATAGACATTCAGTGCCCCCAGATAAGGATGGGTTCCCTTTTGAGTCTGGTTCCTCTCAACGTTTCTTCCTCCTACCATCTTAAGGAGTTTTTCCATGCCACTGTTGCGACTGGCTCACTCATTAAGGATAAACTTACAATTTTAAGGAATAAAACGATAGGCAATAAACGTATAGATTATTTTATACACCTTTTATATCCTTGTTATCTCTGTAAAGTTTTACATTTATGGCATTTGGCAGATAAAATGTTTTAATCTAAATATTAATCCATCCACAAATCTTCCCAAAGAAGCCTGAAACTCAGAAACTGCACAAAGCAGGGGAACACCTGGACAATTTGGAAAAGCCAATCAGTACTAGAGCTAACAATACACAGACTAGAGCAGAAAACTGGAGGACCAGAAAAAAAAACTTCAAATCCATGTGCACAATATGAATAAAAGTAATGGACCATCTGATTTTACCACAAACCTAGAAGCAAACAATTGTCTCTGGATTTGATAGCACAACATTTGACCCCTATTCACTTGAACTAGGAGCTCTGAACTTGTTCAACCATGACATTGCCCCTGTAAAAAAACAAGCCAGCTCCATGAAGATCTGCTTTACATGCTCTCGAGTGTAAGATCTCCTGCTAGAGCTCAGACCTCAGCCCTATTGATGATTGTATGAAATGTTGGAAATGCTGGCTGCACCCCATGCTTCCTCACCACACCTAAATCAGTACCTGACTTTCCCAACACCCTTGTGGTTGATTGAACAGAAATCTCCACAAGGCCCCTTCAAAATCTAGCAGAGCATCTTCCCAGAAGAGTGGAAGTTATTGTGAGAGCAAATAAGGACTAATGGTGGAATCGAATGTTTAAACTGCACCTAAATCTTATTTATTATTATTATTATTATTATTATGCATTTTATATAGTCCCCTGGTGGTCTAGTGGTAAGGATGCTATTACCGCTCAGGCCCGAGTTCGATCCCCGGTCAGGGAACCAACCACAGCCATTAGGGTTGCCTTAGTGGCGGTCCCAAGCCCGAATAAATAGGGAGGGTTGCGTTAGGAAGGGCATCCAGCGTAAAAACATGTGCCAAATCGAACATGCGGATGGTCCGCTGTGGCGCCCCCTAATGGGAGAAGCCGAAAAAGTTTTTTTTTTTTATATATATAACCCAATAGTTTAATATAC
Organism: Silurus aristotelis; assembly: GCF_946808225.1. Taxonomy (NCBI): domain Eukaryota; kingdom Metazoa; phylum Chordata; class Actinopteri; order Siluriformes; family Siluridae; genus Silurus; species Silurus aristotelis. The sequence continues at coordinate 16,418,835 of NC_139596.1, read as the reverse complement.
ATTATTTTATGTTTATTTTCTGTAGAACCTCTCACATTTCTGTGGTTATTTATTTTGAAAAAAAGTTTATTGTAATGTTTTTTTTCCTGTTAAATCGGGACTGTACTGTAATCGTATGCAACCGCTTCAAAACAAACAAACAAAAAGAAACGGAGAGGATGCTCCATGTTCCAATGGGAATATCCTTTATATTAAACATGTGATAGGGTTTCTGTAGGAGGAATATCAGCCAGCGTAGCGATAGAGAGAATAAAGTGAGAAGGGAAAACAGGGACAACAGGGAAAATATGAGAACGTAAAACTCAATGATGACTAATACAGCTCCTCGTATGCGAAACAGCAGGGGTTCTAGTTAGCAAGTTTTTTATTATTATTTGTTGATTTTATTATTTATTTGTTTTTGTTTTTTTGAGCTAACTGTTCTATTTGAGATACCAAATACACAGTTTAATAATGGTGACAAGCACCGTCTTGCATACACAAAGACACATTTAAGCTGTTTTGGTAATCTTTATGATAATACGCCTTCCATTAAATGTGATTAGAGGTGATGCAAGAGACTAAGAATAACATTATTATAATATTTATGTTTTTTTTTTTTAAATATTCAAATTGCTAAATAAAATTAAGGCAGACATTCCATTTTTCCTTCAGCTATGTACAACAATTAACTGCCAAGTAAAGCTAATTTGGTGCAAACGATATTTTATCATTCAACGCACAGACACCGGTAACACACACTTTCTATTTCCTCACAAAACCTGAAGTTTGTGAACACACATTTGTCCTTCAATAAATCAGCTTTTCTGTCAGGTAAAGCAACCGGATTGTGAAGCTTACACTGATCCCCTGTATCACCACAGCAACGGGTCGGAAAGCGTAAAAGAAATTTATCCTAAAAGTGATTTTACATGATTTTATTCCACACAGTTACCTTTAATTATTATTATTTTTTTTTGTGGCTTAGATTAGGTCTGCTTTCATTGAACCCTATGCAGTGGCCATAGTGTAAGCATACATGGTGTATATTAGAAATTTTGTGTCGAAGAGATTTGCATTAAAAAAAAGGGTTAGGATTTCCGAGCTTACTATTGTTGGGGGGTGGGGGAAGGCGAGTTGTGGCTACAGTGAAAGGAGACTTCTTGTGGTGTATTCAATAGATTTCTTGCTTTAGAATGGCCTATCTATCTATCTATCTATCTATCTATCTATCTATCTATCTATCTATCTATCTATCTATCTATCTATCTATCTATCTATCTATCTATCTATCTATCTATCTATCTGCAGGACTGTAAAAGTCCTTAAAAAATTGCAATTTAATTAAAAAAAAATAATTTTATTTATATATATATTTTTATTTTATTTTTTTCAATTAAATTGCAATTTAAAAAAAAACTTTCACAGTACTGCTGCTCTCTTGGCTCCTGTATCTAAGTGGAAACAGCTTCTCCGTAACGCAAAAAAACCCCTATTTATTAAATCCCTTTACTGAAAAAGGAAAAATATTTATTTTAAAAAAGAGAAAGAACAGGCATGGAATGGTGGCTCACTAATTTTTAATTCTCTGCAAATCCCTGTCATTTGAGACTGCACTAAAAGGAAGGACGACTGGGGACTCTGTTGATTAGCTGCCATGGCCTCGGTTTTTCAGCAAATTTTTTTCTCACAAAGCAGTAATAAACAACAAGGCCAAATTTTAATGCTGCTATTGGTGACACATGAGAAGGAGCGGTGCCAATACCGACAGCGCCAAAACCAACAGAGACACAGTCAAACCTCCGGAATGGAGCTATTAACTTAAACACAGCCCATGCTGGATCCGATCGTAGGCTGAATTGGTCACTAGGTCATTTTATTCCCCCCTTTCCTTTTCCTGATACAGTACTTCTTTTTATGCAGCACTTACTGTGTGCTGATTTTTTCACTTAAAAAATGCAGAGTAAATGAAATGATACCAGTGGCCATGACTGAATAATAAAGAAAAAAGTCCACCCATGTCCTCAACCTTGAGTGATATTCAATGTGTGGCTGCAAAGCTAGCTTTTGGCTCAGAGTCGAATTTTCAAATCTACTGTATCTACCTTCAAAATAAAAGTCAAAATTCAGAAACCAGGAAGTTAATAAACAAACAAATGTCTGCAAAGACATTGAGCCCAGTAGGAAGTACTCTATATGGACAAAAGTTTGAAGACATCTAAGTAGTATAAGATTGATATATGCTTTTTGAACATCCGCATTTGCAATTATAATAACCTTGAATCTTCTAGAAAAGATGATCCACTTGATTTTGGAGTTTGCTTGTGGAGATTCATTCAGCCACTATGGTGTTAGTTAAGTCAGGTGCTGATGTAGGTGAGTTGAGGTGAGGAGTGCTGGGGTGCAGTCAGCATTCCAATTCATCCCAAAGGTGTTCACAATAGGGTTTATAGCTCTACAGCAGGAGATCTTCCATTCGAACACATGTTAAGCATATCTTCAGGGTGCTGGCTTTGTGCACAGGGGATAAGTTTTGATCTTCTGGTTCAAGTGAAGGGACATTTCCATGCTCCTGAATCCAAAGACATCCAATACAATTGTGTATCGCAAACTATGTGGTAACACTGTCCCTCTAGTAAACTCATTTCTAATCCTCTTCAATCTCAAAGGTTATTTTAACAGCAAATGGACTGATTCTAGAACGCTCTCAAAGTATCGTATAATCAGGTATCCACAATGTTTTGTCCTTATTGTGTAACTTTGTCTAAATAGTTACTGCTTGCATTGATTCATTGTCAGCGAGGCTGAAAGACATCCATCAGCTGATTTTTATTTACTGCCTTTCTCTGTCTTTCTAATAATTGATTTCCAGACAGTAGAAATGGAGCTGGCTATAGGAATGACTATTTTAGTATATCTGATGGCTGAAATCATTTCATTTCCTGCTGACTGGAACAACAACCGAAGCTGAGACGAAACCAAGTTTTCCAGTAGGGTCACAAAAACCATTGATATTTGCATCGAATCGTATGGCAGACCGTCATAATAATGCAAAGCCGTGAGCTACGTCACGTGTCCTCATCACGAAGACACGTACCGTGACCGACACTAATAGGCTTCTCGTTTTACACTCTATCACATGCCTTTTTTTTTTAAAAAAGCTTCTTTTATATGTGTAAGTGGAGCTACGCTACAAAGAAAGGATTTTGATTTGCCTATTATGCTCAATCCATGAGAAATTATTCTCTTTTGCAAATCATTTCCATTCTACTGCCTTTATATATGGTCGATGGCTGGTCTCTCTCTCTCTTCTCTCCCTCCCTCTCTTCTCTCCCTCTCTATTTTTCTACAGGAAATCATATAAAATGGATACTAATGCAAAATTAAATCTGGGTGCCCGCTAAGGAACGAAAGGACTGTCTGACCTTGACACATCACAATGGGTTGCTGCATTTGTGGGATTTGCACTAACCCTCACTTGGAGGTCATGATTTTGAGCTTGTTTACTAGAGGAACACAGGAATTTTCTCTGTTGTGGCACAACTGTCTCCGGATTTCATAGACAATGCAGGTAATCTGAGCTAGTTAGCTCCTTTAAGAGGGTCCAGTGTGGGAGCTACTTAATACTACTTAACTAAATAAAGCAGCCCCCATGATGATGTTATGGGGGAGTGGAAGAGGATCCCAGCAACAACCTGTGCAGCTCTGGTGAATTTCATTCCCAGGAGGATTAAGGCAGTGAAAGATAACGATGGTGCTCACAAAATATTGACACTTTGGGTGCAGTTTTGACATGTTCACTTAGGGTGCACTCCCTTTTGTTGCCAGTTATTTAGACACTAATGGCTGTATGTTGAGTCATTTTCAGAGGACAGTAAATCTGTACTAATATACATTGACTACTCTAAAATATATCCAAGTTTCATTTCTATAGTATTGTCCCTTGCGAAGAAATACTACAATAGTAGCTAATATATGAGGGGTGCCCTCACTTTTGTGAGACACTGTAAATTCGGTGCCTGCTTCATTTTAAGGCGAGAATTTCCTCCTTAACATAAAGTCCTACATCGCTTTGGAAAAATCCATAAAACTCCACAAACGATAGGGTTTTCAAACCCTGATCTATATTCCTCCTTGCCTAACCTTCTCGATCGTCCGACCGCATTTAAACACACATTTCCTCTTGTGCTTTCGCCTCTCCCTCAAAAGACCTGGGAGATTATGCACCGACTTATAATAGCCATTCTGGCAAAAGGCACTGTGGTCACATTTCATTTGCCGTTTAATTTGTAACATCTATACTAAACATTCAGCAGCTACACTGGCTGGGACTGTCAACTGCAAACAAACAAACACACACACACACACACACACATACACAAACATGCCCACAAGCCCACTTGAAGAGGCAATGGTAAAACACAGCTAGAGTGTACTCATGATTGCAGAATAACAATAATCCTCTTCACGCTCAATAGCCTCCTGTTCAACATTCTCTCTCTCTCTCTCTCTCTCTCTCTCTCTCTCTCTCTCTCTCTCTCTCTCTCTCTCTCTCTCTCTCTCTCTCTCTCTCTCTCTCTCTCTCCTCCACCCTTTCATGTCCCTAGACTACAGTTCCCATAACCCACTGTAGCTCTAGGTTTCATGTTCCATGACTGCTTGTACCTTGCACCACACGTTTTGGCTTATATTGGTCCTACACGGCTGTTGTTTATTTTCACCGCCTTTCTCACCATGTTTTGGTTTTCGTGTCAAAGGTCGGGTCTCATACATTTGCACTATAAAATGTTTTCGTCTAATTGGATGACTGAACAAAAGACCAACAATGTGGTGTCAATTCTTTATACAAGCGCTTCTTCTTCTTCTTCTTCTTCTTCTTCTTTCGGCTGCTCCCATTAGGGGTCGCCACAGTGGATCATCCGTCTTCATACCACCCTGTCCTCTACATCTGCCTCTTTCACACCAACTACCTGCATGTCTTCCCTCACCACATCCATGAACCTCCTCCTTGGCCTTCCTCTTTTCCTCCTACCTGGTGGCTCCATCTTCAGCATTTTTCTACCAATATAATTCATGTCCTTCCTCTGCACATGTCCAAACCATCTCAATCTCGCCTCCCTCACCTTGTCTCCAAAACATCCTACATGTGCTGTCCCTCTAATAAACTCATTTCTAATCTTGTCCATCCTCGTCACTCCCAACGAAAACCTCAACATCTTCAGCTCTGCTACCTCCAGCTCCACCTCCTGTCTTTTACTCAATGCCACTGTCTCTAATCCATACAACATCGCAGGTCTCACCACAGTCCTATAAACTTTCCCTTTCATTCTTGCAGATACTCTTCTATCACAAATCACTCCTGTCACTCTTCTCCACCCACTCCACCCTGCCTGCACTCTTTTCTTTACTTCTCTAACACACTCTCCATTACTTTGCACTGTTGACCCCAGGTACCTGAACTCCTCCACCTTCTCCACCTCTTCTCCCTGCAACCGCACCACTCCACTGCCCTCCCTCTCATTCACACACATGTACTCTGTCTTACTCCTACTGACTTTCATTCCCCTTCTCTCCAGCGCATATCTCCACCTCTCCAGGCTCTTCTCAACCTGCTCTCTACCCTCACCACAAATATACAAGCGCTAATTAAGCAAAAATGTGATTCAGGTGCACAACACCGATTCTAGGCATAGGCAAACGAGGCGATCACCTTAGGTGCAACCAGCTGGGGGCGCCATTGAGGGCCTTCTGCCCTACCGCCCTTGACCATTTAAATGATTTACCTGTTTTTTTGCTTGAAGTTTAATATACGGTATATATTTACATACCTAAATTCAGGCAATTATTAATGATTATCAAACGTGGTGAACTTTTTATTACGGAAGGTTGCAGATGATTTGTATGGTGTGAGAGTGGAGTATTGTGGTGGGAGGGCGGAGCCAATCTAAATCTCGCTTAGGGCACCAAAAAAAGCTAGAAACAGACCTACAGGTGCAGAACTGACATGCTGAAAAAGCAAGTTATCACACTGTATAATTATAATGGACTTATCATAAAAAATCCAGGTGAATTGTTTTTCCTTCATTGTCTCTTCAAACATTTTCCATGAACAAATATGTTTAGAATTATATTCTGTATACATTTTAAGTGACTATGTCTAAAGTTACTTCATACTCTTGTTTAATGCTGGATTTAGTCTCAGAAAACTGTCTTTTAATGTGTTTAAAACTGACTGGTGGATTTTAACAGGATTATCCTGCTATCCATAATACCATAGTCAATCAGGTATGGAGGCTATTACAATCGGCATAGTGTGGTTTTGTTCTTGTCTTGGTTTCACCAGTGGGTAGCATCTCCAGAATTCCCAGTTTGATCCCTTGCTTGGGATTAATGCTGTTGAATCTGGCACGTTCCCTCTATATCCTTTCTCTGGGTTCTCTTTCTCCAGATCCCAAAAATACACCTAATTGTCACACAGGATATTGATCTTCACCCTCACTTTCTAAAGAAATCACCTGACCTGAGCATTGGTTTTGTTGTTTGTTGTTGACACTACATGAAATACGGAGCGATTTCGTGTACGTTCAAGGGGGCGGACGAGGAAGTAAAACATGTTATCCACCATTCAGCGTTTTCTCTACACTGTAATTTGGTTCCTTTTAAACTAATCGCGCTCTCGCTCATCCTTCCACTCCTTGCTTCCTCTTTGTGAAAGTGGCATCAATGATTTATCTGGTTGGGATGATGAAAACTTTCCTCTTTTGACCGTCTCCAGGGACGAGCTTTCTCTCTGGACTGCTTCCCGATCAGGCCTGTGTACAAGCCTCGCTTACTCGTTACATCCTGTTCTTACCTTTCCGGGCACTCCCCACAGTTCGTGACCAGAGGTAAGGACAGGGATGAAGACACTGTTAATTAGAGAGATTTGAGTACAAACTGAGCTCCTGTTTCACCACCACATACCGGTTTAGCGGCAAATTTGCGCCGACCCGATCCATTCTTTGTGTCAGACTATGATGAGAAATATATGGCTTTGCATTCAGGAAACAAGCTGCCTAGGTAAGCACAATTTTGGCCCACCCAAGCCAAAGTCCTATAATGCCCTATACATCTATCTTCTAAGCTTTCTTATCTTGGACAAATGTGTGCACAGCATCACATCAATCCTTTCTCCTTAAATCCAATCCCATAATCCTGTTCTGATACCGGAACCGGAATGAGATCCTCCTCCTGAGGTTCCTTTTCAGCCTCAATGCCGTACAACGAACTGACCAAACCTCCAAAGTAATCTTTTTTAAGATGACAAAGTAGTAATAATAAAAAATATAAAAATAATTTTCATAATATATATATATCTGCTGATACCTATTCACACGAGTGGGTGTCTGGCTTCATCTGCTGTATCTAGTCAGCCTTAGTCACTCCACATACCGTATATAAAATCTCATCCGCTGAGACCATCACATAGATCTCTTTCATAAATGTTATTGCCGGAATCATTCATCATTTGATGGTGCACGGGCAAACTCAGATGCTTATACACTGCCAAATAACATCTAATGTGTTTACAGCTCTCCAATACGACCTGAATACCGAATATCCCTCCTTCCCAGAAAGCGAGGTGACTCTCTAAATGGGCTCTGTGCTACTCGGCTTTGCTAGAAATAATGCTTTTATCTTCTAAATATAACGTGGACTTCAGAAGTCTTGTTATTTATTTATTTATTTATTTTAAGCTTTCGTTAACATTCCACAGTGAACATTTATTTGTTCTTCTCGAACTGGGATGATCCAAAAACTGATGATTGTTGCTAAGAAGCATAGTGAAATAGCAGGGAGTCTCTTTAGAGGAACCGCAACGCCATTTAGTTTCAGCGATTCTGTGCAAATACACAAAGAACATTCTATATAATTGTAAACATTCCAACTTCAGGGCACTAGTTTGGAGAAGAACCGAACCAGACGATGGTCATCTTTTTTGCCTCATCCAATGCCATGTGTAACATTAGAGTTTTATAAGTATCTGATCCACTGTGATCACGACCAAGATAGAGGGATAATCAAATGAATAGAAAGATCACTGCATAGGATTGCAAATGTATATCGAACACCATAAATGCATGTATTCAAACTGGGAACAATGATACAGGACTGCTGACTGAATCTCTAAGACCGTTCTGTTCAATTCTTTGTTTTGTAAATGGAAAGTACAAAAGCTAAGGAAGTGGTGGCTCAGCGGTTAAGGCTCTGAGTTACTGTCTGGGGGGGGGGTTGGAGTGGTCAAGCCCCAGCACCACCAAGCTGCCACTGTTGGGCCCTTAATCATGGCCCTTAATCCTCTCTGCTCCAGGGGTGTTGTATCATGGATGGCTGACTGTACACTTCCTAACAAGCTGAGATATTCAAAGAAAGAATTTCACTTTGCTGTAACACAGCAGTCCCCAAGCTTTCTTGCATCACATACAAATTTTTCCAAGGACTGTGGCCGAGGTCTGGGTGGGGGTCCGGTTTCAATGGGGGTTCTGGGCAGGTGCATTGTCAGGTACATTGTCACCCGCAATAAATAATATATTTTAATCATTAATTTAATTACATATATAATAAAAATATAACCAGAATCAGTAGGAGCTTAATGTATTGATGAATAGAAGAAAAAAAATAAAAAAAACGATTTTATTCTTTCTGTGCAGCCTGATACCACGTGATTCACTAAATAGATTAAATGTAAATGACCACATCCCAGTGGTTGTGGATCCCTGCTTTAAGGTAAATGTGACAAGTAAAAGTTCCCTCCTTCCACTCTATCCTTTTTTCCACTCTATCCTTTCTTCCACTCTATTAACTCTATCCTTCCTTACACTCTATCTACTCCATCCTTAATTCCACTCTATCCACTCTGTCCTTCCTTCGACTCTATACACTCTACCCTTAATTCCACTCTATCCTATTGTCCAAGCTATCCACTCAATCCTTCCTTCCACTGTATCCACTCAATCCTCCCTTCCACTCTATCTACTCTATCCTTCATTCCACTCTTGCTTCCTTCCTTCCTTCCCTCCACCCTTTAAAGTAAATGTGACAAGTAAAAGTTCCCTCTTTCCACTCTATCCATATTATCCTTCCTTCCACTCTATTCACTCTATCAACTCTATTCTTCCTTTCACTCTATCTACTCTATCCTTTATTCCACTCTTTCCTTCCTTCGACTATTTACTCTATCCTCTCTTCCTTCCTTCTTTCTACTCTATCAACTGTATTCTTTCTTTCTTTCTTTCTTTCTTTCTTTCTTTCTTTCTTTCTTTCTTTCTTTCTTTCTTTCTTTCTTTTATACAATATTGGAGTTTATATTATGACTTTTCCTCTGTCATCCTGATCAATTGCTGTAATTAAATACATGTCATCAGGGTTCATAGGATTAATAAAAAAGTCAAAAAGTCACCTTCAAAATCGCCCACGCTGAAAGCCACAGATTTCCGATATGTCTGCGCATGTGATGTACAAGTGTGTGTGTGTGTGTGTGCGCGCGTGCACGAGTAATACCGCTGACTTACTTCAACTGCTGTGGCTCCTCTCACTTTTCACTTTTCGCATGCTCTACTTTTTGCACTTGTAACTCAAAGGTCTCCGAAGAATACCCAAAAAAATCACTTTCACTAAAACAGACTGCTGCTGTTATCATCACGACGGTCCTGTGCTCACACCATGACTTGTATTCTGCTTCTACTGAACATCCTTTCAACACGGTACGCATGTAACTTAAAGACATAATATTGAATGAATAGATGTTTTCAAAATGGATCATTTCTTTTTGAAAAGCTTTCCAAAATACTTTAACAGGGTCCTGGGTGAGTGGAATCATGCAGGATGTGACTGAAAGGTCAGATATGAAGCTGGTAGAAGAAGACTGGTGTTGTGTAATGCATTTACATGCAGTACATCGTTAATACAGATGGTAGTGGATTTTACCAAAACTTAGTTGATAGCTAAAAACTGCTTAATCACAAGTTAGTTTTAACAGTTTTTAAAATTGAGTTTTTAAAATAGATACAAAAAAACAAACATACATAACACCCCATATAAAAAATAGTACTGAACGTTACAAAAACAAAAAAAACAGTAATGAATCAAGACAATGTGATAAATGAAACAATCATGAATAGATTGATTAATAACATATTTATAGGCACGCTGTAAAGTAGAGCTCAACCGATAGTGGATTTTTACCGATACCGATAGCTGGGTTGGATCGTACTTGCAGATAACCGATAAATCAACTGAAAGTGTTTTTAAAATGGATACTGGATAAAAAACAAACAAACATAACACTCCATGTGAAATATTACTGGAATTAATTACAAAAAAAAAAAAAAAAGTTCTAAAAATAAATAGGAAAATATGAAGTATATTAATAAATATTGAGGTAAATAAAAGACATGCATTCAAAATAAAACAAAAGTAATACTCCAATATAAATAAAAACAGCTATATCCAAAATGAATAAAAAAGACACATCAAATAAACAGCACGTGGCACCTGATTTGCCTTTAGAGGCCACTCTCTTACTCAATACCGCAACCCGGAAAAACTATTGGTATGGATTTTTGCCTATAGTTTTAGCAAAACTAATGAATCGGTCGGCGTCTACTCTAAAGCAAACATGCCCTTAAAACAATACTTTTAAAAAAGTAATATACTCAATAAAAAAAAAATCTATATAGAATGGTAAACTCTAATTAACTAAAGAAAGTCAGTATTTGGTATGAGATTGTACATCCATATTTCTATGTGACAATGCTGCTTGGTTCAGTCGATGCAAAGCATGTTACACAATGTTTCAGGGGCTATACAATTTGATCCTCTGTGTGTTTGACTTGTTCAGGCTTCGAACAAAGAGAAACCTACAGCAGAGTAGCGTCTGGACTGCACGACTACAGACCTCTATCTGTGTTCATACCTGCTTCCTTTAAAACTTTAATAGACCTCATTTCTCTAAGTGATGGCATGGAGGCACTAATGGATTTGTGGTTTTACGATCAGAAACACTTTGTGTGTGTATGTGTGTGTGTATGCGAGACAGAGAGTCAGCGAGTGAGAGATGGGAATATAGATGGACAGAGGTAATAAGAAAGAAATGAATACAGAGACGAAGATGAAATAGAGGAACGACGGCAAAAAAAATGAGCAGGAGAGACTGACTTATTGTCCTGACAAAGACTCGAGTTGTGCGACTAATTTTAGGTCCTCCTCCGCCATGTCTGATTAACTATTCACCACACTATCCGTCACGTACGCTAGTGGGCCCTTGATGATCCTCTTTGATGAGCCGCACTTTTTCCAACCCCCTTTTCTGCCTTAGATTAAACGATAAAAGTTTCATAGCCTCGGTTTGGCTCCAAACAGTCGTTAGCTTGGTTAGCTGTAGCGTTCGCCGCCACGCGCCATAACAGGGAGACTGGCCTCATTGAACAAACATCAATTAGCATCTGTTGGGACAAAGCAAGGCCACTGAAGCCTGAAAAGAGTGCCAGGATCCGGTCATTAGCTCAAAGATTTATGCGAAGTAAATTTTTTAAAGCTAAAGCCTTCCTGGAGTGAGGTGAAGATGAAGCTAACATACCTTAGCAGCTTAGCCTGATTGGATTTTTTTCTCAGGCCTAAAATTGATTTTTCCATAATTTTTATCGGCAGATTAACACGTGTACCTGCATCGCAGCATGTCTATGAGCATATGGAGAAGGTTAACGTGCACATTCCTATCGACATGTCTATAAATATTTATTTATCTGACTTGAAGATCTTACTGTACTGTATTTAGGCCTCTCAGAATCGCTTTTTTATTGGGGTCAGGCAGGAGACCATGTAATGCATCAAGATGATGTTGAGCTACGATCAAGATCACTAATATTTAAGTGTTCGGGGAAGTTCAGTGGTCAGTGGTTAAGCCATTTGACTTCTGATTGGAAGGATTTTTGACCCCAGCACTGCCAAACTGCCACTTCTGAGCTCTAAAGCAAGGTTGATCATAACTGAATGAAATAACAAAGTCTTTTTGAATAAAAACATATGCCAAAAGCCATAAGCGTTAATATTTTCAAAGCCAAAATTTTAAAGCTGCCAATTAATGCTCGTAATGCCATCCACATTTACATTTGTGTCAATTTTGGAAGGAGCCTCCAGTGTCTGAGGTATACAGTTACTTCACATTTACAGGTGTGGGATATCCCTCAGGATGTAAGACATCCATTTTTCAGTAACTAAACATAATCAATTTCTTTTATCTTAATAACTCTAATCAGGGGCGTAGATTACGCGGGGGACATGTCTCCCGCACTTTTTATAAAAAGTTAATTCGTCCCCCTCACTTTTTTAGTGGAGGGAAAAAAAAACAGGTAACACTACACATTTGGTCCCCCCCACTTTTGAAATGATGGCTATGCATAAAATTTACATAAAACGAGAAAGTGGATGTTTGACAGTGTTGCCCATACAGATGGTACCTAATAGACCTAAATACAATTTCGGTCTTAAAATGATGATAACCATACGATAGAATTGTTAAAATAATAATTTTGCTCGCCAGGCAAGCGTAAGGAGTGTATGCTCTGCCCAAACCGGCGCTCGTCTACACTTCCACTTCCACATACAATTATACTGTATAGTTTATTCACTTTTAATACTATAAATTGCTCTAAATTTGCTAAATTATGTACTGCTATATGTTGGATTATTAACAAATTACAGTACACCCCATACTGATCACTATTCTTTGTCTGGGACCTGTATTTATAAACCGTTAGAAATGCAGTGTTTCACTTTTTAATGAATATAAAAAAAAGTGTTAGATTTGGCAAAATGTGGTCCAGTTCCATTAGAAAAGAACTCCAGCATGGTAACTCGGCTTCATGTCTCCAAATGTATTTACATTTATGGCATTTGGCAAAGCTTACTACTTATAAAAGTGCTCAAAGTTTTCCATCAACATATACATTCTGATACGGGTTCATTAGGGCACAGACTATCACAATAAAACCTTGCTTTTTTCATCTTTATTTTCAAATAGAAGTGCTAATTTATTTACATTTTACTATATTTACTATTTCTTATAAACTAAGTAACATACATTATTTCTTGTAACTGTCGATTTATATTTCGTTATCCAACACAAGAAGGAATACAGAAACATACGCACCAGAACGAGTAGGTTCAGGGCCAGCTTTTTATCCCATTCACCATCACCCTACTGAACTCCACACTACACCATTAGCACACTGATGCTTTAATTATAATCCCTGGACAATTAATCCTGTTTATAATATTGTATTCATTGTATATCCAAGCTTATTCTCATATTTATATATCATCTGTATAAACACTGTGTATAACTTTACATTTGTACATACAATGTGCACGTGTGTATATATCCCACATTCTCTATATATATTGCAGTTATATAAATTACACATATATATTTTAAAACATCAGTATCTGTAACTTTAACTAGAGGGAAGGATGTGTACATTTTTCCATCTCAGGTTGCTATTAAAAACATGCAGTGATCCATGTTAACTTCTCGGAGCAAATTTGGAATGTTGGATGGAGCAACTGATGGATTATATGCTGATAGTTGATCAGCTATTCCACATTTGGGTACCACAAACCAGATAGCTCAAAAAATAATAGGCAAAAAAGTATAAATTAGGCATATTTGAAATAAAATATCAATTTGAGCACATTTTCAACACAAAAAAACAAGGAACGCAACATACCCTGAACGATTTTTTGAAAGATTTTGGAGAGAATTCTTGAAATTGCTGACCAGAATAGATCTCATTTAAAGTGTTTTGCCCTTTGCTTGTCCATGAGCCTCTCTAAACATGCATTTCACGCTTGCTGCTGTCCGACATGGCCTCTGCTGTCCTTTAATGGATTACCATGCTGTCTGAGCTGAGCTGGGCTTTTAAAAACCACACAACTAAAATCCTTTGCATTTAGGACCTTGATAAAAAATGTATTTAAAAAATGAAAAAAAAAAGGATGAACAGAATCTGATGTTTGTGATGCCTTGTTTATCTGACAGCTCCAACATTTATTTCCTCTTCGGACATTATGTGAGGATACTGCATAGTGGGCATATCTTAACATCATCTTGATAAACGAGACTGTTTTGGCGTTCCGGGCCCTACGCAGTCGTATCTGCATCTATCTGCTTAGAGTCTGTCAGTCAGCAGTGTCTGATGGAGTGCTATGGATAGAGAAGAGTAGCGTACCCAGTCTGCTGTACTTGGCACATTATTTCCTGTGGTTTATTTTCGAGAGCAGCCATTTTGTCTCCCCCACAGCCTTCACAGTCTCCGAATCAACTTTCTCTCTCGCTCTTTCTCTCTTTCTCTTTCCCCACAGAAACCTGGTGCTTCTCTGCGGTGTATCAGTGCTGTTTCAACAGACAGGCTTCTCTCTGACAATTGCAGAATGTAATTGGAATCTTACTGAGAACTTGTTAAACCCCTATGGGCTTGTTACTGGAATACCACAGGTGCCTGTTCTTAGCAAAAAGATTCCACATTTATGCTCATCTATGTATCTGTGTTTGAACTTTCATCCAGTTGTTTGTTCGGACAATTTTTTCACGGACCGGCCTTTAAGGTGTGGTGGATAAATACAACAAAATAAAATGATCTTTTCTAAATATAATAATAAACGTGAATCCACTGTGGTGTTGTTTGTTCATTTTGCTCGCTTGGGGGTTTGAATTTAGCGGTATTGTATTATGTGTTAGCGGCCGGAGCAGCTCCTTTAAGAAGGTAGTGGATGGAGGTAAGACATGTGACCGAGGCATCATGACATGCATCAAGAGTGAGTCATAGACAGATGTGGTGGAGAGAATCCGGTCATTTTCCAAAATAAAACATCGTTCAGAATCAGATAATAAATCAAACGGAAATAATGTAAGTTATGTATTCTTTCTGTGCGGCCCGGTACCAACTGACCGGTCCACAGCCCGGGGGTTGGGGACCACTGGTCTATAGTAAACGCTTTATTCTGGCAAGGGTCATGGGTGAATCCTGTTTAGGAAACACTGGCTGTGAGTCAGGAATACACCCTGGATAAGACTGCAGTATGTGCTATAGGTATCTTGGAACTGTGGATGCAAATATGGCACTGTGTATTGTGATTAAATATTTTCTTTTTACGGAAACGTTGAAAATAAAGTTTCCATGAGTCATACTGCACTCACAAATCTATGTCCAATCAAATACTCTCCAGAGCCCATACGCCCCACTCCTGTAAACAAACTGCGGCTATCGCTCCACAGTAGCAGCTAATTAGCAGCGAACATGGGTCATTTGTGTAGTTAATTTCCCTTCCAAACTATTCCCTTGAGTGTTGAAAAGTTGGCTGTGCTGACTATAACGGTCTATGAGCTACAAAGCTCAGTTAAGATACAGCTAATGTGTGTATGACACTGAGAACAGGCAAGATATTTGAGGATATTAAACTCTTTGGGTGTGTATGTTGTCCAGAGAGCATGTTTCTCAGGGTTTTTTTGTTTCTCAAACTCAATGACACCAACCCTTGAGCCAGTACTAATCCAAGACCCAGTGGTTAGAAATCCATTGCCCTGGAATATTGAATATGATAGAAACACTATGGAATTTAATCAAAGTTTTCAATGCACTCAAACCTTCCATGACGTTTTGCATCAAAAACAAGAACATTTATGTTTGGAAGTAATTCATTTTAATTTGTTCCCATAAGTTGAAGAAAAAGCAAACGGTACAGTGTGTTTAAATGTTAAATATTACACAAATCTGTTATGTTTAGTGGTCAGAATGTTCTAAAAAATATAAGCAGTTTCTAAATTCCCAGAAAACACTCTTCAGACTTTTGAGTGAATGTTTTTATGGCTAATGCAAAGTCGGATCACGAAATCTTACAGACTTACTTGCAAACGCTGATGGACTGACATCATTATGCCTGTGTATTAATGTTCAAAAGGTCAGCAGAATGAAAGAAAAGTATGAGGAACTGAAAATCTAGGATGTAAAGAGGCAACATAATTACAAAGTCGGTTTGCGTTTCTGTTTTAGTTATTTTTATGGTTTATTTTATTTACCAGAGAACCAAAAAAATTTATTTATCCATCCAGATATTTGTGCCGATCCCAGAGTTTGCTCAAATTAAATGCAGTAACATCTGCCCTGGTTTTGACCCCTTTGTTTTCCATATTCTACCATTGCTTATTTGGTCATCATTTTCTGTCTGTAAATTTGTTTTGCTAGAGGGTCTTTTTTTTGTCTGCACCCTTAACTGTTGATTTTTTTAAGCTTTTTTTTGGAGGGTTTTTTTTGCTTTTTATTCAATTCATTTTAGCATTTTATATTTAAAAATAATTGCCAGTGTCTAGGCCAGTGTTTGCTTGCTGATATATATTTATATATGTGACTGGGATATATTTTTGTTTAGCAAGGCGAAATCAGTTCAAGCAAGCTGGAGAAACTAGGATATTCTTCTCCAAGTTATTTTAATGCCATTCAGAAACTGCAGATATTCCGTCCTAGAAAAAAATATTCGAGACTACATATTTTGCTTGTGCTTCACTTGAGGTTTTTGGTTATCAAAAGCTCAATCAAATAATAATTCTACATGCAATTCTATATAAAACATCTTTTTTAATAGATTTGCGTGTAGAATTATTTCTGATTATATAGATACAGCATTGTGGTGCATCATCCCTCTCTCTTCAGTTTAGCTACAAATCAAAGGTTTTCTCTTTTTCTCATCAGTTTTGTTCTATGATAAATAATACTCCAGGCACCTGTCCCAGGCTTTTGTCAACCCCCATTGTGATATAATGGATGCTTCCAAATCAAAGGTTACAGTCAAGTACTCCAAGTACCATCAATACACGGTGCTATAATTATACAACCTTAGTAATAATTCTTCAGTAATAAAACTTAAACGAAATTCACATTGGTGCTTTTTTAAACATGATGTTAATCCACAGTATGTAAGAGTAAAGACTTTGGCGTTTTAAAACGTCAATAGCCATCTGAAAACATATTCATATCATTGATATTCCGAATCCAAAATGAGACTTGACATGAACCAGTTTACACCTGCTGTGATAAATGAATCTAACTCCCCAATGACTCATTCGTGCACACGTAGACGTGCTGTATACAGCAGAAAGGAGCTTACTGGTGTCTGAGCAAGTCTTGATTCCCCCTCTTATCCTCTCTCTCTCTCGGTCACTCCGACATGCATTCATATCATTCCCATAATTTGACTGGTAAATAATGAGGAATGCATTTCTCTAAATGAGCCATCATGGTGACTTCATAGTTTCCTGTGTCAGTGTGTGTTAGCAGGCCCCGGCTGAAAGCTCGTTACAACGAGCTATAAAGGAGGAAATGAGTGAACGAAGATGGCATTTAGAAGCCATTAATATAATTAGATAGAAAGAAGGATAGAAACTGTTTTCTTTATGTACCTCCAAAATGGCCTGTTTACACAAAACTAATAGAAAGTCATCAAACCACAAGCTCAAATCTCAATTAAAATACAGTTGCAGAAACATCTTAATAATGACAGGTGTGTGTGTGTGTGTGTGTGTGTGTGTTGGGCTACAACAGTAGACACTATGAGATGGTAAGTAAGAAAGACACACACATGCACATTATTCTGACACACATACAGTAAGTCCTCTGGCTTGTCGCCAATCACTGCGTTCACAGACCGGATACTGCCTTGATCTAGAGCTCCAACGGCCGAAGCGCACCAGCACCGATCAGCCTTTCATTCGCTTTTATCACTTAACTCCATTTCCTCTCAATGTTCTCTCTATACATGTGTGTAGCTTTCAAGGTAACGTCAACAATTTTCATAGATGTTTTAAACATATTGACCAATCTCATCTACTATGACAGAAACTCTTTACTAGTTCTACCAGACCTGAATAAATCCTGTCCAATCCACTTCACTCCTGCAGAAACTCTCGAACAATCCCACCTTCTCCTGAATGAGCCCTGAATAATCCCATCAAGTCCTGCAGAAACTCTCAACTAATCCCATCTTCTCCTCAATAAATCTCATCCACCCCTTCAGACACTTTCAACTAATCCTACATTCTGCTCAATGAATGCTAACCAACGCCATCCATCCTGCAGAACCCATTAACCAATGTAGAAATGTTCAATTAATCCTACATCCTCCTCAATAAATCCAGGGATTAATCCCACCGTCTCTGTGAATGAGCCTTGACCAATCCCATTCACTCTGGTCGAACATCTAGTCCCAGCTTCGCTATGAATCCTGACTAATTCCCTTTTTTTAATGAATCCTGATCAATCCAATCAATCTCACAGCTACTATTCAAATTCATCCCTGCTTGCAGTACATTCGAATAAACTTGGATGGTTCTATTTCCCAAATTATAACGGAATCTGATAAATCATTCGAACCATCAGCTGTACAAACTAAAAGAAAGCAGCAAACCCTTGGCTGAATGTACATTGTAAATCTTCTCCCATTAGGTGGCGCCACAGCGGATCATCCGTCTCCATACCCCCCTGTCCTCTATCTCTGCCTCTTTCAACCCAACCACCTGCATGTCTTCCCTCACCACATCCATAAACCTCCTCATTGGTCTTCCTCTTTTCCTCCTTCCTGGTGGCTCCATCCTCAGCATTCTCCTACTGATATACCCCATGTCCCTCCTCTGCACATGTCCAAACTATCTCTCTCACCTCCATTACCTTGTCTCCAAAACGTCCTACATGCGCTGTCCCTCTAATAAACTCATTTCTAATCCTGTCCATCGTCGTCACTCCCAACGAAAACCTCAACATCTTCAGCTCTGCTACCTCCAGCTCCACCTCCTGTCTTTTACTTAATGCTACTGTCTCTAAACCGTACAACATCTCAGGTCTCACCACAGTCGAGTAAACTTTCCCTTGGATGTACATTGTAAATGCATTGTATTATTTGTCCACCGAGCTTCATAGCTTCATTCCACCCTCTCTGACCATTACTTCTAATAGGCTGAGCAGGATCCCAATCCCAACACCCACCTCGAATACAGTCCCTCCATTTAATTCATTGATTCATCCCTCTTTAACAACCACTTTATCATGGTCAGGGTTGCTCTTTATACTAAGCTTACACTGGGAATACAGAGGGGGAGATGGAAATACACACTGGATAGGATGTTAGTCTATTCCAGAGCATCATGGACACTTACTTATTTACAGCAGGAAGAAAATTCGATTTCCCAGGGAGACATTCAAAGCTCCACAGAGATACTAACCCAAGATCAGAAAGAAAAGGTGAGGTGACTTTGCTAATTATGAAGAGCGTTGGATGTTTATCCAGAGAGCAGGAGCAGGAGACCATCTAGGCATTCTAGAAGGGGAGCATTCTAAATTCACATGGGCTTTGAGAACTTTGTCTCCTGATTGGTTGGTTGTGGCTGGTTTCTAGTCCTAGTTTAATTACCGTTTACAGATCCTGGGTTGAATCATCAGGAACCGAATGATTGCTCTCAGTGTCTGTCCATAAAACATATACAAAGAACAACATTATAACAATATCGATTACAAAAGCATCTCATACCGCACTTTTAAAAACAATAAGACAATCTTTTCTTTTCCAGAATCTGTCTGTTGTCCAGCC